>NC_069117.1:43487492-43815826 GCF_025612915.1 Magallana angulata
CTCAGACTACCATCAGTGCATTTGGCTTTGGCAAACTCACAACTGTAGATATTCAGTAGACATGTTTTTTCGATGATAAAATAATATTAATTTAAGTGCTCGTTTGCTTGATTGGTTCTTGTTTTGTCGAAATTGATTTTTAAAACCATTTTATATAAAATGTAAAGTTAAACTGTGTCAACAGTTAATTTCATCTTACTCATTCTTGTAGATGACGCCATTACTTCCGCACACGTGACCTACAGTAGATGGACACGTGATTAAATCCTTATTATCACAGAACAACTGCTGGCTGGGGTCGCGCGTTGTTGTTGATCTAGTTGTGGAGGGTTGTACTGTGGTACTTGTTGTTGTTTGTCTTGTTGTTGTCGTTGGTAATGTTGTTGTTGTTGTTGTTGTTGTCTGTGTTGTAGTTGTCGGTGTCGTTGTTGTTGTTTGGCCTTGACCACAATGACCCAGTGAGGCGATTTCCAATGAAGGGTTTTTACATTTTGCTACACTAAATTCACAGCTATGAAAATATGAAATAAAACAATCAGTTAAATATAGTATGAAAAATAAACGGTGCATTTAAACACAATTTATCTTCGCATGTTTTGAACTACCCACGAAAATCAAGCACCTCGAATACTAGTACAACCGGTAACACACAAGTTGGGATAGAATGTGTAACTTGGAAACTCACAAGTTGACGTAGTGAGAGCCGTCTGATCCACACACGGTCTCGTCTGCTTCAATCTGCTGGTAGGAGCCGCACCCCAGGGCAATGGTTTCCTGGCAAATCTGAGACTGAGCGGCTGTACTGACCAATAACCAAACGGCGGCCAGGTCTGGAAATGAAACCGGGTGTGCCAAAGACCGGAGAATTAGTTGACTATAAGTTTCATGTATAAATGATAAACAAAGAACGAATAATCTCACGAAATTTTCTAGCTTAAAGATTTGGCATCACAATTTGACATGAGTTCAGGAAACCTTTTCTCTCTTATTGATCTTTTACAATATCTTTTGTGTAGATACTTTTTCTTGTTACTTCTGAGCTGATGAGTCCCTCATTACACGATAAATGGGTATCATCCAGAAATGTTATGAAATGATCATGTGGGGATTAAGATTAATGAAATCGACACATTAAAATAAAGAATAACGACATCATACCATTCATATTGCAGGTTTTTCATCATCAAAATTGGTTGATTTTGTGGATTTTTTTTATATTTTGAAAAGGGGGTTAATGTTAACTTTTAAAGATAGTGTAAATTCATTACGTTTTGTAAATACAATAATTTGAGAAAAAACAATAAATCTGATAAAAGGTAAAATGTATACTGTACCAAAGATAAATACGATATTCCAGTAAAACATGTTGTTTAAACAATAGTTAGGCCACCAAGTATACAAAGCTAACAGAACATGACCTGCGGGTCAAAAGGTCTTGCGATAACAGGGACCACTGCGAACGACTCACTTAAATAATGGTTCCAGCGATTAGCACGTTCCCTCGACGTCATGAAGTCTGTTGTATTTCCAAAGTTATGAAAGTAAATTACAGGAATATATATGTAGTCAAATTTTCGGGGAATTCTTCTATGGTGTGAGGTTTTCATTAACTAGATCTGCCCTAATGGGACTAACACTCCCGCGGGACTCATTTCATATTCGGTTTTTCGCGAACGTTACGCGGTATATCGCGAAAGTTACGCGTCTATTCGCGATTTTGTCAGCTACGAAAATGAAGGTTATTGGGTTTTTGTACTACACATGTAGTTTTATTTTTAATTTTAAGAGGGCTCCATGGTCATGGCCACTTTTAGACTGTGTTGATCTCCTTTGAAAGAAGATCTCCATACAAATGTATACATGTAGGATATTACCAAAATTCATAAGGTAATATGTATATAATGTTTCTTTACTACATTATAGTTTATAGCTTTACAAGTCATATCTTCAAATTTTATGAAGATCTGGTGGTTAATTTGTTAACCACGCAACCTTCATTAAAAAAAAACATAGGTAATCATAGATTACTAAGCTCACCGAGACGGAGCATCACCCTTATGAGACATCACCTTCATAAGACCACCTTTATCATTTTATATGAAAATCATACTTTATGATCTTGGATATTCATGGATTCTGTTTTGACAAAATATCGTATATCATCTGATAAATTTTTTTATGATAATCATATGTTAATCAATACAATGATATAAAATTAAATATTGCATCATGTCATATTTATAATATATATCATATAATACAATAAAATACCGACATAAACAATAATGAGATATGATATTGAAACATATGATATGACATTGTATTGTGTTATAATACCTTATTGTATTTGATCACATAATACAATATCATAAAATATAATACAATATAGTATTATATTACAATATCATATTACATAATACATCATAACATTAAAACATGATATTATAATGTATGATATAGTATGATATTGTATTGAATGACACTGAAACATATTTGATACATTATATGATATTATATCATATAATACAATTTCAGGTGATATAATTCTATATTACTGAAACCAATATCATATTATACAATATTGTATGATACAATATTATATAGTAAGAATATACAATATTGTATCATAGGATACAATATAATATTTTGCAATATCTTATGTCATTGTATCATGTGATAAAATAATAAATTAAAAATACAATATAATATTATACTATATTGTATCATAATATACAATACTATACATAACAATATCATGATACAATATCATATCATAAAATATAAAAAAAAATGATACAATATCATATCGTATCGTATAACTTTTATAATATAACATATGATATCATATTGTATCATATCAAACAATATTGTTTCATATCATACAATACTATATCATAGGCATCATGTTATATCATTTATCATAAACACATCTATCTATCGAGCTGGTTTGAGTGAGGTAGGAGATTTCTTTAGCATCCTTGATAATGGAGATCAGGCTCTGCATCTGAAGCAACCTCTGCGTTTAATTTATAATAAAGTTATATCAACTATGCAAGCTATCATCTATAAAACATGTCACCTGTTCCAAAAAACTAAACCTCATCCAGCATCTGAAACCTATGGCTCAGATTCAGCATTCAAGCCCATCAGGTGCATTGGTATCATAAGACGCATCATCCATTCAAGTTTAGTGAAGTTTGGACCAGTAATAACTAAGATATCATTATCAGAGGGCACTAGCAATTAAAACCTTAACTTCCTCCAGCATCTGCAACCTATGGCTCAGATTCAGCATCCATGCCTGCCAGGTGCATCTGTATCATAAGACACACCATCCATTCAAGTTTGGTGAAGTTAGGACCTGTAAAAACTAAGATTTATTTTTTAGCATCCTTGATAATGGAGATCAAGCTCTGCATCTGAAGCTACCTCTGCGATTCATTCATATTACAGTTAAATCAACTATACAAGTTTGAAATAGTACTATCATCTATTAAACATGTGACCTGTTCCAAAAAACTTAACTTTATCCAGCATCCAAAACCTATGGCTCAGACTCAGCATTCAAGCCTGTCAGGTGCATCAGTATCATAAGACACACCATCCATGGAAGTCTGGTGAAGTAAGGACAAGTAATAACTAAGATATCATCATTAGAAGACACCTGTTTCAAAAACTTTATTCAACCAGCTCTTAAAACCTTAACCTCCTCCAGCATCCGAAAACTATGGCTCAGATTCAGCATTCAAGCTTGTCAGGTGCATCAGTATCATAAGACGCACCATCCATACAAGTTTGGTGAAGTTAGGACCAGTAGTAACTAAGATATAATCATCAGAGGGCACCTGCAATAAAAACTTTAACCAGCTCTAAAAACCTTAACCTCTTCCAGCATCCGAAACCTATTGCTCAGATTCAGCATTCAAGCTTGTCAGGTGCATCAGTATCATAAGACGCATCATCCATACAAGTTTGATGAAGTTAGGACCAGTAGTAACTTAGATATTGCTATCAATGGGCACCTGCAACAAAAACTTTAACCTGCTCCAAAAACCTTAACCTCCTCCAGCATCCGAAACCTATAGCTCAGATTCAGCACTCAAGCCTGTCTGGTGCATCAGTATCATAAGACACACCATCCATGCAAGTTTGGTGAAGTACGAACCAGCAGTAACTAAGATATTGCTATCAATGGGCACCTGCAACAAAAACTTTAATCTGGTCCAACAACCTTAACCTCCTCCAGCATCTGAAATTTAGGACCCAGATTCAGCATCCAAGTCTTTCAAGTCCATTAGTAGGTTCAGATGCATCACCCATGCAAGTCTGGTGAAGATAGGACAAGTAATAGCTTAGATACAGGACCTGCAACAAAATCTTTAACCAGGTCCGGACGCCGACGCCGACGCCGAGGGTATAGCATAAGCTCTCCTTGACTTCGTCTCGGTGAGCTAAAAATCAGATCTTCAATGTAAAATACATTTACACATTTCTCTATCCAAGTACATGTATGTTCATCTGTTCCTAAGTGACAAAACGCCCCCCCCCCTTTTTTCAATTTTAAAAACCATGCAAAGTTCCTTTGCTGATAAAATCTTGCATATGTTTCTAATCTAAGTCTTGGCAGATTCAGTCAAGTATATTCAAACATTTCCCTTTCATTCTCGTACATGTATGCATATAAAAATCTCTAGAACTCAGCTAACTGATCCCATGGGACTATGATTTTCTTTGACAAAATTTTGTTTAGAGACACATTGACAGACAAGACAGACAGACCTATGAATGTCAGACAAGGAGTGATCAAGAAAGCTCACTTGAGCTTAAACCTTTTGTTTCATAAGATTGTAATAAGGAGACACTCTAATTTGCATGGAATTTGAAGGGATTTATCAGATTTTTCTGTTAGCTAAAACAACATATCATACTCTGCATTTTCTCAGAAATTTTATTGGAAGATCACAATCATTCTGTCAATAAAGTAAATACTGCATGTACATTTGTTTAATCAATAGTACACAATCATAACTCTTCCATACATTCATGTACAATGTATACAGGTTAAAACAAAAGGTACAACATGCACGACTAAATACTGAAGCATCACAGTCACAAAACCCAAAAAATTTCACATTCAAACAGAGAGAAACAAAAGGTCATCTGTTTCAGAGTCATCAATTATAAATAATCACAACTATTGCAATTTCCCTCTTCACTGCATATCAAATCAAAGTGACATTAAACTTCTTAAGTTGTTATCTACGAGTTGCAGGTTCTGTAATGCGAGTCTGTTTTTTAGGAGAAGAAGATTGCTGAGTGGTGGGTGTGCTTTTGGATTTCACCGATTGTCGGAAAAGAATATTTGTGATCATCACGACCGGAGCAAACAGTCTCAAGGGAGAATGACTGAAAAGAATTTTAAATAAAGAGGCTTTTATTGACCATATTTCTCTAATGAATTTTAAAATCAGCATAAGTTTCATATCAAGTAGGCTTGGTTGTCAACAAAATACCCTGGTACCCATTAGATCGATCAACCTTAAATTCTCAGAAATGAGTTTTATAACTTATAATATTGTTAATCAAAGAACATTTTTCAATATCTTATCACAGAGTCCTTCTTTTCAAGAAAACAATGTAGTCTAAAATATTGCAACAACCATCCAGCTCTCTTTATTCAGTAAAAGTTAAAACAAATACCGGCATATAACGGTAAAACAAAACTCACCAAACTTGTGAGCTCTCCTCTGCATCATTGGCACTTAGTATGAACAAAGGAAACAGTATAGAGAAGATACATCCACTGAAAAAAAAAACCCAAATGTACTCATCAAACATAATGTTGGAGGAGAAACAATCTGTCTGAGTGAATGAAATAAGAAATCCTTATCTACACTTCTAGATGCACTCCATTAGGTATTATTGTCAAAGTTTTCAGAGGACTCTGAATATTGTTGATTATCAAATAATATTCATACCAAAAACTTTACAACAGCTAAACAAAAGTTTAACAACAGAAAACAGAGTCGAAAATTAATTTTATTTTTAACGCCACATTCTTTTGATGTTAGTAACTCTACCTGATAACAGCTGATGCTGACATAGAAGTCAGAAATGCCAGAGGAATGCCAAATCCCAGGAAATATGGCCAGTAGGACTCAATGTAAGCAAGGCGTTTGTGGACCTCCCAACCTGTGTCCATATAAAAATAGTAGAATAAAAAGTAAGAGGGCAATGTTAAAAACTATGCTACAAGGCATAAGCATTTTTTATATTAAACATTAAAACTGTTTTAGTTAATTTGTCCTCGAATTTCAATTATGACCTTGACCTTTGATAATCCATTTCACTTTTGACCTTTATCTCTACAAATACAACAGGTCATAGGCTAGATTGTTGATACTCGATGAAATGGCCATTATCCTGTTGAAAATATAGTAAGGAAACAAAACATTGATGTAATTAAATTCAGAATGTGTCACATGACTTACCCATATTGAACCACTTGTACTCAAAGGCATAAAGGGAGTACAGGAGAGACATGTGAATGAAGCCCACTAAATAGCCCACACCGGGAATGGGTAGAAAAGTAGCCAAGGTACTCTAAAAACATCCACGTAGATTTGTATACACAGAAATACTTTTTGTAAAATCATTGTACAGTATAACAATTTTTGTTTTACAACAACACATCGATCATGATAGTTTCTTATCTTTCAAAAATTTTAAAAATTCAGGGAAATGGATCAGTTTTCCATTGGTTGAATGTTCTGACAGATAACTTTAAAAAATCTTAACTTTTTGCTGATCTAAATTTACCTGAATTAAAAAGAAAGCTTGTAACAGGACACTGAATAAAAGATCTGCCACCAAGACGCTCAGATTGATAGGAGTAGGACGTCCCCTTGATCTCACATAGGCAGCATCTGCAATGTCCTGTAAATAAATCAAAATGTAACAGGTGGTGAAAAATCAAGTCTCAGCAGAGATTTGAATCCAGGGCTTCAGGTCTCAACAAGAATAGAATTCCTGGGTACCGTCCCCCATCGTTCAAGCAGTATACTAGTATCGAGTCTATCGACCAAGGCTGATTTATGAACTTGACCAAGGTATTAGTGGTATAAACATTTGGTATAAATTTAATGAAAATCTGTCAAAATTTGTAGGCATGAGAGCGCTTACAAGGTCAATTTTTGGATAAAACGGAGTCATTATTGTGGTCAAAGTCCCATAACTCAAACAAAAAGTATCGACCAATGCTGATTTTCGAACTTGACCAAGGTATTAGTGGTATAAACATTTGGTATGAATTTAATGAAAATCTGTCAAAATTTGTAGGCATGAGAGCGCTTACAAGGTCAATTTTTGGATAAAACGGAGTCATTATTGTGGTCAAAGTCCCATAACTCCAACAAAAAGTATCAACCAATGCTGACTTTCGAACTTGACCAAGGTATTAGTGGTATAAACATTTCGTATAAATTTAATAAAAATCCGTCAAAATTTGTAGGCATGAGAGCGCTTACAAGGTCAATTTTTGGATAAAACGGAGTCATTATTGTGGTCAATGTCTCATAACTCCAACAAAAAGTATCGACCAATGCTGATTTTCGAACTTGACCAAGGTAACAGTGGTATAAACATTTGGTATAAATTTAATGAAAATCCGTCAAAATTTGTAGGCATGAGAGCGCTTACAAGGTGTGACGGATGGACGCACGGACACACGGACACACGGACCCATGGACGGACGCCCGGCATTTCTATGTCCCCGCTCCGCGTTGCTGTAATATTCTCAAGGGGCAAAGAAATTGATAACAACAAACCTGAAACCACATGCAGTTCACTATTTTACTGATGACAAAGAGTGGCAAAATCCACAGAGCTCCAAAGATCCAAGAAAGCAGGGAGCTTATCCACAGCCAAGTGATATTCAAATTCTCTGAGCCAGCTAAAATCAATGTAAATAGGATGTTAAAAACTTGTTTGCAATTTTCTATTTAACTTTAAGTCAATCCCATTTTGAAATTTGAGAAAGGCTGTACATCAGATATTGAAAATTACGAAAACTAATAAAAAATCTTACCAAAAATTAACTCGGTGAACCATAACAAGCATGGAAGCAAGGCCCAATGAAATAACACAATGCTTGTCTGAAAATGAAAACAGCCATTTCATCGATATTACGAAAAGTAAGAGATATTTACATCATTTACGAATTTCATGCATCTTTATGGTGTTTACATGTGCATGCAGATACCATTTATACACTGGTATATATTTTATACCTGCACCACACAGTAGGTGTTTTCACATAAGGGGAAAATTCAAACAATCAGTTTAGACAGTTACATTAAGTTGTTGTCACTAAATTAATTCCAGTTTCATTGATTATTGCCCCTTAAACAATAGAGCTCTGTTAAAAAATAATTTTGTAAAATCTTGTAAATTACCAAGAAAACACCTCCATTCCATAAAGAACACTGGAAGAGTCTCTGCTTCACGGTTGGTTCTCTGAATAAGAAAATAACAGACACAATTTTTATTCTTATATACGTGTTACTGTATGTCTAATTGAGATGAATAGTTCTAATAAAACTTACACAAGAGGCCCAGGGGCCACATCGCTCACCTGAGCAACAATAGCCATAACTGATCATATCAGCAAGACAGTATCAAATTCAAAATATTTTGACCATTAATTTAGTAGAGTAGACCTTGCACAAAAAGATAAGAGATCTTTCGATTTTTATCCACATATTTTCATGTTTAATGTCAAGCCCCTTTTTTGTTTCAAAGAGGGCTTGATATATAACAAAAAAATATGCTGTCTCAAAGAACTGAAGGATTTGAATCTTACCTGGGAAAAACCGGAAAGAATAGCCAAGAAGAAAGAAGAATGGAAATCCCTAGTCCTTGCTCTAAGTGGCTCTGGTTGCAACAAGGACTAGGTAGGCAAGTTTGCTGTTTCAATATTTGTTAGAAGGGTTTTCTCTATTTCTATATAAAAAAAAATCTCCTCCCTCTTCGTGGCCCTACCCTTTTCCAGGGAATCGATTTGGTCAAACTTTTATCTGCACAATTTGTGCTTTCACACAAGTTTTAGCTGTTTGGTTGATTGCTTTTAGAAAGATTAATTGCCCTCTATATATTCCTATGTAAAGATTTAACACCCCTCCCCCATTGTTGCTCAACCCTGTGGTTCTGGAGAAGAAGATAAAAAATTATGGAAAAAGTTAAAAGTTTATGACGACACAACAACGATGACAGACAACGTACAAATTTTGATCAGAAAAGCTTACTTGTGCCTTTGGCTCAAGTGAGTTAAAAAGAATCTGATAAACAATGCAACAATTTTAAATTAGCGGTTAATAGTAAAAGCTGATCCTCAGAACTTACTTTTTGTTTCCCTTATTCTCTAGGTTTCCCTTCAATTTTTGCTTTTCTGCTCTCCTGCGGGCCAGTGTAGTCTGTGGTTCATTTTTCTTTAGTTCACCTTCACTGTTGTCAATGCTTGCATCATATTTTAAAATTTTTGATATTCCTGAAAAACAAATTTAAAATGGCCTACATCAAGGATACTGGGTGGTCAACAAATTACTCATCAGATCTACCTTAAATTCAAAGATACTGTATTTGGTAAAGACAAATTTTATATTAAAGTTTTAGCTTTAAATTTGAATTACAGTGTAGTATTTTCCTATATCTTTCTACAGAACTCTTATTCTAAAGGAGATCAATACAGTTTAAAAATGGCCACTGCCATCCAAACCCCTTAGTATTACTTTCATAAAGTGAAACAGCTGCACATATCTCTACTAATAAAATAACATGGCACTGGATGTTATAAGGTGTACATACACATGCAGTTTATAATGGTCCGATGGCCAATTGAATCTTTCATACTACTGCTTCTTAAAACTTACTGCATGGTTCCATCTTATGAATAAAATTTTCATATCAAAGCTACTTATTCTGAGAGTAGATCCTCGTGATCATATCCATCTGATCACTGTTGATCCAAAAACCTTCTCAGAATAGGTTTCAGGGATTACGAAGGTTCAGTCAGACCCTTCCACAATTAACGGTTCAATTGACAATGATCAATGACCCTTGTAAATGCTTATGAAAGATAACTGGGAATAATACAAGGGTGTTTAACCATGTTAACCTTCTGCAAAAAAAATATTTTTTTATGAATTTTAATTAAAATATACATATTACCTGTCAATGAATTTCAATTCATTTCGATAAAACAGGAAAAAAACAAAATTTCTCCATTAATACAATGATACATCATCTGTTTATACCCAGAGGAAAACAAACATCGTATGGAGATTCAAAATGGGAAATGTTTACACCTTTTCTTCATTCGTAAGTTCCTTGAAAAATTTTTTCACAATATTATCCGGGGTACATAACATGTTTAATGTCTTTTGGAATGCAAATCCCCATATACAGTAAAACACTGTTATAGCAAACACGCTTATAATGAATTGACATTTACAGCAAAGTGATCATTTCCAAGACTTTAATACATGTTGTAAACTTGACAGGTATAACGAATTACGCTTATAACGAAGTAAAATTGTCTGTCCCTGGGAGTTCGTTATAAGCGTGTTTTACTGTACTTTAATCTATTTTTGGATGTGTATTGAAACGTACTTGAAGGGGTAGAGTTAAATTCAAAACAGATAATTTGGACTTCTTTCATTCTAGTAAATGGAGGTAGTTTGGGCGCAAAGGTATTAATGGTAATCGAGATATTATGCAAAAAGTGGTCAAAGCAGAGACTTGGGACAAAGTATAATTGTTTCTTTTTCAACACAAAATTCATTATTCAACTGCCCCGCTTTTCTGTTTTCAGTCTACATTAAGGACATGATATTTCATTATCAATGTTGCCTGTTAACAGTTTACAATTTCGTCATAATTACTCTAATCAATCCATCAGGATTTGAGATATATACCAGAGGGTGGTTTCACTATCAGATGTTTTGATCAGTTATAGAGTGTACGCTTTACCTAATATGCTGTCTCTAAAGCCTTGTATAATTCCATGAATTATTTCTTTTGTAGAATCTGCCATAATTCCCTTTTGTTAGGCATGAACATGAATCTTATCATCGTATTAGACACATTTCGTCCTGAACATAGATCCTAAATTTATCACAATACTGTGCGCAGTTTTTCTGCGCCTGTTGCTCATATCAATAAAAATTAAGTTCAAACATATTTGGATTATCGAAATAAACTTATTAATTTGTAATTTCTTCTAAATTTATGTCAAATATGATTAATAATTTTTGTTAAAATCTGATATTGTGCATATTTTAATATTATCGTTAGTTATTGTTTTGGTTGTTATAAGCTTCCGGAAAAGAGGTGCGTTGTGGGATACATGCTGGCCTCTTTTTCACGTGGTTCTCAAAGAGCAGCATGGTATGCCAATTTTGCTTAGAAATATACGCTGAAACGATATGTTTTTACTCTTTGAAATATCATTTAAGCTACATAAAGATAAACTGTATGCCAATCTCCATCAAGTAGCATATTCAGCCTTAAATATTTTCGTATTTGGACACGAAATTAAAGGTTATAGAAAAAAGGGGGGATGAATTTTGCACACAATTTATTAAATGAGATGTCGTGAAGGGATTTTCACAATCTGGTTTATGAAATGGAAACTAATCAAGAGCATAGTTCTCTTGAAGGTTGATTTAACTATCTGTTCAATGGGAGTTGTAAATTTAGAATTAAAATAATACAAGTAAGTTAAAAAGCTAAAGTACTGTCGCACAATTATTCAATTATTTAAGTCTGAGGCACATATTTGATTCTGATGATGTTTTAGAATGAGCAATTGCTAATTTTTGCGCTTGCATGTTAATTTCGATATTTTATAGTCTATTAAAAATGAAGTTCTGGTCCTGGTTTTGATGATAAATCTAATTGAATGATTCTCTCAACCAAAGGAGTTACTCTGAGTTAGTTTGGTGTACAGAAAAAATTCAGGATAAAATTAAATGACATAAAATAGGAAGTAGAATATCAAAAACAGCAAGAGTATATTTAACATTGATAATCTGTTTGTGAACAATTGATATAGAACCATTTTAACAAGACCTTGGACTTTCGGTTGGATGTAGCTATCTATTTCTTGCGTCAAAACAAATTAAAAATGACGCTGTCTCAAGCGAAATATGCACTGATTGCGTAGTCCTCGCTTAAAAGCCAGACAAATCTTGTTGATTTTAAAGAGCCATGGCTGAGTGGCCAACAAATGGACAGACCTACGTCACAATGCTGTTTGACACAACTACCCCAGGGGCTGACAAATACATTTTTTAAGAACTTGCCCTCGGGCAAGTGGCAAGGCAAAATTTACTTGCCCTACCTCAATATCTACTAGCCCAACCAAATTCTTTATTGTGATTAAAAATAACAATACACATACCGTACGATGTTTTTGCCCTTCACTTTAAATTTTTCCACTTTTAATACGAGTACTCTTCATAAAATATATGGTTTTGATTCAGCATCTCTTCCTCTTGGTTTTCTCGAGAATGTGTTAAAAAATCAACATATAACATGTTGATATTTAGTTGGATTTGTTTTAAAGGTAAAAAACAAACATTTTATAAACAGTTTTGGGTGTTTTGATAATTTTTGTCACCTTAGGTGAATGTCCGAGATACATGTAATAGGTCACAAGCGCACACGTCTTCATGGCCATGATTTCATTTAGGCCACAGAGGTGTTAAAAATAAAGGTGAAATGAATTATTAGGAGTTGTATCTAATCATATAAAGCTTGATATTTTAATTTTAAAAAAGTTCTAGGCTATGATTATGATTACTGAGTGATAACGGGCACACATCTATTTTAAACAGCAGTTATGGCGGCGTACATGGAGACGGTGAACACAGCTCAAAGAAGTCGAACATAGAATAAACCGCTCAAATTGATGTTAAATTGTCAAATTATAATCAAAACAGTTTTTGCAATTAAACACTTTAACAAAGATTAAATTAGTTTTAAACATTATGATAAACAAACACAAGAACAGTCGATCTGAAGAACAGTAGTTAGAATTTTATTTCATTATGATAAAGCCTATGCTGCACCTGAAAAAAAAAACCCGTCAAAATCCTATTGTGGTGTATGATTGAAGCACCCTTAGATCGTAAAGAAATTTCTAGAAAAAAGTGAGTATTATGTTCAGCAAAATACGGTACTTTCATTTTCAGTACATATGCAAAAGTTTAAAAAGTCACTTGCCCACGGGCAAGTCCCTACCGATTTTTTACTTGCCCGATCGGAAAAACCACTTGCCCCGGGCGTCGGGCAATTGGATTTGTCAGCCCCTGTACCCAAAGTCCAAGCTCTTGTTAAAATGGTTCTATCTAGATCTGTATTAGATTTTGAACAGGTTGGGCACCACCCCTGTTTGATGGTTTGAGTGCCATTTGGTGGTTAAATGCCTAAACGGTATACCTATTTTACCTACCAAATGGGACTCATTTTTCATTCAACCCGAATTACATTTTTCTGGAGAAAAGGCGCAACACGTTTATTACCGGGGCAAGCACTCTGACATGTTTGCTTCATGATTGAACATTCGTTTGAAAAAATTTTATGTGGCGATTTTTCCACACATGTGTTTAGTCATGTATAAACAAAAGTGTTTATGTCTTCTAAAAGATCGATTTTAGTCAAAGTACGACATGACCTCATTCCTCGAACTATGTTCTTTCGATTTCTATCATCCGGGCAAGTGAAAATCAATTGCAGCCAATCAAAACAATGATCTTTTGGTGCGTGTTAGAAGCTAATTTAAGTATGGAGGCCCTTTCGCACTATATTAAATTTCTCAGTGAAACTTACTTAAAATTTTAACTAACGAAATATGTTTTGTTATAACATAAATAATGACTTATTACCTTGTACTTTCGGCATTATTTTCATAATCTGACTTTACTTTTGTCACAGAATTTTACTGAAGTAATGTACGATTGGGCCTCCATACCTGAATTGAGCTTTCGACGTGTATCACTTAAGATCACTGATTTCATTGGCTGCAATTGTTTTCCACTTGCTCGGATGATAGAAATTGAAAGTAAAGAGTTCGAGGAATGAGGCCATGTCGTACTTTGATTAAAATCGATCTTTGAGAAGACATAAACACTTTGTTTATACACGACTTCCGGGAGCATTTCATTTCGGTCTTTTTTTAAACACGTGCGGAAAAATTGACCCATAAATTTTTTTAAATGACTGTTTAATCATGAAGCAAACATGTCAAGAGTACTTGCCCCGGTTATAAACGTGATGCGCCATTACTCCAGAAAAACGTAATCTGAGTTAAACGAAAAATGAGTCCCATTTGATAGGTAAAATAGGTATACTGTTTAGGCATTTAACCACCAAATGGGACTCCAACCATCAAATGGGGGTTGGTGCCCAACCTGTTGAATAGTGTGAAACTTTTAAAACATTCTCAACTGAGAAAGATGACAGTGAATCGGTATTCAGCATGTGGAAATTTTAGATTTTAATGATTTGCTTACATTCATATGTAAATTATAAGCCTTATATTTTTAGGGAGCCAAAAAACCAGACCCCAAGGCAGGGGCAAAGGGGGGAAAAGCCCCAGCAAAAAAGAAGGAAGGAGGAGGAGGAAAGGCCAAAAAGAAGGTAATATGTCAATTGTCATATTAATAAAAAAGTAAAGTTGTTTAATTAAGAAATATTGATGGCGATCTCTCTATGTAAAATCATTAACTAAAGCACCTTACTGAAGTTACTGTTTTTAATTGATGATGAATAGTATCTGAATGTTTTTTTTAATGTTACAGTATGTAATATATGACAGCACAATATTAACTTCCAAATGAAATTTTTTCTCATTTGCAGAAGTGGTCTAAGGGAAAAGTCAGGGACAAGCTGAACAACTTGATTTTGTTTGATAAGGCAACATATGACAAATTTTCAAAAGAAGTGCCCACATACAAACTTATCACACCGTCAGTAGTTTCTGAGAGAATGAAGATTCGTGGATCTTTAGCCAAGCAGGCCCTCAGAGCCCTACACAAAGAAGGTGAGCAGTGATCGCTTAACTAAACTGTCAGGAAATACAGTTGTCATTATTTTAAGAGCATTGCATTGTCTTCTTGATAGCACTGAAATTTGCTCTGTACTTTGAATACTTTTACTTAAAGTGCAAAAAAAATAATACTTTCAACCATGTACCGGTATTGTTTCTTCCTTTGAACCTTTTTGTGCAAGTAATATACAAAACTGTTGGGATGAATAGCAAGCTTGTGCTTGTTTTAAAGCTCTACATCTTTATACTCATTAACCTTTTAATGAGCTGTCTTAAAATACTCGGTACTTGAAAGGAAGTGAAAATGTTTGATAGTTAAAAAATTCTTGTTGGTTGCCCAGTCCAAAGATGAATACTTTGGGCCTACAAAAGTTCTAAACTTTGTTATGAGGCCTGCCTATATCTATTCTATTAATTCACATTACATAATTTTATTCTAAAATGAATGAATTCAATAATTCTTTTGGTTTTGAGTTGCATGAAGAAACCTAGAAATAAGATATAATAATTTTTTGAGCTAAAAGCAGAACACGACCTGTTCAAGATTTATTCTTGTCTGCCATTTTATAGGTGCCTCTATATACATGATATAAGCTAATGTTTTCAAAATCCAGAGTGTTTAGCTGTAAGGACAACGGGCACAAGTTATGTGCAGTAAAACCTTTCTTTGAATTTCATTTTCAATTTTGGAGGAAAGATATTTTTAATGTCAGTAGAAAAACCATCTAGTAAGATCTAGTAGTATTTCGTTTTAAAATAATTTGTCTTTAAAATCAATTGTTACCTTTATTTTTTCATCAGAAACATCACTCGCTATAATATGCAAATATTTACAATCAGACGATTAAAAAATTCTCTCTTATCGGTAATACTGATGAAGTGTCAAAAAGTAAGGATACTGATCATCAATGAAAAAGCAGGAAAGTTTTACATACCGTATCATAGTATTTTTTGGTTTATCAGTGTGTCTTTTCCTCTGAAATTGAAACACAGTTTTGATGCAGTCTAAGACAAGTGTAATTGATCAAACTTTAATTTAGATACATGTAGATATATTATAGCATCTTTATTGTTTCCACAGGTAAAATCAAGTTGGTGTCCAAGCATCACTCACAGCTAATCTACACCCGTGTGACCAAGGGGGATGAAGGAGAAGATGCATAGATGAATAAATGTGAAAAAAAATGTGCACGCCTTGTTCTTTTTTATCTCATACAGGAAGTTTAATTATGAACTGAATAAGAACAATCAAAGTGTATACAGTCTTATACAGGAGAAAAGATCTGAGATATGAAGGTAGCAACATTGCAGGAAAAATACATAACCCGCTAACGCGGGTTATGTAAATTTTTTCTGCAATGATCGCTACCTTCATAACTCGCATGAATCATCAAAGAAAGCATTTTATTGTTTATATTGCCATCTTCTTTTAACTAATTAATAAATTGATTATGAAAAGTTAGTAAAATTCACTAAATTACTGTTAACGTACGAAAGTACGTTAGCTAAAAGAAACAGCCAAATCGTCTCCTGTGAGACTGAGTTTGACATCATCGTGACCATTTCGTGCAGTCCGTGATTTTTCTTGGGTCGCTGTAGGTTGCGACCAAACAATAAACGGGGCGTGTCAGTTTCAGCCGCTGAAGATTTCGACCAATCGATAAATGGGGCGTGTAGATTTCAGTCTGGTTGTTTCTTTAGAGTTATGAATTAACTATTAGTTTCCGTAAGAAATAAAGAGAATAATACTTGTTAGATGTAAATATATTCCGATGTCTGTAAAGCGTGTTTCGGAGTAAGTGTATGATGGGTACATGTAAAAGTGACAATTTTAGTGGTGAATTGTCTGAAATATTTAGTGGTGCTGATTTTTTCTACGTAATTTCTGTGAAATAAAGCTAATCTAGAAGTAGCACTGTATTTTGTGCGCTGAAAATTGCAACTAGCGCTCTGGTCGTCCATCCGAATTTTTATGCCCCCCCCCCCCCTTCGAAGAAGGGAGAGCATATTGCTTTGCTGCTGTCTGTCGGTCGGTCCACCAACAGTTTTCGATCATTTTCTTCATTTTGGATATGATCGAGCAATTTTCGACAGAGTTGTGCCCCTTGGACGTAGAAAAATTCCAATTATTTGCAGTTTCCGTTCATTTTTTTTCAAAGAGATGCACATATTGAAATGAAATTTGATATACAGGATTATCATAATAATCTCTACGTCAAGTTCGATTTTGAGTCCGATCGAGCAATTTTCGACAGAGCTAATCCAATTGGACATAGAAAAATTCCAATTATTTACAGTTTCCGTTCATTTTCTTCGCGTAGGATGCACACTTTGAAATGAATTTTGGTATACAGGTTAATCATAATAATATCTAGATCAAGTTTAATTTTGGGTACGGTCAAGCATTTTTTTGACAGAGTTATGTGCCTTGGACTTAGAAAAATTTTAATAATTTTTAGTTTCCGTTTTCTCCACAGATGTTTCCAAGGGAGGGGGGAGAAGTGTTTTACAAACATCTCTTGTTTCATATAGTCCACGAAAGTGTACGAATAAGGGATTGTTGAGTGATTTTTCTGTGGATTTGAGTCGAAGGCCAGTGCTAGTTAAGTTAAACCCTGAATTTTTTTCCTCTGTCATCGCATCCCTTTATGGAGTGTGCATAAACAAATAGTCTGTGTAATTTTATTTTGATTAAAAAGCGACGGAATTGAACAGTTTAATATAAAATTTAAATTAAAAGCAAAATGCCTATACAGTTTGGTACATTTTAGTAGTGCAGACAAAACTTTAAAACAAAACTAGTTCTCAGTTTATTTAGTAAAATTATACATGTACATGTATGTAATTTTTATTATGGAAACAGAACAGAACTAAAAAATTCTGACAAGTTATTCAAACAGCTTCATTGCAAGAGTCTCAATACTGAAATTCTTACAGTGAGGGAAAAAGATAAGGCCCATTGGCCACATTTATCAGTTGGCTAAATGACCCTCAATACTTAGGAGTTTTTTTTAACAAGAGGAAGTTATATTGCATAGGGATATACATTTCGAGTTACTAATTCAATTTTTTAAAACGTTTCAAAGTACTGTAATTTCTTATGTACATTGTCACACAAAGTTTGATTGGTCAATAAGTCAGGTGTAAGAGGAATAGCGCCTTTTCCCATTATTTTGCCTACAATATAGCGCTTTGGACATTTTCAGTTGATTAAAATGTATAGAAATAAAAGTCTATCCACCAAAGTGATGATGGAAGCAATGGAGTCGTCTCTGTCGCTGGGTCTTTACTATTTCTTCTTCTTGAGTAACTCAAATTGAGTGTAAATCCTCCAGTAAAGGATCTCTCTCTCTCTCTCTCTCGCTCTCTCGCTCTCTCTCTCTCTCTGTGCATTGTATTTATCGATAGACACGTTGATATTATCTCAAAGAAAAGTTTATGCATATATTTTGGCTTTACATCCTACATTTTTAATGCAAAATTTTTCAATGTGATTAAGAATGTCCAAATGGCCGAGACCATCCAGTCCTCGTACGTAAGTGACCAGACAAAGATCACGACCTGACAGCTACATGCCATGTAGTATTCCTGGTAACGTCAATTTCACTGCTGATTTCCTATTTTTTCACTTCCATTTATTACATACTCCCACATAAGTGGGAGGGGAGAGACTCAATGATACTTCATTTTTTTATACGTGTTTGTGAATTTAAGGCTACCCCCCTCCTCCCCCTCCCTATGTCACTTGCCTGCAAAATAGCAATCTCCTACAAACTCTGGCAATCATAATTTCCCAATTAAGAAATATAAGGGGGCAGGGGCGGAGTGGACTGAAAACCCTTGGCTAGCGAGGATGACCATCAGTATGATATTATCAAAGCTTGTTCAAAGATTTATCTACACAAATTAAGAAAAAAAAACACGTATCTGGCCTATTTTATAATTCTAATATTTTAATTACTTGAAGGTGTAAGGCTGTTTTAGACGGGTGTAAGGCTGTCCTGAATAGATGTATCCTTGGCTGGAAAGGTGTAAAGCAGTCTTGGACAGGTGTATGGCTGCCGTACACAGGTGTAAGGCTGACTTGGACGGATGTGCGGCTGCCCGGGACAGGTGTAAGAAGATACTGCTAGGTAAAACAAATACGATGACCACGTGACTGTATATATGCATATGCATATATTTTTCATAAATATCATAACTAACAGATTAATTCATGCAGTAACATTTCATTTAGTAAAGGTATTTTTGTTATCCGATTTTAAAACAACACGGTAACGTTCAAAACATGTCGTCAAGATGACGCGCTTACATTAAGGAAGGAGTCTTTTCTGGTTTTCGACTAGTCAAACGTAAATTTGATTAATTGTTCGTTAAATCAAGATGAAAGGAAATTAAAATAGTATATTTTTCTTTCTTTTTTACTATCATACAACTTGGCATAGAAAAATGTAATCAATGTTTAGAATGGAACAAGGACTATATTTTTGGCGTAGGAAAATATCACATGTTGCGCAATTCAGAATTGCTGCAGATTATATATATATAATGAGTCTGTTTTATCATTTTAAAAACAATAACAATAATGTTGGATTTTTTTTTACTAATGTGAACTAATAATATGATACTTGGGTTTCAGAATATGATTTTAAAATATGATTTGCCTATCAAATAACATTTTTATAAGTTTTTTAAAGCGCCCATTCTATACATTGATTTTTGTGAAAAAATCACTAAAATCAGTTTTTCTCTCTTATGAAACGGTCAATATATTAGCTTTTCTGTCAATTTATATCTTTATATAAAGTCTTCATAATACATAAAAATTAGAAATATTTTATTATTGGAAGCATAAAAAAATAATCAAAATTTCTTCAAAATTTAAGAAAATTAGAGGAAATGCGGGCTAAGCAATATCAATTTTAGTATAAATATTTATTCCAATTTAGTAGTATAAGCTGATAGACACTCTCATCGTCTATGATTTCATTGAAGATTTGAATCTTCAAATCTTAAACAAATGTCTACAGAACTATAAAGAGCTACACTTATTTTTATCACTCTTTACGTTGAGGAAAAAGGTAGTGACCTTGACCTGACCTTTATCGAAAACAAAAAGGTCAAATTTAATTAAACTGATAGAATCATTAAGTAATATGATCCGTTTGACTGTGTCAAAATTTCATGCATTTCTTATTATAAGAAGTATGTTTGATAATAAAAAGACTCCTTCCTTAAATAGAAATATATATTACTCTATCCTTTGTCACGCCGAGTCTCTTGTGTTTTTCACCATACAACAAAAAAAAAAACGGCACTATATTACTTGACTTCTTATTTGTTCACATTTGTTCGAGAATCAAGTTTCGTTTTCTATCTATCTATCTATCTATCTATCTATCTATCTATCTATCTATCTATCTATCTATCTATCTATTATTGATAAGAACAAACAAAGTACATTTATACAATAACTTCAAGCACAAAAATCTGATTAGTTATCTACAAAGCAACATATTGTCTTATACCTTAAACATATATTATTCATTGATAAGAACAAACAAAGTATGCAATAACTTCAAGCACAAAAATCTGATTAGTTATCTACAAAGCAACATATTGTCTTATACCTCAAACAACATGGTTATTATTTTCGTTATATAATTTTATATTGATTATCAAATAAAATACCGACTATAAAAAGTATTTAGAGTTCACTTGTATAGATTCACAAATAATGGTGCGTATAGTTTACATGTATACTCAAATAACACAGGTGCATAGAGCTAGCAAAAAACTGGTATACAAATAAGGCTGTAATAGCAATATATAGAGATTTAAGTTAATGTACAAGTAATATCCTGGCTAACCCGGTAGGCAACTTTATCTACATATACACCCCTGTGAATGTATTCGGAATGTTTCTTTATTGTTGGTAATTCCCCTAGCTGCGAATGTTATTGTCATTTAAATTTCAGATCACGTGGTTTTATTTGACCCTCTCAGTTTCGGAGTACCTCTGGATTCATTGCATACTCAGCAACGATAAAAAACACATTCCGAACACATTCGCAGGGGTGGCTAAGTATGCAATAAATCCAGAGGTGCTCAAATGAAAGTTCACGAGACCTCCCCGAGATTTGTTCGGTTCCTGTGAAATTTCGAGCGGAAGTATAAATGTTCGGATAATATTCTCAAAATAGGTAAATAGTGGTCGTTTTTTAGCTCACCTGAGCTGAAAGCTCAAATGAGCTATTCTGATCACTTTTTGTCCGTCGTCCGTCTGTCCTTCCGTCCGTCCGTCTGTCCGTCTGTCTGTCCGTCTGTAAACTTTTTACATTTAGAACTTCTTCTCTAAAACCGCTAATCCAATTTCAACTAAATTTGGCACAAAGCATCCTTATGGGAGGGCGAATATAAATTGCAGAAATAAAAGTCCGATCTGTATTCAAAGCGGAGAAAACCTTGAAACTGTAGAAAAAGGGGGGTGCATTTTAAATAATCTTCTTCTCAAGAACTACTGATTCCAATTCAACGTAGTTTAGCATAAATTATCCTTATGGGAAGGAAAATATAAATTGCAAAAATTAAGGTCTAATTCTGTTTCAAATCTGAGTTATTACGAAAATAATAATAAAGGAAATGCGTGTTTCAATCAGTTTAATAGCTTCGGATTCGGCATCCGGTAAAATGGGCAGACAAGACGTGGCCTGGGCAAAACAAAAGATTGGCAGTTATTAATCTGCCAATCTCATTAAAATTTCAGGATATTTGATGGACCAGTATATTTGTATTTGCTGTAAATATTGCTGCAAAATAATGCGTATTTGGAATTGACGATTGCCGATCTGCCCCGACTTTTATTTTGCCACGGCCCGCGTTTGCGTACCCATTTTACCAAGACTCGTATTCCATACATCTAAAACGAGGTTCTTTGTTTAAAGCAGCCATGACATTATACGAAAAAGGGTCGATCTGACTATGATTAATTTGCTTGTTTTGTAACAGTTCGCGTATGAAGGGAAATTTTTGAAACATGCAAAATATATTGGTGCCGATTTTGTGAAGTAAATTGAGGCTAAATATTTCAATGCATTGACAGTTTTCACACATGACGTTGGTGTTAGCTTGTTCTGATTTTCGTTTCGTTTTCATTATTTATGGTTTGTAAACTGGGAACTATCGTCTGTATTTCGTGATTTTTACGTATCAAATCAAACAGAGACTTCGGTAAATCAAACAGTTAACTGTTTACCTGCGCAAATTAAGCAAAATCTGATGTATCAAAAAAGTACTGAAATACAATTCATTCTATCGGTAATTCGGCATTATATTTTGCGTAATGGTAGATTAATGCAATAGGTTTTGTTGAGATGCTCGGCATTTTCTCGAGTTTATTCAGTTTAAATAGAGTTTGATATCGCTGTCGGAAATATGTAGGTATATACATGTACATGTATACATATGATTCATTTCGAAAAAATAAATTCTGTTCTTTATTTGTTATAGTCCATGTTTCTTGTGTTTTAATTGTTTACAATTTCTATTTACTAACCAAATCTGAGTGTTAAGCTTCGAATTATAAGCAAGATACAGAGATTTGCTCACAATTCTATGTTTGTACACAGATCTTAAAAACTAAAGATTAAAAAAGTAAAAAAATTGTCAATATTTATTAAGAAAATTTTCAAAGTCTCTTCTTCCAGAAACCAACTTTAACAACTTATTGTATTGTAAACTTAACCATTTTTAGCTCACCTGAGCCAAAGTCTTCTTCTCAAAAACTATTAGGCCAGGAAAGCTCAAATTTGAGTGGAAGCATCATCAGATAGTGTAGATTCAAGTTTGTTCATATCATGGTCCCCGGGGGTAGGGTGGGGCAACAATTGGGAGATCAAGTTTTACATAGGAATATATAGAGAAAATCTTTAAAAATCTTCTTCTCAAAAACTATTAGGCCAGGAAAGCTCAAATTAAAATGGAAGCATCCTCAGGTAGTGAAGATTCAAGTTTGTTCAAATCATAGTTCCCATGGGTAGGGTGGGCCCACAATTGGAGGATCAAGTTTTACAAAGGGAATATATAGAGACAATCTTTAAAAATCTTCTTCTCAAAAACTATTAGGCCAGGAAAGCTCAAATTTGAGTGGAAGCATCCTCAGATAGTATAGATTCAAGTTTGTTTAAATCATGGTCCCCGGGGTAGGGTGGGGCCACAATTGGGGGATCAAGTTTTATATAGGAATATATAGAGGAAATCTTTTAAAAATCTTCTTCTCAAAAATATTTGGCCAAGAAATCTCACATTGGCATGTAACCATCCTTAGGAAGTGTAGATTCAAGTTTGTTCAAATCATGGTCCCTGGGGGTAGGGTGGGGCCACAATTGGGAGATCAAGTTTTACATAGGAATATATAGAGAAAATCTTTAAAAATCTTCTTCTCAAAACTATTAGGCCAGGAAAGCCCAAAGTTGAGTGGAAGCATCTCCAGATCATATAGATTCAAGTTTGTTTAAATAATAGTCCAGGGGTAGGGTGAGACCACAATGGGGGATGAATTTTTACTTAGGAATATATAGAGAATATCTTTAAAAATCTTCTTTTTAAAGAATGTTTGGCCAGAAAGGGTTTAAACTTGTGTAGAGGCATCCTCGGGTAGTGTAAATTCAAGTTTGCAAAATCACAGTCCTTAGTGGTAGGGCGGGACCGTGATGGCAGTTTGAATTTTTACATAGGAATATAAAGAGAAAATGTTTAAAACTATTCTGGGAAAGTGTTCAGTTCAAAACTCAGTACTTAGTGTGAAAGCAAAGGTTATGCAGATTTAAGTCTGATGAAACCATGATTCCCTAGAGAAAAATGGGGCCATGAAACGGAGGGGGGGGGGTATATAGGAATAGAGAAAAATCTTCTTACAGGTACAACAACAAAAGGGGCTTGGTATTTACCAAAAAATAAGAGGTTGATAAAAATTGGCAGATTTTCAATTTTTTTAGCAAGATCTACTGTACTCAGTTGTCCAGATATTTTGATACTGTAATGCTAATTTGATCAGAATTAAGGCAATTGTTGCTCAGGTGAGCGATGTGGCCCCTGGGCCTCTTGTTTATATCATATCCTACTTTGATTTTTGTTAAAACATGAAAATCTATCATTAAGGTGCATCACTACACCTTGAAATAGTTTCTCAAATCAGCAGAAAATTACTTAATTATGATAGAAAGCATGATTGATAAGAAGTATATAAGTCAAATAGGCGAAAAAAATGTGCAATTTTAGATAAGAAATTATATTTTTAAAAATTTCATTCAATAAACATGAACAAAAGACCAAACTGAATTCGAACTCATGACCTGCGGTTCACAAGCCTGATTCTTTAACCACTGAGCTATGACGATATACATCTGAATCGATTGACACAAACAGTCTAACAAAAAATCGCCATCTTGTGACGTAGTGTCTTAAAAAGTATAAGTCTCGGTGTAGTGAAGTACCTTAAGAGACATGTCTTATTTCATCATCTAGCGGTTATTTGAATTACACGATAATATTCAGAACAGAGTTATCGTTCATGTTCAACCACTCAACAGATGGTCGAAAATATAAACATTGGGTTGCTTAATAAAATCATAGCCATGTTTGATGCTATTGGTGTGCAATACCATGCTTTTTGAAAAAAGAATGGGTGCCTGTTTGGTATAAAAACTTAGTATATCGAGCCATTTTCAAGGAACATTCTGCATAAAATAGTATAATCTGTTTCACTATTGATGCTATTACTAGGTCAGGCCGGATCAAAAATTAATCGTTAAAGGGGGGGGGGGGGATCGCTACTAAGCATTCTAATGGTTCCAACACCAGGAAAAAAACCCATTTTTATATTGTCGCATTTATTTCTAGTACTCATTTTATCCAACAATTAATGAAGATAAAGTTTAAAATCAATAAACGTCTAGATTTTATATCTGACTACAAGTACCTAGATTCTATGAAATAAACTATAAACACGAGGCACGACTTTTACTGCGAAACTGAATGGGTCAAATAAAACCCCGTGGTCTAAAATTTAAATGATAATATCATTCGCTGGGGTGATATAGTCCATCACATAGTCTCTGGGTGTAGAAATACATAGGCAGACCCTATGTCATGTATGTATCCAGGATGTATATAAAAGTCTACTATATTACACTTGTTCCCTGTAATTGTCTATATTATTAAGTTATAAAATTAAGAAAAAAGTTTCATGCTGTCTTATTAGGAGGTTCTATCTAGTTTTACAGTCTATATCCTCCCTTTTATGACAGCCCTACAGGAAGACAGGACTCTTCTCATTAGTTTTTTGATAATAGAAAATTTTACACTATGATAATAAGATATATCACATCATCTTTGACAGATTCTCAAAAAAACTTGGACTCAGCATTTGCATTTCGAAAACGTAAAACTGAGGCATAAACTTAAGTAGATTTTTTAACATGATTGTATATATTATATTCAGTTTCATTCATAGAATTCAATCTACCAAGCAGTTTTTGTTTGTAAATTCTATTAGCTACATAAGTAATAAGTAGATTTAGAGATTCAGTTCTATCGCTTTTTTCATAACAGAAACCAACAGCAATGTGTTTCCACTGTATTTTGAATGACAAAAAATTAGAATCATAAGTTAGTTCTCAGAAAGATTTTTTAACGTATGTCTCTTATTTTATAGATGACGCTATTTATTAATTTTATCAAATATTTTCAGATATTCTATTTTTATTCGGGCTGGTTGACGTCCAAAATACATTAACCACCACACCCACAAAATGTATTACTGTTAAACACAAATGTGCAAATAATTTATTTGCACCATTGAGCATTTTTACAGTTTGTATAGGCTTTTCCCCGAGTGAAATCAATACTGTTTGTATCTCTCGTTGCGCCGTGACGTCAGGGTCAAGATCTAGTTAATGTTATTTGGTGATAGAATCATTATGACATCATAATTGTTTTGAAGAATCTTTTCCCCGTACTTTATGGCTTCTATTAATTCTAGCCCCGGTACACCCTATCAATCAAAGCTATTGTTACATGTATGAAGCATCATTGAAAAAAGTTATAGCTTGAATTTTATTAACTTGTAGCTATATGCACCTTTCATTTACTAGATCTTGACCTTAAAGAGGACTTTATGATTTTACTAACTGATTTCTTTTAAAAAAATATATCGTCATTATTCGGTAAAAAATTTGCAAGAAAATACTTACTAGTAATTTGAGGTTTCAGTATTATTTGGATTTAAGTCCAATTTGTAAAAATATTACTTTCGACATTATATAAGTCGTTTTAGGCGTAAAATTGATATCATATTGTAAAATAAACATAAATGTCCTGAACTATAAGCTATTTTTTGGGCTCGTGTCGAAAACGTAAAGAGGGTTCTGCAAGCCTAGCCCTCTGTCACGTTTTCTTACCCCGCCTAAATATAGCCTAATACACGTATTTCAAGACAGTAAGCCACGTATTTTATATTCATGGTCCCTAATACACGTATTCCAAGACAAGTAATAAGGTATTTTACCGGTATATTTATGACCCTTAATATGCGATGTTATGCATGTATAAATTTTTATTACTTAAATATGTCTGAAGTTTTAATTATACGATTTCTCCTGATATTTCTTTGCACACATCGATCTAGCGTTAATTCAGTGCAAGACTGGTTGTTTTTCATCGGTGATTGTTCGTTTTGCATCGGTGTCTGTCAAGATTTAATAAATGAAAGGTGCCTACAGGTTTATGAAATTCAAGATATAAATTCTTTTAATGATGCTTCATAACAATATCTTTGATTCATAGTGGGTACCGGTTTTTAAAGTTTTGATAGACACAATGAAAAATCATGTTTTAAACAACTTATTTTTATGACGTATGAAGGATAAAAGTAACAAATCTCGGAGTTTTGGCCATTTTTGTCTAATGAAATATCTAGAATGCCTACAGTCTCTCCAAATAGGCATTCAACAAGCTCTAAACCTCCTCTTTAAATGTTTGTTTTGTTTGAAGCTGGTCTGTTTTGTATTTTAGCATTGTTTTTTGAAAATAAGTTGCTTGTTTTGCCGACAATTTTTGTATACAAAAACCAACACACTATCTGTATCTGCGTTAAAAGAGGTTACATAACCAATATATACTTATCGCTAGGTAGACGTCCATTTGTAAGTAATTTGTTTTAAAATATGCTCTTTTAAATTACCCAAAAATAAGTTGTTTACTAGATAGGACGATGACTTGCAAAGTGAAATGCATGAGTAAATCTGAAAGAAACAAAGTTGCACAAAGTAAGATCCTATACCTGATATTTTCTTGCTTAGGTTATATTTCAGTTCAAATGCACATTAATGTTTACAATTTATCGATCAATGTTTATGAACAAACAAAAAGTCACTTTAAATTTCTGAATGTTCCCAAGGGATTACCTGGTTTTTGTATTTGTGTAATACATGTTACTTAGTATATGTATATGTTAATTTTTAATATTTCTTAAAAAAGAGTTTGGTTTTATTTCTATTGCTTATTAAACGAAAAAGTTTACTAAGTTAATTTCGAACAAAACGCATCGCAGAGAGTATTTTGTGGAAAAAAAGGTGGACTACTCACAAAATGTAAGAACAATGTACAATTTGGATTGGCAAAATTATTCTAAGTTACATCAGTTTTTAGCTCACCTTAGCTGAAAGCTCAAGTGAACCTTTTTGATCACTTTTTGTCCGGCGTCCGTCTGTCCGTCCGTCTGTGTAAACTTTTTACATTTTCGACTTCTTCTCCTGAACCTACTGGCCAATTTCAACCAAACTTGGTACAAAGCATCATTGGGTAAAGGGGATTCAAGTTTGTTAAAATAAAGGGACACTTCATATTTTAAGGGGAAATAGTTATAATTTATTGAAAATTTGGTGATATTTTTCTAAAATCTACTCCAAATCCATTTGGTCAGAAAAGCTGAAACTTGTTTGGAAGCACCCTCAGATAATGTAGATTCAAGTTTGTTCAAATCATGGTCCCCTTGGGTAAGGTGGGGCCCCAATGGGGGTCGAAGTTTTACATTGGAGTATATAGAGTTAATCTTTAAATATCTTCTTCTCAAAAACAGTTTGGCCGGAATAACTGAAAATTGTGTGGAAGCATCCTAAGATAATGTAGTTTCAAGTTTGTTCAAATCATGGTCCCCGGGGTAAGGTGGGGCCACAATGGGGGGGGGGGTCGAAGTTTTGCATAGGAGTATACAGAGTTAAACTTTTAAAATTAACTTTTAAAAAACCATTCGCCCAGAAAAGCTGAAACTTATGTGGAGGTATCCTCAAATAGTGCAGATTCAAGTTTGCTCAAGTCATGGTACCTGGGGGTAAGGTGGGGCCACAATGGGGGGGGGGGGGTCAAATTTTTACATAGGAATATAAAGAGAAATTTTATTTTAAATCTTCTACTCAGAACACGACTGGCCAGAAAAAGCTGTAACCTGTGTCAAGTATCATCTGGTAGGGTAGATTCAAGTTTGGTCAAAATATGATCCCGGGGGTAGAGTAGGGGCACAATGGGGACCAGTTAAATCTTTACAAAGGAATATATTGAGAAAAAATTTCTTAGAAAAGGTGCAACATTAGTGAAAGCAACTTTAGATAGTGTAGATTCAAATTTATTAAAATCATATTTTTCAGGAGTATGATGGAGCTATATGGGAGGGGGGGGGGAGTTCCAATTTTCCAAAGGAAAACATTTTTAATTCACAGAAATATATATATATATATATATATATATATATATATATATATATATATATATATATATATATATATATATAAAATAAATTGGCCTTTGCCATATTAAAAATAGATAACTTCATCCTGTTAAAAGTTATGAACAAACTGATTTCATATACATGTACATTTTTAAAATTGTGAAAATAGTACAATTACTGTTCACTGTCCAATGCCTACCTTACAGGTTCCTCTGAAGCTACAAATGGAAGATTCCCAAAATCTGAACAGCCTATCTCATCTTTTATAGTGGATGAAAAATCTTGAAACATAACAAAGATAATGTAAAAAAAAAACACCATGATTTTAAATATAGTATGCCAACTGGAAAGTGGCTAGTGTGGAGAAAAAACTACAGAAAATTCACTGTCAGTCTTGTATAATAAAGTTCAGCAAGCAAAGACAAAATTAACCATGGTTATAAATAAGAATCTTGAATTTTATTTCCACAATTTCTGCCTTGTTTGTATCAACTTTTATTCTTGCACAGTGAATACGGTTTATTAACACAAATTTGTATTCAGTATATGAAATAAAACTAAAATCTCATCAAATTCCTTCAATAAAAGCAAATCTACTCCACTTAATTATAAAGAAATAAACTGACAATAATAGATGTGTGGCTGTTTTGTCTCTGGCTTAAAGTAAATAGGGTATCTGCCATGTTGTCTGTCTCTCATTCTAATAAAACAAATTGCTCTTCGAAATACCAGCAACATATTTTTTACTGTTCTTAATTTATTTTAAAAACATGTTAAAGGGATGATTTATGGAAGAAAAACCACCAAACGCACATCCTGAAAGCTGCACTCTGATGCAAACATGCAAGTTCAGACTCATGCTGTCCCTTACCTTCAGAATTCACTGGTATATAAACTAGACAGAGATCAAAGACGTTTTGTATAACTGCTTATCATAAAAGTAAAATAAAGTCACCACCTTTGTCATTTTTAAAACATAGAAAAAAGATTTAATACACTGTGCAATTTTTAAGTGAAGTTTAATTGGGCCAAGTAGAATTGTGCCACTCTGTCAGAATATAGGTGAACATCACAGCAACCATCACTGTGGGTCTTGTCATCACCTGTCTTGCCTGGAAAAAAACCACCAATGTTCATACTTGTTTATTAATTACATGTAGTTTTTTTTATTCCCATCTGTTCCATTTACATGTATGTCACAGATAATGATGATGAAAACAATATAAATATCAAGATTGAAATATTTATAGCCGTAAAACACATCTGGTCATTATTGTTATAATAATTAAAGACCATTTGTCTCAACTGTTCCATCTATATCACTAACACTAATAATGGAAACAATATGAACATCAATTATTGGTTTTTAATAGATTTAAATATTTCAAGCTGTTATAAATATATGGTCCTTAATCTTTGACTAATATAAAACCATTTGCATTTTTTACTCAATTCATTTCAGTTTCTGCTTTGCTGATAGATACAAATCAAAAAATGTATAAGCATTTGTAACTATAAAAGCCAATTTTTATACTGGAAAGGGTTACCCAAACACAATCACAATGATCTGGTGACTTTTGAATTAAACATTAGCCTCCAATAAAAAAATATGATTCTAGGTTACATGAGAAATAAAATATACAGTACTATTTTGGCCGTACTGAGGGGGAGCTGTCTTGAGGTGAATGACATCAAAGTCAATGGAGGAGCCCGGCAGTACACAGGCCCCAGAGAACATCTGCCTCCTTTGATTTCTCACTTCCCTTATCAGTACACCATTCCCACCTAGCTAAAACCAGTCACCAGTAAAAATTTCAGAATTTTTGGCTAAGTGGGAAGACCACCGTACCAAACAATCCAACTTTTATAATACAAATTTCTTCTTGACATTCCATTGACATTCATATGGCCTTCCAGTGTCTATGGAAGCGATCACTTCAGCAAAACCATATCGTCTGGAATAATCTTTCAAACGCAATTTTATACGTACTGGTATATATTGCCATACATTTCTGGGGCTTCAAATATTTTCTCGCTAGAGTTTTAAAAAGTTTACACCTGTCATGTTGTAAATTTTTAATTAACACACCTTACGTCACTTATTAAAGTGATAAACGGGGTTTTTTGTTAACCCAAATGTTTGTTGGTTCAAATTTTAGATAAAGAATAATCCATACCCTTTTTCATATCACAGCTGGTATCAGCCCGAGACTCCCATATCAGCCCAAAGGCCGAAGGCCCGGGGGAAGATATTGGTCGAGGGCTGTATCATGTTGTAAATTTTGAATTTATCGGGCAGAAAATACAAAATCTACAACATGACAAGTGGTACAGGCTGTGATATGAATATCATATTTATTTTGTAGCTACAGAACCGGATTTTCCTCAGGTTTTAAAAGTCAACTGCTCCAAAACATTTGTTAGCATTTAAAGTTTTCAACTGCACTTAAAATTGACGACTGTAACAAATATTTTTTTTCATTCTTTAAACATGCACAAATGCCGAAACGAAAAAAGGCAGAGGAGTTCCGCAAGGGGTGTGATACGGATCCGTATCAGTCCTAGAGGGCTGATAACCTGTATCAGCCCCGGAGGCCGATACGAGTTTTGTGTTGTCACCTGTACTATGTCATCTGTATCACATATGCAAAAAACCTGTATTTATTACTTAGTACAAGGGTTGATCCAAAAGTAATGTCACACTATGCACCGCGTTTAACTCTGGCGCTGTATTGCATAAAATGATACATCAAAATTTCCCTTATCAAATTTCTAATTTTAAGTTATACTTTGATTAAATTTCGTTGAACACTTGACAAGATATTGATGTTTATAGCATGATGTATATACATGTACGTGACATCGCTGCGTCATGAATTGACTTTTTTAAGGTTTGTATTTATGTATAAAAACATAATTTCGAAATTTGAAAAAGACCCAAACAACACAATATTTTGAAACAAATATATCAGACTTTTTTCTAACTGTTTTTAAAAATTAGGGTACGTTACCGTCCGTTGTGGATATCTTAAAGCACAAGCTTTTGTCTTTTTACGCGGATTTTTTTACGATTTTATCGTATCTGTGACATCACTTTTGGATCAACCCTCGAATGTAATAAACACCCAGAACCAAGTCCATTAAACGATATCAATATGGGGCTAATTTAAATAATAAATCTCAAAACAAGAGTTTTATATCTCAGTTCAGAGGATGAGTGGTCCAACACACAAGCTAAGAGATTACTTTTTAAAAAGTCCTTTTATGTCGAATCTTTTATAATATTTTAATCAAATAGTTTTTGGAATGACGTCACGTTTACACAAAGAAACAAAAATGCAAGTAGCAATAAATGCCACGAGAACAAACATCGCAATAACTGTCCCACATTGAAGAACAAACATGAAACTTGCACCAGGAGTAAAGCACATTACATAACAAGTTAAAAAAAACCAGTAAATTTTATAGTGTTGGAATGAATCTTATTTATATATAGGCTTTTTTATTCTCAACCACAGTTTTATATTATAATGAAATCCCCCCCCCCCCCCCCCCCCATGTGGTTGTATTTAAACTTTCTTGGTATAGCTTAAATTCTTTATATCAAGACTGAAAAATGAAGATTTTTGCGACATGAATCATAGAAAAATATACCCCATACAAATTCAAAATTGTTATCTAATAGCATAAAAATATAATGAGAAAAAGCAGGTATGCAAGAACAAAAAATGCGAAATTATTGAAAAGGACAGAGAGTAAGAAATTATTGGTCCATAAACCTAAATGGCTTCTCATTAAACTGCGTGATTTATATACCAACAGCTTTAATATGTGCATATATACACTTCAAATTTATCAATAGACTAGATGCTTTTTCAATTTTTTTTACATCAGCTGCGATTGATCAAATAAGAAAATATTTTAGATTTTACCTTTTAAGAGCTTATGACTCTTTGGGAAAGGTTTATGGCCGGTCACAAAGCTTGTTTCTTTGCAGATGCCTCTAATTGGTCCTAAGTTTAATGGGTAGGTACAAAAAATAAAGCGACGTCAGCTTTCATTACAAAACATACATAAATCAACGAAGCGTGAGCAAAGATATATAAACCAACGGAAAATCAATTTTTAACATATGTTAAAATATGGCATACTTAAATCAGGGGCGAAAGTCTCCGATTTTGGGATCATCGTTTCTCTGTGTGTTTTTGGTCAAGTGTTTATTTACGAGATGTTCATTCGGTAAGAATTATATATAATATATTGCAATGATTATCCATCATCAACATTATTATCATCAGACATTTATTACATTTTTATAGCATAATTTTTTACATGCTCCCCCCAAAAATGGGGCATAACTATGTTATTAATAAACTTTTTTATATGTAAATTTAAACTGAATAATACGGAAGCCTGTTAGATAAAATATATAAAAGAAAAGTGTTTATAAGATAAACTCACTGTAAATATAACAGATAATATTAAATTACTTTTAAAAATGTACTTCGGTTTTTTGTTTGTTTGAGTTTTGTTCATTTTCAAACAATTTCCAAAAAACTTTCTTTGAAATTAAGTGGACCCGCTGTTTAGCTATTGAATCTTAACTGCCAGCCTCAGGAGCATTATATTGTTTTATATATGTACACAATTCTTTATATATATTGTTAATTCCTTTATATAGAAAGCTGCTTATTTTTATATGCTTGAGTTTATCTTAGATATATAATCATGTGTGTGTTTTTATATATACAGAGAGTTTTTCTTTATATATATATATCTTATGTGGCACTAACATGCTTCTGTAGAATAATATATATTGTTATACTTTCATGTTAAATACTGAAATCTGATTGGTCAAGACGCAGTTAATAATATTTACTATTACCCTCAGCGTTAGCAACGCACTTGGCAACGGGTAACATTAAAAAATGTTACATGCGCGAAAATTATGCGCGTACGGTTCGCTGTAGAATTCACGTTATTCCTATATAAAAGCAGTAAAATTTTCTTAAAAATTTTTAAAAAGACATTCAGTATAACAAAATAAATAGTGCCTGTTTGGGAGGATAACAGTTGAAATTGACACCCCTCGAAAACCATTGTCAACCTCCGCTTCGCGTCGTTAATTTCAACTGTTACCCTCCCAAACAGGCACTATTTATATAATATATTCTTTATATTGGGCCAATATTAAAAATACCTATGTTTCCCCTAACGCGACCGACCCAATGAATTCCCGCCGACTGATTTGATTTTTTTTTTACCACATTGAGTTTTTTTTTTGTTTTTTTTTTTAAAAACCTAATTTTACCCAAAGTCGTTTTAAGAGACCCACATCTTTTGCGATTTAAAGGTGGCACGGACAGTTTTTTAATACATTTCATTGTAGCCAGGGGGTGAGTGTCTTTGGAACTCTGTAACTAGAATTTACTCAGTTCCCATACAGCCCAAATACATTTAATTCTGTTTTTTTTTTTAGATTTTGACCCTCTCATACACATGTATTTTGCTCATTTTTCATGATCTTTCAGCTTTTTAGACCTCCCCCAGCCAATTCCCTGCAAAGGGTTGACCTTCCGTACCATGTGCATGTTGCATAATCACATGTCAGAAACTCACCGGTGTATAGTTTACAATGTCCCATCCATCTACTTTTTGTGTTATTAACCCCCCCCCCCCCCCCCCCCCCCGTCTGTAACTTGCAATTTCACTGTATAAAGTCAACACAACAGTCATAGCCGCAGGTTTCGCATTTTACTTCTGATTCTCATGTACCTTACATATGGGGCCTACATATCGCAAATCAATTTCAACAGGAGACATCCCTCTAACTAATGATAATCATTAAGAATCATTTCATGAATTTTAGCAACACTCATAACCCTTTAAGTACAGCAATTCTCAATTTTACAAAAATATCCGAAACTGTCCCTTGCTACCTTACCTTACAATCATATTGTTAGCTTTGTTCATCAACATAAGCGAAATACTCGCTTTATAATAGGTAACTTCGCCTCCGAAAGAGAAGTTGAAGTCGCCCTGTATTCTGAGTTCAAGATCGTGTAAATTTACCCCCAAAGACATTAAAATGATGATTATTTATTTCAAAAGACGTTTCCACAGCCTCAGTTAACCACTGTTGTGATTAATGATTTGCGATTGCCTTATCTTCTATGGGTTACAATTAACAAGGGTGATGCAACATATGTAGATATGCAACATATTACCCACTGTGCATTGAAAATTACAACTAATGTTTATTACTTTTAGTGTTGATATAACAATTATTGCGTTAAATTGGTAGCTTGTATTTAATTAATAATTTTGCCAAATTAATGCTAAAATAATCATAAAACCATCTGTCTACAGTTATCTTGAAAATTAAATGATCCTCTACACAACGGTTAACGTTGTAATCGGGTCAGATGGTTGGATTAAACCTCCAAAATACACAGAAGTACAGAGACTGATTTTATTTGTCATTTAGCAAACACAATTATAAAACATCTCATCTATAAAATGAACACATCAAATAAATTAAATTTAATAGATTGGATAAGATTTTAAAACTTTTAGGATTTGTTTGGTTTTTTTTTTTGTTTGGAAGAAATAAGTCTCTCAAAAATTAGGATGGTACATGTGATAAGAACGACTCTTTGTTGTGAAAATTTAAGTAGTTCTCTTAAAATCGTAAAAACTTAATCATAATTATCAAATGGAACGATCCCCTTATATTAAAATGCAGTAAACTTTATTTATTTGAACCCTTTACGATGTCTGTAATTTCTTAAAGTTGGGTAATTGATTAAAACGTGTTTACAATCCTCTGCAAGACTGACTGAACATTTTCTCCTTAAGACCATAAAAATACATTTAAAAAGATTAATGTGAGAAACTTACTCATAACTCTGGTGTTTAGAGATGTTCAATAAACAAGTTAAGTGGATGCGAAATAAATATCAAATATATTTTATCGAATAATCTAAATTTTTTAAAAATAATGTTGCGAAGTTAATATATAGAATAAGTGTTTTAAAGGCAAACATACATTAAAAGTGACCGTGGAAATTTGATCACTGTAAGTGGGATGTGCGGCCATCTTGTACACTTGAAGATAAGAATGTGAACATTTCATGAACTGGCTTGTTTCTGCCTGAACCTGGCCAAAAATGTTGTAAAAAGATATAAAAGCAATAAATATGAAGTCCCATTTGTCATTTTGTTTGAAAAGAATCCATACAAGAACAGGACAATACCTTCATAATCGCACAGAACAGCTGTCGTACTGCGCAGCTACATACTTATTTTGAAGATTTGAAAATCAGAACAAATATGACGGGGGTTTATTGGTGTCCTCTATACAACTATTTGTTGAAAAAAGGGTAATGCTTGCCGATTTGAGCTGTCTTAAATCGGCCTAAAAATCTACAAGATTTATATGTCTGTGTCTATGGAGGTACATTGAAAATATATTTTTATAAAAATATAAAACATACTTTTATTAATATAAAACAATCACTTTTTAAGACCCCTACCCCACTTCTGAAAAGAATTTACTTCAATTTATAATTATAGAATTGAAAAAAATGCCCATATTTAACAAACATGGGACATGAATAGAGATGTATATAAAAATTCAACACGGGTTCTTTTGAATTGACATTTATTTTTTCAATGAAAATATAACGTCAATGTGTCTCCACAGACAAAGGAGTTCCTAGTTTTTTTGTTCTAAAAATAGATCCGATGCCGACTGATAAAAATCAGGTACCCTATTTTGAGGCAAAGTTACAACATAAATGTGCAAGATTTGAACTTTTCTCAACAAATGGTTGTAGAGGGGACACCAATAAATCCCCTTCATATTTGTTTTCAGATTTTTGAATCTGTAGCTGAGCAGTTCGACGGTTTTAACTTTAGTTCAAAAAATATTTTATTCAAAAATATACAGCAGGCAAAATAGCCTATATTCGTTCTCTCCATCTAGGATTAGGCTGTTTTAAGTAATTAAAAGGCATTGTCCTGTTCTTGTATGCATAATTTGCATACAAAACAACATGTAGAATCTCATATTTAGTGCTTTTACATCTTTTGGCAATAGTTTGGTCAGTTTCGGGCAGAAATAAGCCAGTTCAAGAAATGTTTACATTCTTATCCTCAAATGTACAAGATGGCCGCACATCCCACTTAAAGTTTATTTTGACAACGAGTATAATGCATTTGTAATATAAAAAGGATTGTTTACCACATTCTTCCTTATAAGCAATGTAAATGTGGTTCAAAAACATCACCATTTGTGCAAGTTGTACTTGTACGTGTACATAAACATTGTACGTAACAAAGCTTGTGCTATTTACAACAAAGTGGCGATGAATGACAGACTGCATGAAATTTTCGTTAATATGGCTGAAGTAACAAAGAATCACAGGCACTGCGGTGGCTGATATGATGTTCTAGGCAACCCCTAAAGTGATTAAATCTCCCTAATTATATTACCGGTATCCTATTTATCATATTTGTAAACATCATTTCTTACCGACCGTATAGAGGATATAAAATTTTATTTCCAAAGGGGGGGGGGCTGTTAAATTAATTCTACATTACTTGACTTTTAAACAATTTTATTCAATTGTATTAAATACAAATGGTTCATAAATCCTAACCTGCATGGAAGATTTTTTTTTTTGGGGGGGGGGGGGGGTCCGAGGGATGTCTATGTTTTCAAGGGGGAGAGGGGGTCCGAGACCTATTTTCAATAATTTTACTAAGTAAATTAAAAAAAAAATGAATAGTCCAGGGTCGGGGGGGGGGGGGGGGGGTCCAGAACCCTTCCTCTGGATCCACACATGCCTAACATAAACTTCACACACATTTTCATCCATTTTAGGAGCTGAGGTGTTTTCAATAAGCCCTCCGTACGGAAGCTTGTGTGGAGAAACAAAAATGTTGATCAGTGGAACAGGATTCTCCCAAAACAAATTATCAGAGGGGAACCAAGTCCAACTGGTTTCCTTGGCTACTTCGTATGACTGTCCGGTCAGCAAAGATGGAACCATGGAGTCCATGATAATGTGTTACACAGTGTAAGTGTCTGTGTATGTCTGCACTGGAGAGGAAGTGTTGACTGATCAATATCTTGGGGAAAACTGCTTAACAGAAATCAAATTTGGTACACTGGAACCCCAGTAGTAGGTAAAATGGTTTTCAGGACTTTTGCTTGTTTTAGATGAGCTGTCCACTCAGCAGTTTAATCAAGTACCCTTTCCTTGAGAGATGCATGTGGATCATGGTACAAGGGTACCCCTGAAGGAGAAGATTTTAAAAATGATTTTCAGGTTCTGAGGTCAAAGGACTAAGAAAAACTCTGGATATAGAAAGATCTAGACAACTCATTATGTTGAGAACCTTTTGTTTGTCAGACATTATTTTGGCAAATGACATATTGTTCTTCGAGGTTACACAGTCAAAGGTCAAGGGTTGATCTATGGCACTATTGACATAGAAAGACAATGTCTGATCATTATGGATAAGAAAAGCTTTCAAAACTTTTCATTTTTATGATTTTTCTTTTTCAATGACAAAATTCATCTCAATTTCTTATTCATGTTCTATAAATGTGTAATATAAGATACATCTAGATATGTAAACATGCACAGACTGATCATAGTTAATATGTTTTACGATTTCAGTCCTGGCATGAAGGAGGGTGTGTACTATGTCAGAGTGATAGTGGACGGTGTGCCCATCCCTGATGAAAACATGTGTCAACCTGAGGGTCCCTACAGCGATAAATGTAGATTTGAGGTAATTATACATAACCATGATTAAACAATGCCATAACATCATTCCTTCGTGACTTTCTGGACATTTTAACAGTTTTATAGCAAAGTGCCAAAGACAAGTAATTTATATTGGTTATAAACAAATTTTGTTATATCTCAGTTCACAATAATTTTATTGATATTCACTCATCATTACCTGTTTAACATTGTATAAAACCTAGGATAAAAAAATCTATTCTAGAAATGAATTGGGTCCGCCGTCCTTAAAGGGAAAGGTATCCGTCGCTGAGGCTGAACAGTATATCGATATGAATTTTCACTTTAAAATCTTTCATTTTTCCAATTCCTTGAAACAGGTCAGCAAACTTTTCCCAAATTTCATTCACATCAGTTGACAAACGATTGATCACTGGTATATGATACCAAGATCTACGGCACTTTGGTATCCTAGGAGTGTACCACAATTTCCCTTGACTACATAGAATTTTCCAACAGCTATTTTGGACTTTATTTCAATGGTCGCAGTGAAATATCCCAATGTTGTTTTTACAACAACCATATGCAAAAATCCTTTTACTGCTCAGTTTAGGCTTTGTATGTAGTTCAGAAAATGTGACCTCATCCAAAATATTAACACTGGACCCCGTGTCAATCAACACGTGAAAGCGTTGTTCATTAAGCGTAACATTTGACTTTGGCTGTTTTGTTGTTGTATGGTTGTTTCTGACGCTGAATACGTATCCGTCATCTTCATCACAGTCCTGTATTTGTTTGACATGTTTTTTTCTTATTAAACTGGGGTTTTGATTTACAATGAGCAGCGAGTGATTTTCTCGTCCACAGTTACCACAGATTTGTTTGTATGCTGGACATTTTGTTTTGTGGGGTATTGGCCGCCACAGCTACAACATTAGAACTCTGTCTATGAGTACCTTTTGTTCTGGGTCTGAATTCCGCCTTGGTTTCTACTGATGAGTTCTTTGTTCTGATTCCTAATGGTGTATATTGTTTACACTAGAATTATTATTTTCAATTCCCAATGCCTGTTTTCCCCCCAGTTCTAATGTTCTTGCCGTTTCTAATAGCTTGTTGAGTGCCATCTCCTCGCTAAGCGCTTTTCTTCTTAATTTTAAAGATGTGCAGCTCTGGGTGATCTGAGACTAGATCTCACTATCATTGTCAGTAAATTCACATTTTGTGGCGAGTTGTATTAACGGGTATGATGTGTCCACCATTTCACCTTCCGATTGCTTTGTTTGTCGGAAAACTTTACCGTTCGTATTCCTTGTTTTCTTTTGGTTCAAAGTAGTTTTTCAACGTATCTTTGGCTTGGTCATAATTATCGGTCCAACAAATAAGTTTTCCAGTCTCTATACCCATTTCCGCCATTGGGTACCTATTGCTACCTCAGCATGGACAGTAAATTTAGGAAAAACTGGTAATCCAGATTTTCCTTGCAACTTGCGTATTATTCTAATTGTATACAATTAAATATACATCCTCGTCGCCATTGTAAAATTGCTTAGTATCGGACAGAAAGATAACACGTGTGGTGGGTTCTAATGCTACATTAAATCTGACTAAACTTTCACACATATTATTACTTTCCCGTGCATTCTAATATTCATAATGAACCCATGTATGTTGGTCTCAGCTCCATAACCATAAACATACAGCAAGCACTAATTGCTACCTGGCTGGTTCACTTATAAATAAGGATTAGGTAGTAATGGTTTCTAATGGACTTTATACTATGATTTAATTGTGATTAAGGACTCCCCATGTATGTATCACAGTGAATATCATTTTTGGAATATGACCATTTATATCAATCATCAACTGTAAACCTTACTAGGCGCAACTTTTTTTTCAACCAAGCATATATAGCGGAAACTATAATCTTAAGCAGGTAAAAGAGATATCAAATCACTCCTTTGACGCGAGAGAGAGAATAATATTAGTTTATTTACATCAAAATGCAATATTTCAGGTGCGAAAACAGAACACCCCCCTAATACAGAGTGTCTCGCCCACATCCTTTTCCCCTGGACCGGAGTCAGTAATAGCTTTAGGGGGGATGATATTCACAGACAGATATGGGACCAACGTAGCGGCAAGCTCTAATGGAAAGGAGGAGACAGTGAACCGAGTTTATGCTGGACCGCTGACGTGTGAACTCAGGAAGACTGACGATGAACTGTACGTGAGCTGAGCTCAAGTCTAACAGTCTTTCATTAAATTAACCTATCCCTAAAGGCTTTAGGGCCACTATATTTAAAGGGATGAGAAAATTAAAAAAATAAAACAAAATTAGAAAATTAATGACTCAATGTCTGGATATAAATTAAAGATGTGAACTTTTTTTGTAACTGCATGCATGTTTATATAAAAGAGAATCGTCTTTTTTTAAATAGATAAGTTTGTATTTCAGTTATGAACTTCAACTAGATTCTCCAAGTTCTAATATGGGTCAAATAAAGTGTAGATACCAGGGAACTTATATTGGTGAGTACCGGTACATGTACTCAAATTACTTGACATGTTTACAAGTTGAATAATTAGTCATGGACTCATTGACAATAAAAAATTGTTAATTAGTAAAAGACATTATTATCAATTCTTTTACTTTATTTACATTTTCTCTTTTTATTATGGTACATTGGTATTGAAATACGATTAAACCCAATGTAATTTCACCCAACATTCCTTATCATACCATATATTATTTTTTTACAGGTAACTCCAATGCAAGTTTTATAATTGGTGATGGGCCATATGGAAGGTGATATATTGGTTTATGTATCATTAATTGTTAAAAATTCTACTAGATAAGTGGTTTATTCTTGTATTCTAATCATTTTTATGCTCATGTTGTATATATAGACTACTGGTCCTTTTTTCATACATATAATTTACTCATTGTTAAATATTGTTTATCATTTATACAAGTGGGGTTCTATTTTTTCTGAATTGTCAACTTATTACAGATTTATGGGGACATTATTTTTTGGAAATGCTTATTAAATACTAACAATGAATCAAAATCAGATTTTATAGTTGCTGATGATGTAAATATGTGGATGAGGGATCCAGACATAGTACATGATCGATATAGTTGACCCAATTCATAATGAACTCTTATTATGATTCACTTCAGATGGATAAATGATATATAAAATATTTGATATGTGCCTCTATATTAATTTGGATTAAATATACGAAAAGTTCCCAAGTTTTTTATCAAAACAAATTGAATTGTATGAATTTAGATCTTGCCGCCAACTGGATACACTGTTGGTCAGTATCAACAAACAGATATATCAGTTCCAGACCTTCCCGGAGATAACAGGGGTGACCCCTTCCTCTGGGAGCACTGATGGGGGGACAGACCTAACTATTGCCGGAAATTATTTTACTGGAAAAAAGAAGAACATTAAAGTCTATATTGCAGGCAAGTCCAGCCTAATGTGATAAAATAATAAATAATGATCTATTTCAATACTGTTTTTCTTTCCTTAAATTGGGGTCATTCATAAGTAAAAATGATTGATAAATCAGACAGTTTAGAGAATTATTTTTTTCAAGGATCATACATTGCACAGCTATACTGGCTACCTGTCTCTTTATGTGCAGTAAAACACGGATAAAGTAAACTTGCTTAAACTGAATTCTCATTTAGAGTGCTATCAGATTCAAATTCCTTAGTCATAAACATATATTACTATCAAATTTAACAATCATATTACATTCATAACAAATCAGAGTTGCGTGTTAGTTGGTGTTTTGTTGTAAGCACGTTGTACTGTATTTTTAGTTTATTAGTTGTCCACTTTCTTTTCTAGGTGAGGAGTGTAAGGTAACATCAGTGACCAGTACAGAAATACAGTGTACCTCACCCCCTCAGCCAGCAGAGCTACCCACACACTTTTGTGGTATGTAAAATCTGCGTCCAGTGTTTTATCATTCATTAGGATCATTCAAATGATGGAAAATAGAACCATTTTAACAATTTAAGACATTGCAGGATGTAACTATATCTGTTTCTTGAATCAAAACAAGATTTAAATGAAGTGGGTTTCAAGTGAAAAGTGCATACTATGAGTGCGTAGTCATAGCTTAAAAGCTAGACAAATCTTGTTGTTTTCAAGGAGCCAATTAGCTGAGTGGCCAAAGACCTACGCCACATTGCTGTGTGACATGACTACCCAAAGTCCAAGCTCTTGTTAAAATGGTTCTAATTGTTTACCTATCCATAGACTTTAATGCTTGTGAAGGCTAAAACATATAATAATATAATTTCCAAAACAGGTAACAGGGGTCTGCTTTTGGAGGTCTGGACCAGTGGTACCAAACTCTATACAGAACTTGCAGACATTGAGACATTCACCAGTTCTGACATAGGCTACAGCGAACAAATAATCGGCCAATCTTCCTTCAGTCATCCAGAAACCAATTATGTCTCTCGAACTCGGGGCTCTTTCATAGCGCCTTACTCGGGGGAATATTTGTTTATGATTAAATCAGCAGATGCCTCTAGCCTGAGACTGAGTACGGACGGTGATCCAGCAAACAAGGTGAGGCTGAGGGAATAGAAGTGCATCGAAATGTTTGAGTTGAATTCCTTTTGGGTTAACTTTGTATGCAGAATTATTTAAAGAAGTTTTAAAACTGATCAAGGACGTTGGATCCTGCGATCAAAAGTCTTAAAGTTTTTTTGTAAAGTATTTTTAAAAAATCTATAAACATAGCTTAACCAAAATTCAAAACAAAATTGTGGGGTCTATATGCTTCATATGGCGCTACGGTGTATTTAATATGATCTTTCTGCACTGAAAGTACAGATTGCACATAAATTGCTTTTCCCTCTATATTTTATAATCGGAATGAACCATGGCATTAAATATAAATTAATACTATTTAAAATAAATAAAATAAAAATTATCATAAAGAAAAATATTACAATTTCTTCACCTGATTGATTTTTGACCTTTTTGCACTGATAAAACACTATTTTTATCCATTACCAATTCAATATGTAATGAAATTATTTAAAAGACTCAAATTTTTTCTTAAATTATAATAAACTTGTCAGAAAAATCTTAAAATTTCAGAAAATAAAACAAAATGTATGAGTCTTATGTAAAATTTGAGATATGGCATGAAATAAGCTGATATAAGGCAAATATTGGGATTCATTTTTCCTTGACTTTTATGAAATATAAGTTAAATTTGCCAATACATGTCGATAGAAATATTAAAAAATTGTAAAATTGTGTTTTTCGGAACAAAATGAAGATATCCTAATGCACAAACTATCTGGAAATTTTGTATGCACTGAAAATAAGGAAACTAAAGTGACGGTACTCTAAAACAACAAAGTTGTGAAAAATGTTCATTTTCTTCTTTAAAACCTTCCGCCACAAAATATAGTCCAATACTAATCTTGGTAAATATGTAATTTTCCCTTTACTATTTAATTTAAGATAGTTTAATTGGCATAATAAAATTTATGAGTAGAATCAATATATGGTGCATAATTTCTAGAATAGAGGTGACCAAAAATGACTACCCCAAAACAGAGGAACGAACCTCTTTAAGTTGACCCCGAAGAATTTGTTGATATTCTGTGTATTTAAGAGCGTCATTATCATCTTGTTCTCTAATTGTTCAACATACTATAAACAGGTCTAGGCAACCTCCGTTTTTGAAGAAAAGATTTTTATCCTACAAAATTTAAAAATAGATGCTTTCGCCCCCTAGACCTGGTGGGTCTTTTCATATGTAGGGCAATTAACTCTGCTTTTACAAAGAGAGTTAACTATGATATAAAATATAAATATTAGACAATTGAAAAATCAACTTATTTAACGGTCATTAATTATATTTATTGATAATATTTCACAAAATTTCTAATTTTGACGATGTCTTTTTGTGTGAAGGGATTATTTTTACATAAAACTAATTAACATATTTTTAATTAGAATAAGAGCTACAAAGTTCCTAAGGTGTGCAAACATTAATTTTACTTTCTACATGAGTGTACAATATAGCAGATCAAGATATCCATTAAGTGTCTCTTAAACGTGTATGAATTCAATTATGTTTGAATTAGGAATAAACATCACCATTTTGTGATTTTTATTAAATGAAACAGTTGTAAATAGTCTCTGTAATTTGTAAAACTGAACACAGGAAGAACACACTTTCAAAAGATATTGTGAAATTACCATACATAGAATTTCAAATCGCCACAAACAATCATTTAATTTAGTTTATTTCCTTAACGTTAATTTCCATACGGTCTGGTGCTTGCATTTTTTCATTAAAGATATGCTCGAAGCCTTTGAAAAATACCCATGCTATCCTCCAGAAATGGAGGATAATTTCACCGACAATGCTAAGCAACTTTCCATATATGGTAAAAATTGGCAGCTATCTTAAAATTGAGCTACATGTATCCTCCAAAAAACGGGGGTTGCCTAGACCTGATAAATTGATACCCAAAGTATATATAATTAAATAGTGTGGCTCTTTTTCTTAATTAACCAAACTATGCATTATTTTCATCATTAAAATATAGCTATCAGATATCCAGATTTTATAGCATTTAGAATGCCTTCAAAGGGGCTACAAATGTTAATACATGAAGTTAAACTTCGATATTTCGAAAACTAATATCTCGAATACAATGGATATGTTAAAATGATTTGTAAGTCCCATCCACTTATTTTTTTTAAGTGTTTTACCCTCGATATCTCGCAACTCGAATATCTTAAAGTTTTTGAAAAGTCCCATATAGTTTAAGATAGTAAAGTTTGACTGTATATATATTTGTAATCTAAGACTGTAGTTTTGCAAATATAATTCAATTTAAAAATTCAATTATTACTTTATTTTTAGCTAAGATACATCATAATGCAAATTAAAACTGTAAATACTTTTCAATGATAAAAAAAATAATACAAAGTTTATCAGAAAGACAATACATATGCTTTTGTTTTGCAGGTAGAAATTGCAAAGTGTGAGAGCACCTGTCCAGAATATGGGTCATCTCCCTCTCAGACCTCGGTCAGAGTAGTACTGGCTGAGAGTCAGAAGTAAGTCTTTTAATATTATCAGTCAAAGTGCATGAATGCGATCAGTTATGTGTACCATAGTCTTTTGTTGCCCGCAATGTGAGCCATGTTTAGAATGACTGTTCCAGGAATCATGTTCAGATAGAGCCTGATCAAGTCTTACCCTTTCTGACCCTCTATCTTAACTTGTCCAGAATATCAAAAAAAAATTACTTATAAAACTATCTACTAAAATCATCTCTTCTATCCTTTATCAGATATTACATGGAGGTATTGCACTCGTATGGATCTAGTGGTAGTCCACTGGTTCAGGTGGCAGCCCGCTACTTTGATACAGAATTGACCAATCAGAGCACAGGAATTGTCAATATGGAACATCAGCTAGTGAAGGTTAATATTAAAATTTTAAAAAAAGAGTAAATAGCTTTTTAAACAATTTGACATAAAGTTCACATAGTTTTATAATTATGTACACCAGACAGAAAAAATATGATGGTCACTCTTATATTCATAAGCGTAAATGTTATGCTACGCAGATAGGGCTAATTATTGTATAGTTTGATTATTGTGATCCCAAGAATCATGGGGTGAAAATTTTGTGATTTGGGAAAAAAATTTGGTGCATGGGGTCGTTTGTGTAGTAACCAAAAATGATGATAGACGACAATTTAAAGGTTGAAATAAAATATATGTACAATGCAACAGAAATATATCCCCAAATGCTGTAATTTTCTCATATGTTTTGTTTTTCTTTAAAGGTGACGTCCACTGTTGTCAGAGAGGTACAGAAGGTAAAGATTGAGGTAGTGCCAATAGTTGGAAGTCAACGTAATGAATATCAGATCATAGAGGTCACAGAACTAAGTGGTGGAACGTCTGATGCCACATACAGACTTGGCCTCTATGGTGTCTACACAGGTAAGATCTAGGTCACAATTTTATGAAATAGAAATGACTTTTAAAAGGGAGTATTTTTTTTCTCCTTATTTCAAAAGTCTCCTGGTACAGCATGATGGATTTTTTAGAAAAAGAAATATTTGCTGGGTTTTTTCACTTATTAATAAATGTTTGTAGATTCTACTCTAGGGAGGTATTATAGGCTACTAGCAACACCGCCTCACCTTGTCCAGTCCTGAACTAGCTTAATTTCCAATTGGTACCACTTAACTGTACCCTTTTTTCTCTATCTCTGTCAGAACACTCCTCCAGTAGGTGTTCTTTGGCCTTTCTTTGAGTTTTTCAGGTTTACCCTCCAAGCAATGGAATATTGTGGTTTTGTTACATTGGGCCAATCTGTCTATTAACTTAATTTTTCATGTTTCTGACTTCTCTAGAACTACTGAACCAAATTAAATTTAGCTATAAGTAAGGGCTGGTAAGAGGAAAATGCCTTGTTGAAATTTAGGTTATTTTGATATCATAGGGAGAAGTCATGTGTTTATATATGGATCTTTGGTGAAATTGTTTTGCCTTAATGCTTCTGCTTCTAAGGTGACTGCTTGTTTACAAAGTGCTTTTTGTGTGTCCATGCAATTTGCTGCTTTCCTGTGCTTCTGTTTTGCTGAATATGTTTTAGATTTCCTTAGAAGTCTTACTCTTTCTAATCTGACCATAAGTGTGTCCATGGAGAGGAGATCTATTCCTAGTGTTTTCCTTTTTACCCCCATTTTCATTCATTATACTTCGGCCTTGCTTTACCAATAATTCTTGTAAATTGGCGTCGGGTTGTTGCATCTAATTTGGAATTGAAATCTCCCATCAAAATGGTCACATTATTTTTACTGCATTTGCCGATTGTTTATATGCTCACGTCTTGCATAAAAACCCTCGTTCTTCTTCATTTGTTTGAACTTTGCACTGAGTGATGTTAATATGTATGTGTTAAAGAGTATGTTGATCTTGCAATTCTGCGTTTCATTTGCAATGGTTTGTGCTTTTCCTGTGAAGTACATGGACGACACGTAATTCCAAGTTATTGATTTGGGATGAAGAAAATTTGGTCTTGCAGTTCCTTGTTAGCTTAAATGCCAACAAATCTCCATCCTCCTTCACCACAAAAGATCTTTCTTTCTCTCTCCTGATTTTTTGCTTGTGTTGTCTTAGTATAAGGTTTGTTTGAGATTGTTAAAAAACAATGACCATACATACAGTTGAATTTTACAATGTGAACCCTCGTGGTAGAAATAAAACAAATGTAGGTATATATAAGCTAGATACATGAAGGACATTTTAGGAAACGATTTATATTTTTACATGTGCGTTTGTTGTTTCTTTCTCTAAGAGCCCTTCACCTCTACGTCTACAAGCACAGATTTTAGGCGTGCTTTTGAGAACCTCCCCTGGTACATTAATGGTTTGGACACTGTCGGTGTACAGATAACCCATTCGACCTCTGCTGAGGTCAAGGTCACCATAGAAATCCAATTCTTCACAGGCAGAGGTAATTATATTTCTTTATTTACTGAAATCTGTGTTTAAAACTGTTAGTAATGCTATGCATAAAAGTGATTTCTTGCGGAATCGAATTTCTGTAATAATATTGCTTAGATTTTGCAGTTCTTAGAAATCAAGATATGCAATAATGAGGTCATCCCCACAAAGCTTCTATAATTGTTATATGCCCTTACATTCATGTGTTTCAAAATGTTAGGCTTGATAGTCATCTGCCTTTAAAAAAGTTGATATCAAAATCTCAGGCTTTGGCTTCTGAAATACTCAGAACTTTTTTTAGGGGTAAGTGTGACGGTCGCATCAACAGTCTTGTAAAAATTGCAAAAATGTGAAGAAGTGACATAGTGAAAACAAAAATACTTTTAGTGCTTTGATTATCAAGGTTTTTGCAGTTGTGTTGATTACTAGTATTTAATATTGAAATTTTAGAATGTATTCATGTTTTAAAAAAAACCGGTACCGGTATTCTTATTGTAGTAACTACTTGTTATATATACATGTATTGTTGTTCTTTTTAAGGAGATATTCCTACCCTAGAGTTTTTGCAAGCGGATGGCTCTCAGGGGGAAAAGTTAGAGATTCAAATCAGAGAGATGGTCAAGGGTATCCCATCACCATACACATTTGCAATGCAAATGGAAGGAATCATTTCTCCATTGATTACCCCCTCAGATGATGTAAACGCTGTAAGTGTTGGACACCATAATTTGACTGCACTTGTTCATTGCATTTGAAAATATATCTTTGTCTTTGTATTTTATCTAATGGCATATGTATTTGTACTGTAGATTCCAAATTGAGAAAGAAAAATAATATTTGTCTCATTTTGCAAGAAGCCTAGAGATCTTGTAGAAACTGAAAATTTTACCTTTATTATGACTTCTTCGAAGAAGGGAGGGCATATTGTTTTGCTGCTGTCCGTCTGTCTGTCTATCGGTCGGTATGTCGGTCGGTCATTCCACCAATGGTTTCTGTTCATTTTCTTCGCAGAGGTTACACGTATTCAGATGAAACTTTTTATACAGATTTATTTTGATAATATCCATGTCAGCTTTGATCGAGCATTTAAGACAGAGTTATGCCCATTGGCCTCAGTTAAATTCTACTTATTTACAGTTTTCGTTCATTTTCTTTGCGGAGGTTGCACATATTGAAATGAGTTTAAGTATAATTGATATATCATAATAATATCTAGAACAAGTTTGATTTTGGGTAGGATCGAGCAATTTTAGACAGGGTAATGCTCATTGGACCTAGAAAAAATCCACTTATTTGCAGTTTCCGTTCATTTTATTTGCGGAGGTTATACATATTTAAATGAAATTAAATATACAGATTTATCATAAGAATGTGTAAGTCAAGTTCAAATTTATTTACACTCGATCAATCTTTGACAGAGTTATGCCCCTTTTATTTAGAAAAATCACAATTATTTGCAGTTTCCGTTCATTTTCTTCGTGGATGTTTCCAAGGGAAGGGGGCATAAGTGTTTTACAAACATCTCTTGTTATGTGAGTTAGCATGCATAATTAATGCTTTAATGAGCATGGCAATTGTTGTTGAATTGTATTCTTAAGAAAATGTACTCATAGTCGTGTTTTAGGCAAAGTGGAAATTTCGCAAATCGGCCTACATGTATGGATCCACTACAGGCTTTAATCATATGAACATAAGCCCCATTTTTTTTACTGCACTTAACCAAATTTTAAAAAGATACTGTTCAAAATCAATAAGATGTCACAATCTATTTAATTATATGTCACTCACCACGACCTGCAAGGAACGTGATCTTGATGTATCAGGATATTAAATCAATTATAAAAAATCCCCCCCCCCCAAAAAAAATCATTAATAATAAAAAATACAGCCTTGATACACAGAATTCTAGTGGATACCATCCAAAATTTAATCCGTAATCTCTAGAGGTAATATATCAAGTTTTATTAGGTTACCTGAGTCACCCAGGTGACCTATTGCCATTGATCTTCGCCCAGCACTGCGTTGTCCTTTGAGCGTTAACACTTATTTAACAAATTTAACTTTTCTTGAAAACTGCAAGGTATATTGTTACCATTCATAGTTTGAAGCATCTCTATGATAAGAGGAATCTAAATTGTGAACTTTATGGCATTACCATCCCCAGGCCTCATGGGCGGGACAAAATATGCCAAAACAGCCAAACTTTCAAAAACCCTCTTCTCTACTCTCACACATTTGAGAAAAAATCTAAATGCATGGTTATAATGTTCATGAAGCCCTCAAACAAAACTGTGAAATTCCATCATAGCCCCTGGCTCAGGGATTTAGGTCCTAGAGTGCGTCCAATATGGTCATATACTGAAAATGTATAAAATCTTAGCAAATCTTCTTCTCTACACCCATGAATATATCTGCGAAAAACTAAATTCATGGTAATAAAGTCCATGAAGCCCGCTACAAAAATTGTAAAATTCATGCATGACCTAGAGTGAGTGCATCATGGTCATAAAGTGAAAATATATTAAATCTTCTCTACTCCCATATATATGTATATATTTACAAAAACTAAATCCATTGCTCTGAGGCCCTGTACCTTAAAATTAATTGAAAAATTCATGACCCCTGGGTCATGGATTAATGCCCTAGGGCTTTAGCCAATAAGGCCATATATTGAAATGTATCAAATTTTAAAAAATCTTTTTCTATTCCCATTTTATTTTAGAAAAACTAAATGCAGGGCTTTGAATCACTCTACCTAAATTGTAAAATTTAGGCCAAAAAAAATATTCCTGTTTCCTGTCACCTGACCAAAAAATTAGGGTAGGTAGGTAGTAAAAAAATTATTTTTTAAAAATTGGTCATTTTTGAAAACTTGGAGCAAGTGTGTAATAATGAGAAAGAAGTATATTTACAGTGTACGGTATGTTAATGATGACTTCAAATTTCCAAAGGTCTTTGTATTATTGATGTATGTAATGAATAGAAAACAACAGGCAAAGATTTTTTTAAAAATTATAAATAAAAACTAATATTATTTGCAAAATTTAATTTACATGTGTATGAATGTATTATCCTTTTCTGGATAAATATTTCTGTTTTGTATTTTAATGTCAATATTAATTAAATCAGTCTCTATACATCCGTATATTCGGGGTATTAGTCCAACCTTTTGACCCACTTACTACCGTACGTTATGTAGAAGATCTGTTTAATTCTCAAGACAATGAAGAAAACAGTTTTATGATTATTTTAACATTTTAACAAGTTATTAACTAATAATAGGTTATTAACTAACTGATGTATCATGATTTAAAGTAATAAACATCTTTTTGTAATTTCCAATGCACAGTATGTTGTTGCATCACCCGTATTTATAACCCCTGAAGATAAGATAGTCGGAAGTTAATAACCACAAGATTAATTTATGCTATAAAAATGTCTGTAGATTATTTTGTTATTATTCATTTGCCATTGAGGTTAATTTACACGATTGTGAACTCAGAAGACTGGGCACCTTCACTTCTCTTTCTGAGGAAATTCTGGCGAAGTTACCAATCACCACACAATTATCATAAAAAAAACTTTTAGGGTCGGAGGGTAGAAGATAGGGTCGGTCGGGCGACAGGAAACAAGAATAATTTTTTTTGGGCTTTATGGCCCTGGGTTCATATTCATATTTTAAATATTTTATTCTATACTTTTACTCTTATTGGATATTAACTGAATGCACTCTTATTATGTTCTTGATGTCTTTTTTTATATAGTGCAACTCACTGCCCATGGGGCAGGGGTTGAGGCATTGGTCATACGTCATTTGTAAACAATTTTACATTTTAACTTGTGAAGACTTCACGGTAAATTGTCACTTGGCTGACATGTTCTATAACAACTTCATTGTACAATATTTACATCCAACAAGTATTATTCCTTCTATTTTTACGGAAACTTCTAGTTAATTCATAGCTCTATAGAAACAGCCAGACTGAAATCTACACGCCCCGTTTATCGATTGGTCGAAATCTACAGCGGCTGAAACTGACAAGAAAATGACAGGACAGATATTGACAAGCCCTGTTTATCGATTGGTCCAAACCTACAACGAGCTAGGAAAGATCACGGACTGCACGAAATAATCATGACGATGTCGGAATCAAAGTCTCACAGGAGGCGATTTGGCTGTTTCTTTTAGCTAACGTACTTACGTACATTAACAGTAATTTAGTAAATTTTACTTACTTTTCATAATCAATTAGTTAAAAGAAAGATGTTAATATAAACAATAAAATCATTGGAGAAAAAAATAACATAACCCGCTAACGCGGGTTATGTATTTTTTCTGCAATGTCGCTACCTTCATATCCCGAATGAATCACCAAAGAAGAAAACATTTTATTGTTTAATTATGGCATCCCAGAAAGAATACACTCAGACCAAGGAGCCATCTTTGAAAGCAGAGTGATTCAAGAACTTTGTAAAATCATGGGTATGAAAAAATCCAGAACTACCAGCTACCATGCTATGGAAAATGGAATGTGTGAACGCTTTAATCGGACGCTGTTAAACAAGTTAGGTTCACTAGATTTTAGCAAGAAGACCAATTGGAAAGCATAAGCCAAACCATTTGTACATGCATATAACTGCACTCGACATTAAGCACAGAACAAACTCCGTATCTTCTGATGTTCGGATATAACCCAAGATTACCAGTCGATGCAGCATTTGGTCTTCGAGTGAACGAAAAAGAACCATCTACTCAATACATCAAGGATCTACGAGAACAAATAATCCAAGCTTAAAAACTAGCAACAGCTGCAGCAGAGAAAGCAGAAAGAGTGTTACAAATCAGAGGAGGTACAGTGAAAATTGGAGACAGAGTTTTAGTGAAAATCGTTGCATTCGAAGGACAGCTTAAACTGGCAGATAGTTGGGAACAAGATCCTTATATAGTTATTGGACAACCTAATGAGAACAAACCTGTTTTTGTGGTCAAGAAGGAAAATGGAGAAGGTCGTATAAGAACATTACACCGCCACCTTCTATTACACATAGATATACTAAAGGACACACCTACACCACAACTCCAAAAACCTATTCCTGTCAAAAGAAAATCGACAATACTGAAAAAGGAGCCTACAATTAATCCTACTGAACCTTCCAAAACTGATGATTTTCTTGAACATTCCTCAGAAGATGAATCAGAATGGAGGTCCGCTGTGATCAGTCAAGAAGAACAAAGTGACAATAATTCAAATATTATTGGTGAATCAGAATAAAGAAGTAAACTAAATACATCTCAACTTTATATTCACAACGGACTAAAGACCGACCCAAATACCCAGGGTTACAATATTAAATGTGTTCTATTTTAGGAAATATAATATCCTGTGCAATGTAAGCTTGCATGCATTTTACATTAAACTCAATATTATGCTAACCCAACCATTAAAGGCCTGTAGGTCTCTTTTTACCAAAAGCTTTAAAAAAATCAAATGATTAATGGAAGGGTAAACAGTCAGAGGAGTTTTGGATTAGGGTTTAGACTGCAACATGAATCTAAACATGCAAAAAATGACACCCTCTGAGAGGTCAGCCTAAGGGCTGTGGTACTCAAATGACCATCAAGGCCTGTAGTTCTCATTTATCTCCCCCACAGTTAATACGCAAGATAGATGAGATGTTTACCACAAGATGTCCAAAGTTCCTTGGACAGACAGGATTTTTCCATCAAAGCTTTGAGACAAATGAAGGAAATAGTGGGGGTGAATGGATGAACGACCGCGAGGCTTTCTGTGGACGCGGTCTCGTCAAAAATCCAACGTATTTGTACTTGGATAATGGTGGATTCAATCTCCAAGGAACAGTGAATACTGTAGGTATTTACATGCATCAGTTAAGACTATATTTCTTGGAGCAGAAGAGAGAATTCAAGTTGTAATTGAAATCCACAAACTTTTAGCATACTTTGTTAAATGGGCATTTAAATAAAAATAAGCTAACTCTCTAGGCACAATTTCTCAAAGGATCACATTTAAAAATAAAAAAGTTACTGCAACCAGATAAAGTTAATCGGTAATCAATTATCATTGCTATACTTTTGTAAATTTTGTTTGATATACATGTACAAGTAATTAACATATGCAGCCAAGCAGCTTTTGACATGTATAATGTAAATTGATTTAAATTTTCCCATTACTGATTATCAATGCTTGTTAATACTATGTATGGTAACTGATTTTCATAAAGTCTTGTTCTTTAATTTTGTAATTTGATCATAAGAAACTCCATAATCTGCTTCTTGATTGAAATAAAAACAAATTGAAATGGTTATGAATTACCAATATAATTATGTTGATTGTAAAGAATATTTACTACTCAAGTGTGATTTCAACATTGTAGATTTGTTTTGGTTACCATGGAGCCATACAGGACACTCTGACCTTCAAATACACTTACATGGATGAAACAATGACCTTGATTGAAAATAATTATAAATCCTTCACTATCAGCATAGGCGAGGAATCAGATGAGTAAGTTCGGCTAAATGGCATCAATTTTTTTAATTACATTGCAAGAGTGTCTATAGTTAGAAAAAATTATGCAGTGCTAAACTTTATATTTTTGATACTTTATAATTTGATAGTAGAATGTAAAGTATAAACTATAATTTGTATTTTAAGCTGGTTATAAGGTCAATTATTGAATTGAATTTGAAACTAGGACAATTATGTGGTTTTGTTAAAAAAAACTACACATAAGGGCCGATCGATCAAACATGGTTGTCAAAAATGGAGAATGACCATTAATCCTCTTAAGTTATAGATTTTTTTCAGTTTCATTTTATTGATGTACATCAAATTATTTTTTTTAGGTGGAAATACACTTGCTTTGACATACTGTCAGCTTTGAGTAGCTTTACAAGTAATGGGCAGAGCTTCAAAATACAGTACATCGAATTAAGTAGAGCAGGGGATGTATTTGTAGATGAAGTATACATCGGCCAGGGGCCAAGCACACTGGATCAGGGTAAGAAGACTACTGTGTACCCAGGTTTCTTTGGGCTATAATCTATATTTGTGGCAAATTATTTTATTTCTTAATAAATTGAACATGCAGAAAATATGTTGGTTTACGAGTCCTTTAAAAAATTCTAGAATCACAAAAATAACCCACACGCATGAAAAACAGTATAGATAGATAAACTTTACTTTGCAAAATACCAAAACCTGAATGTACAGCATTTCAGCTATAATTTTAAAAACAAATTGTAAGCCTACATGCATATGTTTATATATCTATCAGGATATGTTTTCCTGAAAATTAAGTAAATATTAAATATGTTTTTCCTAAATCAAGGCATCACCAGTGCTTCAAAAAGATTAATTACAACCTTTGAAAGCCTTGCTTTTAAAGCTGCTGTCTGTGTGTGTAATGTATGATCAGCACCCCCACACCAACCCCACCCCCCACCCCCCGCAAAAAAGGGGGGAAAAGGGGGAAAAAAGAAATTTTGCTGAAAGAGGGATGATGTCGTTTTTCAGAGAATGTCAATTTATTGCGAATGAAGCCAGTGATGCCCAATGGACATCGGATACACTACACCCAGGGAGCAGACACCACCGTTCCACCAGTATACAGTGTGGATATCACTTTCTTCCCTCTGGAGTGTGGCCATGACTTTCCATTGTTAAGTGTTGTCCCTGAACAGGTTTTTGATATACATGTATAGACGTCTCTCTTACATCCACTTTTACACATACATGTATATTAACACTTTCTGGTTGTTTTTTATTTTATAAACTTTAATATCGATATGCTAACAAATTATTACAAACATTTTTCATTGGTTATTCTTTTTCGCCCTATGAAAAGACTAATGCCCTGAAAGTAGAAGTGGAGCGACTGAGTGCAGCCTCACCCCCCGTCACAGGGACTTTCACCTTGACCTTTGAAGGACAAGAGTCTGTGGGTAAGTTAATTTGTGAGGGGGATAAAATCTTCTCTACCTCTTTCTGTGTGTGTTAATTGTCATAACTTGTACAAACTTGGATATACCGAAATCTCGGATACAGCAAAAAAAAAAGAATTAAAGTCTTCGGCAGAATTCTTAACAAATCTTTGCACTATTTTATGGTTATATCGAATTCAGATATAACAATTTACCGGATATAGCAAATTGATTTGTAGTTCCGTAAAAGTGGAAAATAACGAAATTTAAGACTTTTATAGCAATTTGTTTATTAGTATGAAAAGTTATCACTGTCATTTGACATAATAATTTGAATGAATTTATTTACACATAATTCTTAAATTCACAATCCGATTATTATAGGTTTCAAAAGAATGTATATCCATCCGAAGCCTTAACTAGCAAATAATGTAGTCTGATTGAAGAAATCTTGTATGTAGCGAATTCGTTATACATATTCTTCCGAATTTGTTTTACGGTTATAATGAATTACGGATATAAAGAAGTAAATCCTTTGGGCTTTAGGACTTTACAAGTTTTACTATAATACTTGTTTTATTGTGATCCTGTGAATTAATGAAACCGCATTTAATGTTGAAAATCTGTAATTTAGTTTGTATATAAAAATGAGAGTTTTGTTAATGTTTTGAATCAAATGAAAAGAAGTTTTAAATTGTTATTTTCCCTCTCTATTGTGATTTTTCCCTCTCTATTGTGATTTTTGACACAGACCCTGATATCATCGGTATTTAAATTTTGTTTAAAAGTGAAGTGAATGGTAGAGGATTAAGCCTAATCTATTTTGCTATATGTCCTGTTCTGTAAAGCAATTATCTTCCAGTAAATATTGAGTGAATATTGTTAAGATTGCCTTGTCTTATGTTGTTTAGCAATAGTTCCAAGTGAAAACAATAAAATTGCTTTGTCTTGTTCTGTTAGCAATTATTTAGTAAATATTAATTAGATTGCTATGTCTTTTTCTGTTAGCAATATCTCGCAGTGTGGCGGGGGAGGAGCTGAAGGAGATCCTGATGACGAGTGTACCCAACATGGGAGAAGTCTACACCTACAGACACGGCGACTGTGCGAACTTTGACCTCAGTATAGCATTCTTGTCCAGACCAGGTGACCTTGAAACAATTCAGGTATTAGTTGTTGATAGGAAAGGATTGATTGCGGACTGAATCATTCATAATTTAGCTATAGACAGGAGAGAGAGAGAGAGAGAGAGAGAGAGAGAGAGACAGAGAGAGAGAGAGAGAGAGAGAGAGAGAGAGAGAGAGATACTGATGATAAAGTATTCTAATGTAGTATTGTTTCTCTCAGTTTTCCAGCCAGCTGTCTGGGAATGAAGTTTCGATGACAGTAGAAACTGTGGCTGACGGCAGCTTGACCTTAGATCCAATTCAGGGGGACATGTTGTGTAGCTACAGTAGCTCCCCTCAGGTGACTGTCTTTGTGAATGACATACCTGCTCGCTGTAGCGCATCCTCTCTCTCCACTGGCTGCTCTTTTAACTGGATACCCACAAGTACCCCAATCATCAATAGCTGCTCTACCAGTAAGTTTCTGTATTATGCATTCATCATCTTTTCTTTCCTTGAAACTTCTTTCTTCTCACCCGTATATTTCAGTGCTAAAGGGATATGAACCACCTAATTAAAATACTTTAAAAGTGCTTGAAATCTACAAAAAAGTTGTTTTCACTAACTTTGTTTACATTTATGATTTGCAGAATAGGTAAAGAAGTTACTTATGAAAGATGGAAATAAAATATTTTCTGATTTGGTCTGATATACACAAATGGGTATTGATGAGTTTAATCTTAGTGTAATTGATGTTAAATTATATTATTAAAAAATAAAATTAAAAAAGTCATTTGAAAAAGAAATAATCATTTGCCTTCTTCAAATTTAGCTGGATCTGACATTGTCATAACAGGAAGTGGACTTTCAGCGAATGTAGAAGACATCACAGTGAAAATTAAGAGTGCAGATTGTACTGTAATTGCTGCCTCTGAAACAGAAATAACCTGCACTCCCTCACCACAAACACCACCAGGGAATCGTAAGATATACGTCTATATAGCAGGCAAAGGAAAAGCGTCCTTGGCAGATGGAGCGTCCTGTAGATACTTTTCAGTTTCGAAAAAGATCAAAGTTTAGATTTTAAAAAAGTGACGTGGTGTAGCACCTTATAATTGTTTTTCTATGGAAAATTTACTTTAACAAGGTTCCATCATATCATATCTTATTAAATGAGTAAATTTGGAAAAAGTCAAATGTAATAAAATAATCGTTTTTATGAGTGCAATAATTGTTTTTTTTTGTTTTGTAATGAGTGTAGCGTGTAACCCTATTAATTATAAAATACGAAAGCGGATAGGAACCCTCATTTATCTTTCTGGGGACTACATATGCAGTAGTTTAAATTCAATATATAGAGATACTGATTATGAAAATAAATCGATTGCTTGTCGTAGAATCAAGTAGGAATAAGTATGCGCTAGCTCTAATCTACAGGCTCGTTTCATTCAGCACGGTTCTTGTGGTTTCGGCTCTTTCAGCGCGGCTCCGGCTTCGTGGCGCCTGCTCTTTGTGGCTCCTCCTATTCGTAGCTCCGCTTCTTATAGCTGCAGATCTGTAGCTCCCGGTCTGAAAAAAAATCGGATGGACGACCTGGGAGCTACAGTGCCACCCATAGTAAAAAACTGCAATTTACGGCGCACAAAAAATGCGCTAGTTTTTGACTGATACACAAACGACGGAGTCAATGTCTAATTGCCCATGTAATACATGTGTATTATATTACCCATGACATAGAGGAAACTTTGCCACCTTTTTTAAAATTTATTTTAGTGGAATAAAAACAAGCAGGGTATTCTAGATTTGAAGTAGAATGTTGGCAAAATAAGGGCTCGTAACATTTGTGATGTTATCTACATGTAATATGTTGTATATGTATATGCAAAGAACAGATAAACATAAGTAGATACAACCCGTATAGTATCAAGGAGTATATTCCCCTACATATTTTAGGAAAAGTTTCGATGGCTCAACTGAATCAGTGACCTCACCTGAACTATGTAGACTTGTGCTTCTCACGATTGAGGAACAAAATATTTTATATATATACTCGTATGGATGTATCCATTTTGTTAGAGTTTTTAGGCGTTACATATTGTTCTTTGTTATTTATTCCCAGCTGGATATCCCTGCATTTCAGAATTGATAATCATATCTATTATTTCAAAGTGAATATTAATACATTTTCAACAACTTTTTTAACGAACTTCAATGAGTTCTTTATAATATAAAACGAAAAAAACCCAGAAGAAAACATTACAGTTTCATTTTAATTAATTTCTTACTTTATTTTTCGCAAATATAACCGCCATTGAAATTGTCACAAGGAACAGCATGGAATCTGTAGTATTCGTCTGCATAAAAGAACATGCAATCTCGAACTCTTTTGTCACTTCCACTGGGTTCACCTTTGCCAAATGCGAAATATGATATTTTTGTCATTGCTCCGTTTTTTATCCATCTCCAATCCCCTCCTGGTTTTCTCTTGTTTATATTTCTTCCTCCAACAAAGAAGTGGAGACCTGTGTTATTGAAATATCGGTATGCATATTTGAGTATTTCATGGTTCAATATGTAAAACATATATTTGCCATATTTTCAAAGTTTCATTTAATCTTACAAATATAAATACACTTAAAACACGTGAAGACGTTTGAGTCTGTGCTCATGTTGCATGAATTAGCAAAGTGTATTCATAGAAAATTGAACTTAGCAGATTTCCAATGCAAACATAAGGGGAAATATACACTGAATGTAAATATACCCGAATTCATTCTCTTTACTTTTTGTTTCATCAGCATTGCTTCCTCCAATGTCTCAAAGTTGGCGAGGTAACCTCCGATGTTGATACAACGAGCCTTTGTATGAAGCAGAGAGTAAACAAAACATGAAATATATAATCAATGCATTATATTAGGTGTACAGTTTCCATGACAATAATTATTTACTTACAAAGGCCTCATCTCCCAATACTTGGTCTCTGCTGATGTAATAACAACTGTTTGCAAATCTGTGGAATGGGGGTTTACATGCTTTATCTGTAAAAATTTAACACTGGATGATACTGCTTAGATTCAAAGTCTGTAAGTTTCATTGAAAATCAACAACTTTTTGATTATCAAAAAGTCGCTATTTCATCGATTATATAAAAAAGAGCTATTTCTTTTTTAAAAATGATTCAATGATTCTATTTACATTTTTTAACTTCTTGCATTGTCTGCAAATGTGATTTTTACATCAAAATTCCTGATTTATCTTGAGGGTAAGTTCAAATGAATAATGTTTTTTTTTGACAATCATGATTTTTATAAAAGAAACAGTCATAATTTATTTAAGGTAATTTCTTTCAACGGATTGCCAACTTGCGTATAATTCATATCGCAATCCATTAAGTATGTCAATAAGTTTATACTTTTTAATACACTCGCATTTGAGAGTGATGCCTCTTGGTATCAGAGGTCTTTAAAGCTAGAAAAGCATAGGCACTTACTAGTAATTTGGTTGTCTGAGCAATCTGAAAAGCATACAATACAACACAAACAGAAAACGTAGAATCCGAGATTCATGGTGCTCGTCCACTGTCCTTATGGTTTGTCATCAGATATACACCTTTATTTATACATGTTTAATAGATAAAATTCAATAGATATTATAGCACACGGCTGTAGTTTATAACACGCAATAAATTCATTAATGTTAGGGTCTTTAAGTTTACTGTTTCGTTTTGTTTTTGACAAAAATTCATCAAGAAACAATTCATTTATGTTTGATATTCTTTTTAATGATTTATTATACAAAACATTTGTTTATCATTATTTAAGATGCTTATGAATTCCATGTATTCTTTTTTATTATTTTTTTATTTATGTTTTTTTTTTTTTATAAATGTTAGGGTCTTTAAGTAAACTGTTTCATTTTGATTATCTAAGCTATATACATAAAAAAATCATCAAGACAAATTCATTTATGTTCAATATTCATTTAATGATTTATTATCCAAAAAAGATGTTTATCATTATTTAAGATGTTTATGAATTGCCAGTATTTTTTCATCATTTTTTATTTGTATTTTTTAAAATACTGTATCAGTAAATTGGAAATTCAAACCAAAATCACAAATACTTTCATTGTCAAACTGTCACACAATTCCATGTCTGTTTTTTTTTTTGGGGGGGGGGGGGTTCCCGAATTTATACCTTCAAATGCACAATTATGCGACGTTAGTAACTATTAAATTGTTGTTATGATTTTGTTTATCTAAAAATCGAGCGATCGCCGCTCTGCACTAACGACATATTACGGGACACTCTATCCCGTAGTGGACTAATACTGGGACAAGCCTGATATTTTTTCTTTTTTGTTAAGCCCTGCCCCTTGAAACCCCCAAGAAGCCAACACGTGTTTTAATTTTTAGTCTTTTATTTAAGTATTGAATGCTTATATTTGGATGTTGTCGGTCCTATGACACACCAAGCATTGCAGACAAATTGAATACCGCGCTCTAGCGCGGTATGATAATTTGTTTGCACCGCTTGGTGTGTCATAGGACCGACGACATCCAAAAATAAGCATTCAATGCTTATATTTATATTTTCATACTGATGTCTATTTGTATGAAATATTATGTATCGCCGCTATAAATAGCCATTATTTACGCTCTTAGTCATGGATATGAAACATGCATGGAACAGCCATATTAACATGTTATTTAGTTAGCTTCAGAAAAATCTTTTTTTTCATTAAGGAGTAGATATAGATTAATGATTGTTTTTCAAAAGTACATATCAAGTTGGTTAGGTAAGACTCAAAGTTTTATTTAATCTTACAAAAATAAATATACTCAAAATTCGTTAAGACGTTTATATTTATGCTCATGACCCGTGGATTAGCAAAGTGTATACATAGAAAATTGTACGTTGCAGATTTCCGATGCAAACATAAAGGGAAGTATACATTGAATGTAAATATATATCAACATTGTTCGACGTTGACTTCTTCATCTTTGTGAATCTCATTCTGGAAGAATGTCCAATTCTGTGACATCGCGAAACACAAAACATTCGGATGCACATTCTGCACCTTCCACACACTGGACGCTGACTTGATGGAAAGCTGAACTTGTTCTGTATCTACTGCGGTCGGAAAGAATATTCCGTGTTAATCAACATCGTCTTCTTCATCTGTGAACTCTGAATCTGGGGACACTCGCTAAACTGTTGTAGTGGTCCAGGATCTAACTACTACAAAATATATGTAGCAGCGCCGGTAATCGTTAAAAGATTATCCGTCCAAATGTTACGGTACACTCTCTCCCTACAGGACAAATACTTGGCCAACCCTGAGATAACTCCCTTGTTGTTGGACCCAGTCTCAAAAAACCGCCAAAAAGCCAACTCGCCTTTTGGTTTTCAGACTTTTATCAAGAATTTGCATGGAATATACTTTAATGTGATATTGGCATGCATCAACACCGAAGGTCGAATCCAACCAACCATAATTTACAATTCAAAATTATATATAATGAGCAATGAAATAACACAATGAAGTATTGTCTTGAAATGCAGAGATGTAAAGAAATCAATTATCAAACAGCTTTTGAGTAAATCATGACATTTTAGCAGAATGCACATAAAATGATTAATAAGATTAAAGATGGTGTCAATAAACATAAATTGAAGTCAATGATAATATTTAAAACTGTTCATCACTGACTGTGCTTTTAGGTGGGATTAAGGCCGTGCGTAATTCAGAAAGTTTTTAAAAGCGTTGTAGGAAAAAGTTTTGTAGCAATTAACACAAATTCCGAAAAAACTGAAATAGGGTACCAACAAACCCTGGTCTGGGAATTAAACTGCTATGGATAGTTGCCATCAGGAGAGAGTTAACAACTCCTAGCAGCTTAGCGCCACAGAAACCAGGAAGAAGCACTGGCCTTATGCAAATTTTTTATTTGACAAAACTTTCCATGTACCCGGACATTCATTGTCTTTCTTCTTCTATTCATGGAGTGGACTCAACGTGAGGGTAAATCCTCCAGTAAAGGATAATGTTTCTCTTTCTCTTTCTATTTCTGTCTCTCTCTCTCTCTCTCTCTCTCTCTTTCTTTCTCTCTCTCTCTCTCTCTCTCTCTCTCTTTATGAATTTATCGACAAACACGTATATATTGTTGTGTTTATAGACGCTGTAATTGTCAATTAATTCCTAATCGGATCTACCTTAGACTTTAAGATATGATTTTAAGTCATAAACCATTATCTCCATAGAAAAGTTTAATCCATTTATTTTAGTTTTACACCCTACATTTTTATGCAAACATTTTTCAATGTGATTAAGAATGTCCAAATGGCCGAGACCATCCAGTCCTCGTACCTAAGTGACCAGACACAGAAAAAGGATTGCCTATTGAAGCGTTTATTTTTCTACAAACTATGATAATTAAAAGGTAAACTGCCATCTCCTCACGACTTGATTGCTATATGACGTGTAGTATTCCTTTTAACTTCAATTTCAATGCCGATTTCCTTATTTTTACTTTCATTTACTACATACTCCCACATAAGTGGGAGGGGGGCTCTATGATACTTCAATTCTTTACATGTAAATTTAAGAAAAAATGTCTGCTGTGAAAAAGGTAGAGAGGAGGCAGGTCCCCCTCCCTCCCCCTGCTACGTTCCTACAAAATAGCGATCTCCCACAAACTCATGCAATAATAATTATCGTATTTCTTGTCCTTTATGTTTGCTGCGTGTCTTTTCTGTTTGCTCTACTGGCAAAGAATAGTATAGACATAAATATAAATTCTTAGCCCTGTGGACCACTTGATAGTAATGTTGTAATCCAAGTTTGTAATTATTTAATGGAAGCTGCTTTGGCCCCTACCTTCTCCTATTTACGAGGCCGAGTACAGATCGAGTACGCACGCTTTCGCGCAGCGTTTCATTTGCATTGTGACGGTATCTTTTTGCTTGGTTGACGCCATGGCGTTATGCTTAAAACTGCACATATTCAACTAAATTTGTCGAAAATAGCTCGTTTTAGGTGTTAAATTATTATATATTGTGAAATGACAAACATGTCCTAATCTATAAGCTATTTTTGCCTGGGTCGAAAACGTGAAGAGAGTTCAGCAAGCCTAGCCCTCTATCACGATTTCTTACCCCGCGTAAATATAGTCTAATACATGTATTTCAAGACCGTAAATACGTATTTTATATTAATGACCCTTAATATGTGATGTTATATACATTTTTATCACTGAAATATGTCTGAATGTTTTAATACTACTATAAAGATCACCACTTCCGTCTTTGCAAATAAAAATAACCATTATCTGGCAAATCTGGGAAATTGGGCACACAAAAAATTTATAAGACCTCTGGAACAAACCAAGAGATAACCTATTTTTCAAACTGTTAAGAAAATTAACAAACTTTGAGATGACCCCCTAAACAAACGACGGAGTTATTGTGGAATAACACACCTGAACAAAGTCACTCAAACTTACTGTTAATTATTTAATTGCGAAAGATATAATGATAAAAAAAACTATACATATGTCAAATAAGCGAACAAATTTGCAAATTGGGGATAAAAAATGAATGTCTAAAAAAATCAATTCAGTAAGTAACAACAACAGTACCTGCGGGATTCAAACTCGGTATGTATGGATCACAAGCCCGACACTTTATCCACTCGGTTATGAAGTAAGTTATATGTTGTCGTCGATAAAATCCTTTTAATAAAACGAAATGTCGTTTCGATCAGAGATCAGCCATTTTATGACGATGTGTTATTCCACCTTAATGTCTAATTTACCCATGTAATACATATGTAATATATTACCCATGACATACAGGAAGCTTTGCCACCTTTTTTTTTATAAATTTATTTTTAGTGGAATAAAACAAGCAGGGTATTCTATATTTAAGGTAGAATGTTTGCAAAATTAGGTCTTCTAACATTTGTGATGTTATTTACATGTACATGTTATATGTTGTATATGTATATGCAAAGAAAAGATAAGCATAAATAGATACAACCCGTATAGAATCAAGGAGTATATTCCCCTACATATTTTAGGAAATGTTTCGATGGCTAAACTGAATCAGTGACCTCACTTGAAGTATGGGGATTTTTAACATTATATATGTGTTTATCAGTGTCAGCATTTTTTCATTTTATGTTAACTGTACTTCCCACGATTTGGGTAACAAAATATTTTATACATATTCATAGGTACGTATGTATTTGATAGAGTCTTCTAGCGTTATGCATTTTTGTTTTATATTCCCAGCTGGATATCGCTGCAGTTCAGAGCTGGTAATTACATTATTTCAGAGTGCATAATACTTTTTCAGAAACTTTATCTGCGTACTACGAACTTCAATGAGTTCTAAACTTAAACAAACAAGAAGACAAAACACAAGAAAACATTACAGCTTGATTTCTTACTTTATTTTTCGCAAATATAACCACCACTGTGATTGTCACAATGGATATCATAAAATCTGTAGTATTCACCTGCAAAAAACATCATGCAATCTTGAGCACTACTGTAACTCCCATTGGGTTGGCCATTGCCAAATGCGAAATACGTCATTTTGGTCATTGTTCCGTTCTTTATCCATCTCCAATCCCCTCCTGTTTTTCTCTTGTTTATATTTCTTCCTCCAACAAAGAAGTCGAGACCTGTGGTATTGAAATATCGGTGTAAAGAAAGAGTATTTCATTGTTCAATATGCAATACATGTATTTGTAAGGTTTTCTAGTTTTTAGCAAAAAATATAAATCATTTGTTTCTGCAAAAATAGTACATGTATTATACGGTATAATATCAAACAAAATAATAATGCGATCTCGTGATTTGTCTTATTCTGGATACTCAGTTTGAATCGTTATGGATATAACTAAACCACACTTTTTGACGTAAAGTGTCACATATTACTATAAGTATGGGAACTACTTTGTCACTGTTATTGTCGTGCATTGTCATGTTGTAAATTTACAACAGGAAACTTTGGTTTAGTCTTGCAAAACGCAGTGTTGTTCTGAAAAAAAGTGTCGGATCCATCATTCAGATGATTAGGGCACTGAACATTGAACTGAAGATTTATATCAGTACTGGATCAATTTAGCTGCGAATGTTGTTAATTGGTTGAAATATATTTGCCCTGCAATTTTCAAAATTTGTTTGGTAACTTCAAATGTTTAGTTTTGTTAAAATTATGATGTTACGTGCCGTGTAAACACACAGTGTAGTGCAAAAAATGGGTGATATACACCGTACAATAAACTAGAACTGGGATAAAATTCTTTTATTTACTCTTAATTTAATCCATATCAAAGTAAAATCTTTGTAGCTGTCATATTTGTTTTCCATACCCGAATTCATTTTCTTTAACTTTTGTTTCATCAGCATGGCTTCCTCCAATGTTTCAAAGTTGGCGAGGTAACCTCCGATGTTGATACAACGTGCCTTTGTATGAAGCAGAGAGTAAACAAAACATGAAATATATAATCAGTGCATTATAATTAGGTGTACAGTTTCCATGACAATAATTATTTACTTACAAAGGCCTCATCTCCCCATACTTTGTCTCTGCTGATGTAATAACAACTGTTTGCAAGTCTGTGGAAAGGGGGTTTACATCCTTTATCTGTAAAATTAAACACTAGATGACACTGCTTACATTCAAAGTATGTAAGTTTCATTGAAAAATCAAACATTTTTGGGAGTTGATTTTAATCAAATCTCCTATGCAGTCACTCAGACAAACCGAAAGTGAAACTGTGTTTGGACCTCAGCACAAATCATTGCTGCTGACAAGACTTAGTTCTTGAAAATAATTGATGAATTCGATGTAATGTATGCTAAAGCGTTGTTTTTCAAGGAAACTTATTTATAAATACATTGAAAATAGTCAGATTTTAAATGGTACGAACAATTTAAATATTTTTTTGTAGTCGTATGTATTCCTACGCCAGAGTTCAATAGGGCGCGCTTGATTTTACCAAAAGGTGTACACCGTGTACACTTTTGTAAATCAAGTGCAAAGGTGTAGCTTTTCTACACCGAGTCAGGGGCATGTGTTGTTGGGTGTAGCACTGAATCCAATACGGCGGACGAATGTTATGATGGAAACTTGGAAAATGATTTTAAGTAATGTAACGGATTAGAAGTCGCATAAAAGTTGTCGTTTGTATGAAAGCAATTAAATTTGAAAAGTGTGTTTATTTTATTGCATTTATATCACAAAAAACAAATTAATTGTTGCAGAACAGCAGATTCTTTGTTAAAACTGCACCCTTTTCTTTCATATTCATTCTTAACTTCCCTATACCATGTACACTACACTATTGAAGTGGACTTGATATACAATACAAAATTTTTACACCGGTGTATACCGGTGTACACCAAGTTAAGCTTAATCAAGCGCGCCCATAAGTCTCGTTCAACTCGACGCTCGGCGGTCTCCCTAAATCGTTGTCGAAGATTTACGGTGTCAGCCGAGCGTTTGGTTGAACGAGACTAGAGTTCAATATTGCTTGGATCCATACAATTTACGACAAATATTTCTATCACTGATACATATATAGTTTGATTGAATTAATTTTATCTTTGAATATCATTTAACATGATTCATATGGGGGTTTCTCGACATTCTTGTAGAAAAAGTCAAAAATTTATATTATAAAAATGTGCATAATTCAAATTAGAAACTATATATGTTCTTGTCATGCAAAATAACATATCATTGATTTTAAAATAAATAAACATCGACAAAATCAACTCCCATCAGTTCTTCAGTTTTCAATTTTCAACTTCAATTTTAAAAATGAGCTTTATTGAAATTTGTATGCACACATTGCTGCAGTTGTGAGACTATATCTTTCAAAAAGTAATGACTCCATGCTTATATTTACTTTTTTGATCTTCTTGCTTTGTCAGCAAAAGTGTTTTTTACATCACAGTCCCTGATTTATTCTAAGGGTAAGTTCCAATGAATAATGTATTTTTGACAATCATGATTTAACATTTAAAAAAGAAACAGGCATAAGTTATTTGAGGTGGTATGAAACACCTTCATATTGTGACGTACTATCTAACGAAGTAAATAATAAAATTAAGAATAATTTTCTAAATTTTTTTCTTTCCAAAGTTGTTACCTAACAGCGTAGCGCAATGAATTGGAGCGTTCACCACCAATTTGAAAGTCATGCGTTCGAATTCAGGGGGTTCAAAAAATTTTATCTTTTCAAAAACAAAAATTTCAAACAATTTTCCCTGTCAAACATTGTAAAAATTGAAAATTCTAAACCGGTGAAAGGATTTTGATTATTATGTCCTTTTATCTACATGTACATTTATATAGACAAGTGTCCCATGCCACCTTAAGGTAACTTATTCCAACGGTTTGCTAACACATATAATTCATATCGCAATACATTAAGCATGGCAATACGTTTATTGGATTAAATTATTTTTAATACACTTGAATTTGAAAGAGATATCTTTAAAAGTCTTCAAAGCTGGTAAAGGATAGGCACTTACTTGTATTTTGGTTGTCTAAACAATCTGAAAAGCACACAACACAACACAAACAGAAAACATAGTAACCGAGATGCATTTTGCTCGTCCACTGTCCTTATGATTTGTCATCAGATATACACCTTTATTTATATATGTTTAATGGGTGAAATTCAATATATATCATAGAACACGACTCCATGTGATAACACGCAATAAGCTCATTATAATGTTAGGGTCTTTAGATTAACTGTCTTTTAAAGTAAAACTGTTTCATTTTGATATATGTAAGCTATAAACATCGAAAATATTCATCAAGACAAATCCATTTATGTTCAATATTTATTTAATGATTCATTATCAAAAAAGATGTTTATCATTATTAAAGTGTTAACGAAAAGCATGTATTTTTAAAAGACATTTTTTTTCCTTTTTATTTGTTCATATATCTAATCAATAATTTTGAAATATACTCTAAAATCACAAATGCCATATCTGTTTTTTAGAATTGATACCTTCAATCATACAATAATTCCACTTTTAGTAACTCTTAAATTTTTTTATGATTTTCCTTATCTAATAATCGAGCGGTGACCGCCCCGCTCTCTCTCGTACATGACTAATACTGAGTCAACCCTGAAATTATTCCCTTGTTGTTGGACCCAGTCTCATGAAACTACCAACGAGCCAACACGCGTTTAGGTTCTAGAACTTGCATGGAATATATTTGAACGTGAGTTTAGCATGCATCAGCACGGAAGGTCTGATTCCAACTGACCATAATTTACAATTTTAAATTATATATAATGATTGATGGAATAACACAGTGAAAAATTATTATTATATGTAGAGATGTAAAGAAATCAATTATTTCAAACAGCTATTGAGTAAATCATGACATTTTAGCAGCATGCACATAAAATGATTAATAAGATGAAAGTTTAAGTGTCAATAAACATAAACAGAAGTCAATTAAAATATCTAATTCAATTGTCCATTTCTGACTGTGCCTCAGGTGGGATTAAGGCAGTGCAGAATTTAGAAATAGGAAAAAGTTTTGTTGCAATTAACACAAAGTCCGAAAAATTTAATTTACACAATAATTAAATATAGTGAAAGAATGAACTTCACACCCTGACAGTAGAGAAGCCATGGTGTGTAGTGGTGAATTTTGGTACATGGATTGTAAGTAGATAAGATGTCTTTGATCTTATTAAACAACTAAAATAAAGCATATGGCTCAGTGGTCAGTTATACAAAGGTTGCTTGTTCAAGCCCTGCTGTTGTCCATTGATTTAACATGTATCTATTGTGCCCTTCGACAATTAAGGCACTCTACCCAAAGTCTCAGTCCACGCAACTGAAATTGGGTACCAGCAAACCATGGCCTGGGAATTAACCTGCGATGGACTGGTGTAGCATCAACAGAGAGTTAACATCTCTTAGCTGCTTAGCTCCACAGAAACCAGGAAGAAGTACTTGTCTTAAGCAACTTCATGAAGAAGGATTTTTTATTTGACAGAAATTTACATGTACCTGGATATTCATTGTCTTTTATTTTAAAGGGGGGGGGGGCTAGTCTGACTTTAACTTTTACCTAATCTAAATAAGTTATCATTAATAACAATTAATACCAGCTATGCAAAAGTTGTCAAATTCATATCAAATGTTTAAAATAAAAGGCAGAAAATTTAGCAACAGAGTCAAAATTGAGAAATTTCCCATTTCAGAATTTTTACATGTGTGGAGTGCTTTAACCCCAGAACTAATTGTTGGTTCTTTTTAAGAGCCTAGGGCAGGAGCCACGGCCTCATCTGAGGGGGAGGGGAGGGGCAAAGTGTGTGTACAATCGGAATTTGGAGAACAAGAGAATGGTCGGCCGTTTTATTTCGGCAAAGATGAAGTTATAGTCTACAATGTAGACTCCTACAAGTAATTTATCAGTTACATTGTAGCTCCTATACCGGTAGCTTTCCTCCTCTGTCAAGACTTGTCTGCCTTCTTTTATTTTAATTTTCATAACAATTTTACTGGTTTTTGGGCTTATTTTCATTCACCATAGGAATTAATTTACTAGTTTAAAAATAAATACCTGAATTCTTAGAATTTTTATTTCAGGTGGAAAAGAAAATCTAAAGAGCCTTCAGTTTTTTCTGAAGATTTCCATTTTTAAGGATCATTTTTAATACAAAATTTGATGTATAACTCTGCACTGTAATTGGTTTCCTGGATTATTTTAAAACAATGTAATTTGTGTAAACTTTGGTCAAAATTATTAAACTTATGCATTGTTAGTATTCTAGTATTTTGTTTCATTAATCTTAACTTAAACATGCTGCAAGTTTGTTTCTATGTTACTACACTTGTATTGGTTGTGAATAAGTTTACTATTTATAAAAAAAAATAACGCTACAACAATTTAGCTGCAAGGCAAAAACGCAATTTTATATGAATGTATTAGTTATGCATGATTTCAATTGACAGAAAAGCTTGTTAAGAGCTCTAGATCTCGAATTTAAGGAACGAGCCCAATTTGGATATTACCAGGTACATGAGATCAATTAAAGAGAACTCAAATACATGCACATCAAGCTGTTGGTTAATTCATATCTGATCAAATGTTTAGAATAATTTACTTTTAACATTGAGCAGAAACACTGATTTTAATGATCAAAATTGTGATATGTCCTTAAAATTTTCTCTTTAAATATAAAGCTAAAGAAGATATTTTCTGGTACGCATTTGCTGGGAAACAAGATATTATTTTTAGAAAAATACTTGTGTGTGAACTACACAATCTGAAGGATCGCATGATGTGAACATTAAATAATAATCCTTGTTGAATGATAACAGTAAAGAAGCCATTGATGACACAAGCAACAATTGTAACAGTTAATTTTATTGATTTCAGAAATCAGAAAAGGATTCAATAACATTAAACAATGGACGGGAAAATGCATAGTCTATACATCAGCAAGAAAGGATCTTAAAAACAGATTCCTTCTATTGTCAACAAAAACAAGATAAAATTCGACAGCAAAAGTAATATGAAATGGTATCAAAAAGTATGTGAAATAAAAGTAACAAGTAAAATTTTCTACCAAAAATGATCAAATGAAAATACTGCATCACATCATGAGAGAAGAGTCATATATTTAAAATCATCAAAATCTCATGGGTGCTTCTTTAGAATGGACAGACTTTATAAATATATGGTAATGAATATGAAACTGGCATGGCAAGTGTTTGTGCTGAGGCTTCATATTTTCAAGAAATCGGCCGCCATTCTCACCAGTCAGTGTGGTAGAGTTGGGAGGATGCTGTCTGTATCTTTGTATCTGCAATCACTGGTAAAAGATTTCACATTCTGAAGCACTTCCTCCAAGTGAACGAGGGTACAATAGTGATGATGTAACGGTACTGAAAAGCTGAACGGACAAGACAGTGGCATCTTGTTTTAACAATCATTATAATTAACACCTACTAACCTATTTTCCTCCAAGAGCTCAGCTGTGAGGTCTTGACAGTCTCCATATCAACTTGTTTATATGAGGGTTGATAAAAAAAAATACGAAGACTTTTGCAATAGTTTATATTACTTAACGTAATATTATTACTTTAAAAAGACAAAACAAAGCAATAGTTTTAAACAATTTGAAATTTAAAAAGACATATATTCTTTTCTTTCCAAGAATTTTCTAGAAGCTAAAACTGAAAAAGTGAGGTCACGGTGCACGGTCAAAATTTGTGTTCTGTCAATAATAAACCATATAATGTTTAAAGTAGTATTCCTATACATTTGGCTTGAAACAAAATAATAATGAAAACCCAAATGAAGAACTGTCATGATATTCTATGTACCAAATAATGACATAGTTTTGCTGACTGTATATCAGTAACTAAAGATAGAGAGTCTTCTTCAAAATTGACTAAAACGTCACGGTGCAATGAAAAGTAAAAACAGCATTGATTTAATTCGAAAAAAAAAAGCCGAAAAAAAGTGGTGAAAAAATCATTTTAGAATTATTTACGCTTAAGTGTTTAACTGTAATACATTTTGTGGTGGGGGTAGAAATTGTATTTTGACCATGAAACTGTTTGAAAGGGAATAGAATATCTGTAAATATTTGGTCTAAAGAATAGATAACTTCATCTGACGTTCAAGGTTTTTCTTAATGTAAACGAAGAGACATGCGGTAAAAAATGAAAACTTCGAGGAACTAACTTTTAATTCTCGAACAAATGTAAACAAATTAGATGTGTCAAGTGATAAAGAGCCAATTCAAATTTTCTGGTGAAAAGCACAAAGGACTCAGGGTTATATAAAGATTGGGTATTTCTATTAACTGTGCCTGTGTATTCCTGACGTCATGTTTTCGTCCGTGCGCATTGGTAACAAAACATTCTGTTTTTAAAATCGGTTGAGGTTATTTATTATTAGGAACTCCGGACCCTTGGGAACTTGTCCGGGAACCGTTGGTGACCTAGCTTTTTGTACAACACCAACTCCTTCAGCTTGGGAAACCAACAAGCATATCTTTGGTTTGTGGAAATGTGCCACACCCAACATTATCAAATATCCTTGAGAGAGGGCACAACCTTTGACACTATAGAGATCAAAGGCCAAGGGGTTGATATCAACACTTGTGAGCTTGAGGCCAGGTTTGGTGAGGACATGTGCACCACAAAAACGACCTTGACCCTGATGGGTTCAAATTTGAAGTCGTTGGTAGAGGGAGCGGCAGTCATGGTTGGAGATCAGGAGTGTTCCGTGCAGTCACAGAGTGTGGATACCATCAAGTGCACCATAACAAACCTTCCTCGGGGCCTGAATGATGTCAGTGTTGATGTTGCAGGGTTTGGCAGTGTTTTATCATCCCTCACACCGTGACATCATTGGCAGTCATAAGTAGCATGACCCCAGTGTTGCGCAGTGCTTATGGTGGAACCACCATCTTTTTTATGGAAAATCGGTTTACATCTGATGCCACCTTTAGCATTTTTAGTGTGGCCTGTGAAGTGAAGAGTGCTAGTTTGTCAGAAATGAAATGGGGCTCAGGTGGCAGACAGCTACCCAGTTGTACAAGTTGGATCAGTCACTTACCCACAAATATTACTCCCAAGTTTGTAAATATTAAATCGGAGCCGCTTGGGTTCAACTTTGTTCTATTAATAGGCCGAGTTCAGTTCGAGTACGCATGCTTTCGCGCAGCGTATTTTATATTCATGGCACCTATCATGTGTTATACAAGATATATATGTCTTAAATTTTGATAATAATAAAGATTACCATTTTCGTCTTTGTCTAATTAAAACAGCCATTATCTGACAAATCTGGGAAATTGGGCATGCAAAATAAATTAATAAGACCTCTGAAACAAACCGGGGGGTAAAAGATTTTTTATTTGAGCATTTGATGCCTTTTAGCAATAACTTGTTTATGTGGCGCAGAAAACAGAAACCTAGAGCAGGTTAAAGACATGCAAAACAAAAATGTGCAAAATTGATACATTTTAAGCAAAATCCCATATGGTCCAATGTTATAAAAAATAACGAACTTTGAGATGACCCCCTAAACAAACGGAGTTAATGACTAATTTACCCATGTAATACATATGTAATATATTACCCATGACATAGAGGAAACTTTGCCACCTTTTTTTAAATTTATTTTAGTGGAATAAAAAACAAGCAGGGTATTCTAGATTGGAAGTAGAATGTTTGCAAAATTAGGTCTCGTAACATTTGTGATGTTATCTACATGTAATATGTGATATATGTATATGCAAAGAAAAGATAAACATAAGTAGATACAATCCGTATAGTATCAAGGAACAAACCAAGAGATAACAGATTTTTCAAACTGTTAAAAAAATTAACAAACTTTGAGATGACCCCCTAAACAAACGACGGAGTAAAGGTGGAATAACACACCAGAACAAAGTCACTCAAAATAACTGTAAATTATTTAATTGCGAAAGATATAATGATAAATAACTATATATCTGTCAAATAAGCGAAAAAAAATTGCAAATAATGGGGATAAAAAATGAATATTAAAAAAAATCAATTCAGTAAGTAACAACTAGTGGAATAAAGCAAGCAGGGTATTCTATATTTAAAGTAGAATGTTTGCAAAATTAGGTCTTCTAACATTGGTGATGTTATTTACATGTACATGTAATATGTTGTATATGTATAGGCAAAGAAAAGATAAACATACAACCCAAACAGAATCAAGGAGTATATTCCCCTACATATTTTGGGAAATGTTTCGAAGACTAAATTGAATAAGTGACCTCACTTGAACTATGAGGATTTTTAACATTAAACATGTGTTAATCAATGTCAGCATTTTTTAATTTTATGTTAACTGTACTTCCCACGATTGGGGTAACAAAATATTTAATACATACTCGTAGGTATGTATGCATTTGATAGAGTCTTCTAGCGTTATGCATTTTTGTTTTATATTCCCAGCTGGATATCGCTGCAGTTCAGAGTTGGTAACTATACTATTTCAGAGTGCATAATACTTTTTCAACAACTTTGTATGCGTACTATGAACTTAAATGAGTTCTAATAAGTACAAAACACAAGAAAACACTAGAGCTTTATTTCTTACTTTATTTTTCGCAAATATAAACACCATTGTAATTGTCACAATGGATATCATAAAATCTGTAGTATTCACCTGCATAAAAGAACATGCAATCTTGAGCACTACTGTAACTGCCATCGGGTTGGACGTTGCCAAATGGGAAATAAGACATTTTGGTCATTGTTCCGTTTTTTATCCATCTCCAATCCCCTCCTGGTTTTCTCTTGTTTATATTTCTTCCTCCAACAAAGAAATGGAGACCTGTGTTATAGAAATATCGGTGTAAATATAGAGTATTTCATGGTCCAATATGCAATACATGTATTTGTAAAGTTTTCTAGTTTTCAGCGAAAAATATAAATCATTTGTTTCTGGCTAAATATTACATGTATTATACGGTATAATATCAAACAAAATAATTATGCGATTTCGTGATTTGTCTTATTTTGGATACTCAGTTTGAATCGTTATGGATATAACTAAACTACACTTTTTGACGTAAAGGGTCACACACTATAGGTGTGGGAACTACTTTGTCACTGTTATTGTCGTGCATTGTCATGTTGTAAATTTACAACATGAAACTTTGGTTAAGTGTTGCAAAACGCAGTGTTGTTCTGAAAAAAAAAGTGTCGGATTCATCATTCAGATGATTAGGGCACTGAACATTGAACTGAAGATTTATATCAGTACTGGATTAATTTAGCTGCGAATGTTGTTAAAATGGTTGAAATAAGTTTGGCCTGTAATTTTCTAAATGTGTTTGGTAACTTTAAATGTTTAGTGTTGTTAAAATTATGACGTTACGTGACGTGTAAACACACAGTGTAATGCCAAAAAAAATTAAATGGGTGATATACACCGTACAATGAACTAGAACTGGGATAAAATTCTTTTTTATACTCTTAATTTAATCCATATCAAAGTAAAATCTTTGTAGCTGTCATATTTGTTTTTCATACCCGAATTCATTTTCTTTAACTTCTGTTTCATCAGCATGGCTTCCCCCAATGTCTCAAAGTTGGCTAGGTAACCTCCGATGTTGATACAACGTGCCTTTGTATGAAGCAGAGAGTAAACAAAACATGAAATATATAATCAATGCATTATAATTAGGTGTACAGTTTCCATGACAATAATTATTTACTTACAAAGGCCTCATCTCCCCATACTTGGTCTCTGCTGATGTAATAACAATTGTTTGCAAGTCTGGGAATGGGGGTTTTTATGCTTTATCTGTAAAATTAAACACTAGGTAACACTGCTTACATTCAAAGTCTGTACGTTTCATTGAAAAATCAAACATTTTTATTATTTAAAAGTCGGCAATTCATCGATTTTTTTTAAAAAGAGCTTTATGGAAATTTGTATGCACATGTCACTGCTCGCTGCAGTTGTGAGACTATATCTTTGAAAAATTATTACTCAATGCTTATATTTACTTTTTTGAAATTCTTGCTTTGTCTGCAAAAGTGATTTTTACATCACAATCCCTGATTTATCCTAATCAATAATGTATTTTTGACAATCATGAATTAACATTTAAAAAAACAAATAGGCATAAGTTATTTAAGGTGGTATGAGACACCTACATATTGTGACGTACTACCTAACGACATAAATGATACAATTAAGAATAAGGACTATATATGATATGGGCCTAATATGGTCACCCAAAATGGACATCATCAATTTACTGTAATTCTTTGTTTTCTTTGTACAGATATATATGTAATGTTTTTTTCATAATGTTCATTTTGATCCAAGTGCCAACAATTTAGAAATATGACATCGTAAAGACAACCTTCCCCAGCCAATTTTGCATTTTTAGGGTAACACAGTTTGTTTTCAAGCAGTTATTTCTTTCAGAAAACATAGAGCGCATGTTTGAACAAACAAAATATTTGAATCGGAGATGTATTTAGCCAAGGTTAGTAAGTGACAAAAAAAATTCTTGTTCAAGTATGCTTTTCTCATTCATCAAAAGATAAGAATTTTTGACTGATTTTGATTGAATTACACTTCTGCCATCATACACTGCAAGTGAGTGCAAATGAATCAAATAAATAGGTGAAAAATATATTTTACATCAACTCTTCTTAATTATAGCATGGCATTTTATTGTACCCGAAACACTTTTAAAAAAATGGCGAATTGGGGGACCGAATTTAACTCATATCTTAATATAGTTCTTTTAAATGTTTTCTTTCCCAAGTTGTTACCTAACAGCGTAGCACAATGGGTTGGAGCGTTCACTACAAATCTAAAAGTCATGAGTTCGAATTCCACAGGGAGTTTTTACCTTTCCAAAAATTTAAACATTTTTTCTTGTCAAACATTGTAAAATTTGAAAATTCTAAACCAGTAATAGGATTTTGATTATTATGTCCTTTTATCTACATCAATATAGACACGTGTCACATAGGCCTACAATCTTAAGGTAACTTCTTCCAACGGTTTGCCAACTTACATAAAATCCATATCACAATATATTAAGCATGACAATAAGTTTATTAGAATAAATCATTTTTAATACACTCGATTTTGAAAGAGATATCTTTTGATATCAGAGGTCAATAATAGAGCATAGGTACTTCCTTGTATTTTGGTTTTCTGAGCAATCTGAAAAGCCCACAACACAACACAAACAGAAAACGTAGTATCCGAGTTTCATGGTGCTCGCTCACGGTCCATATGATTTGTCGTCAGATATACGCCTTTATTTATACACGTTAAATAGGTAAAATTCAATATATATCATATAACACGACTCCACGCAATAAACTCATTAATGTAAGGGTCTTTAGGTTAACAGTTACTGTCTATAAGTAAAACTGTTTTATTTTGAAATATGAAAGCTATAAACATCAAAAATATTGTTTGAAAAATTTCTTTTAGAAACAATTCATTTATGTTCGATATTTATTTAATGATTCATTATCCAAAAAAGGTGTTTATCATTATTTAAGGTGTTTACGAATTGCGTGTATTTTTTAAAAATATTTTAAATTGTTTTTTCATTTTAATTTTTACATATATTTAATCAATAATTTTGAAATATACTGCAAAATCACCATATCTTTTTTTTTTATTTTAGAATTTATGCCTTCAGTCATACAATCATCCCACGTTTAGTAGATCCTAAATTATTCAATGATTTGGCTTATCTAAAAACCGAGCGATGACCTGTCTGCACTAACAACATATTACGGGATGCTCCTCCCCGTACATGACTAATACTGGGCAACCCTGAAATTATTTCCTTGTTGTTGGACCTACTACTCTCATGAAACGACCAACAATTAAACCAACACGCGTTTTGGTTTTCATTCTTTAATCTAGAATTTGCATGGAATATACTGTAAATTGAGTTTGGCATGCATCAGCACAGAAGGTATGATTCCAACTGGCCATAATTTACAATTCAAAATTATATATACTGTGGAATCATTAAAATTCGTGAGGGCCAATTATCGTGGATTGCTTAAATTTTACAGGGGGGACGTAATTTCGTGTATTCTTTTATTCCTACAAAAGTAAAAAAAATATGACATAAAAAGTCAATACTTTTAAAATATTAAATTAAACTTTCCATCTCTGATTGTGCCTCAGGTGGGATTAAGGCAATGTTGAATTTAGAAAGTTTTAAACCGTTGTCGAAATAGGAAAAAGTTTTGAAGCAATTAACAAAAAGTCCGAAAAAGTTAAATTACACAATAATTAAAAAGTCTGAAAGATTGAATTTAACGTCGTGACACTTGCTGTTACAGTAGAGAAGCCATGGTGTGTAGTGGTGAATTTTGATATATGGTTGGTAAGTACATAAAGATGTCTTTGATCTTAATTAATAACTAAAATAGAGCATATGGCTCAATGGTCAGTTATCCAAAGGTTGCTGGTTCAAGCCCTGATGTGGTCCATTGATGTTACACGTATGTATTGTGCCCTTAGACAATAAAGGCACTCTACCAACAGTCTCAGTCCACCCAACTGAAATTGGGTACCAGCAAACCATGGCCTGGGAATAAACCTGCGATGGACTCGTGTACCATCAAGAGAGAGAATCAACAACTCTTATTTGCTTAGCACCACAGAAACCTGGGGGAAGCACTGGTCTTCTGCAACTTCATGGTGGAGAAGGATTTTTCATTTGACAAAAAAATGTACATGTACCTGGACTTTCATTGTCTTTCTTCTTCTATTCATGGAGTGAACTCAACTTGTGTGTAAATCCTCCAGTAAAGGATAGTGTTTCACGATACTCTCTCTCTCTCTCTCTCTCTCTCTCTCTCTCTCTCTCTCTCATATGGATGCTTGTGACATACATCCTACATTTTTAAGCAGACATTTTTCAATAAAATTATATATGTCCGAATCGCCGCGACCATCCAGTCCTCGTACCTAAGTGACCATACAAAGAAAAAGGATTGCCTAATTTAGCGTTTATGATATGATAACTAAAAGATACACTGCCATCTCCTAACGACTTGATTGATACATGCCATGAAGTATTCCTTTTAACTTCAATTTCAATGCTGATTTCTTTATTGTTACTTCCATTCATTACATACTCCCACACAAGGGGGAGAGAGGGGCTCCATGATACTTAAATTTTTTATGAGTAAATTAAAAATAATTTACTGCCTGCAAAATTGCGATCTCCCAAAAACTCGGGCAATCGTAATTATCGTATTTCTTGTCATTTATCTTTGCTGCAAATTTTTTTCTGTTTACCCCATCGTTTGTTTAGGGGGTCATCATAAGGTATAATTATTTTTTTAACATTTGACCCCATTCAGATTCGATTAAAATGTATCAATTTTTGTTGTAAACTACTGGCAAAGAATTGTGTATACATAATCCCAGTTTGTAATCATTTAATGGAAGCCGCTTGGCCCCCACCTTGTCTTATTTACAAGGCAGAGAACAGTTCAAGTACGCACGCTTTCGATCAGCGTTTCATTTGCATTGTGACGTTATATTTTTGCTTGGTTGACGTTGATACCATAGCGTTATGCTTTGAACTGCATACATGCAACAAATTTGTCGAAAAAAGCTCGTTTGAGGCGTAACATTGATTTTATATTGTAAAATAAACAGACATCTTCTAAACTAAACACTATTTTTGGGCTGGCGGGTCGAAAACGAGAAGAGTGTTTAGCAAGCCTAGCCCTCTGTCACGTTTACTTTACCCCGCCTAAATAAAGCCTAATGCATATATTTCAAGACAGTAGTCACGTATTTTATATTAATGGCCCTTAATATGTGATGTTATACAATGTATATATTTTATTACAGAAATATGTCTGAATGTTTTAATAATATTTCAAAGATTACCATTTCCGTCTATGTCAAATAAAATTAACCATTATTTGACAAATCTGGGAAATTGGGCATAAAAAAAATGGATAAAACCTCTAGAACAAACCAGGAGGTTAGATTTTTTATTTGAGTATTTAATCTTAAAATAAAACGAACAAAAAGACAAAACAGAAGAAAACATTACAGCTTCATTTTGATTTCTTTCTTTATTGTTCGCAAATATAACCTCCATTGTAGTTGTCACAAGTGACAGCATGAAATCTGTAGTATTCGCCTGCATAAAAGAACATGCAATCTTGAACATTTTTGTCACTTCCATCGGGTTCGCCAGTGCCAAATGCGAAATATGACATTTTTGTCATTGTTCCGTTCTTTATCCATCTCCAATCCCCTCCTGGTTTTCTCTTGTTTATATTTCTTCCTCCCACAAAGAAGTGGAGACCTGTGTTATTGAAATATCGGTATGCATATCGAGTATTTCATGGTTCAATATGTAAAACATATATTTGCCTAGTTTTTGAAAGTTTCATTCAATCTTACAAATATTAATACACTTTTAAAAAACACGTGAAGACGTTTGAATCTGTGCACATGTTGCATGAATTAGCAAAGTGTATTCATAGAAAATTGAGCGTCGCAGATTTCCAATGCAAACATAGGGGGAAATATACACTAAATGTAAATATACCCGAATTCATTCTCTTTACTTTTTGTTTCATCAGCATGGCCTCTTCCAATGTCTCGAAGTTGGCGAGGTAACCTCCGATGTTGATACAACGAGCCTTTGTATGAAGGAGAGAGTAAACAAAACATGAAATATATAATCAATGCATTATAATTAGGTGTACAATTTCCATGACAATAATTATTTACTTACAAAAGCCTCATCTCCCCATACTTTGTCTCTGCTGATGTAATAACAACTGTTTGCAAATCTGTGGAATGGGGATTTGCATGCTTTATCTGTAAAATTAAACACTAGATGACACTGCTTACATTCAAAGTCTGTAAGTTTCATTGAAAAATCAAATATCTTTATTATTTAAAAGTCGCCACTTCATCGATTTTAAAAAAGAGCTTTATTGAAATTTATATGCACACATTGCTGCAGTTGTGAGACTATATCTTTTAAAAATTAATGACTCAATGCTTGTATTTACTTTTCTGATCTTCTTGCTTTGTCTGCAAAAGTGATTTTTACATCACAGTCCCTGATTTATTCTAAGGGTAAGTTCCAATGAATAATGTATTTTTGAGAATCATGTTTTAACATTTAAAAAAAGAAACAGGCATAAGTTATTTGAGGTGGTATGGGACACCTCCATATTGTGACGTACTATCTAACGAAGTAAATAATAAAATTAAGAATAAATTTCTAAATGTTTTCTTTCCCAAGTTGTTACCTAACAGCTTAGCGCAATGAATTGGAGCGTTCACCACCAATTTGAAAGTCATGAGTTCGAATTCAGGGGGTTTTAAAATTTTTATCTTTCCAAAAATTTTAAACAATTTTCCTTGTCAAACATTGTAAAATTTGAAAATTCTAAACCGGTGAAAGGATTTTGATTATTATGTCCTTTTATTTACATTTATATAGACAGGTGTCCCATGCCAGGTAACCTATTCCAACGGTTTGCCAACTTACGTATAATTTATATCGCAATAAATTAAGCATGGTAATACGTTTATTGGATTAAATCATTTTTTAATACACTTGAATTTGAAAGAGATATCTTTAAAAGTCTTAAAAACTGGTAAAGGATATAGGCACTTACTTGTATTTTGGTTGTCTAAGCAATCTGAAAAGCACACAAAACAACACAAACAGAAAACGTAGTATCCGAGATGCATGGTGCTCGTCCACTGTCCTTATGATTTGTCATCAGATATACACCTTTATTTATATATGTTACATAGGTGAAATTCAATATATATGATAGAAGACGACTCCAGGTAATAACACGCAATAAACTCATTATAATGTTAGGGTCTTTAGGCTAACTGTCTTTGAGTAAAACTGTTTCATTTTGATATATGTAAGCTATAAGCATCAAAAATATTATTTTAAAAAATTCATCAAGACAAATTCATTTATGTTCAATATTTATTTAATGATTCATTATAAAAAAAAAAGATGTTAATCATTATTAAGGTGTTTACGAAAAGCATGTATTTTTAAAAGATATTTTTATTTTCATTTGTATTTTTACATATATCGAATCAATATATATAACTTTGAAATATACTCTATCACAAATGCCACATCTGTTTTTTAGAATTTATACCTTCATTCATACAATAATCCCACTTTTAGTAACTCTTAAATTTTTTATGATTTTGCTTATCTAAAAATCGAGCGATGACCGCCCCGCTCTCTCCCGTACATGACTAATACTGAGTCAACCCTGAAATTATTCCCTTGTTGTTGGACCCAGTCTCATGAAACCACCAACAAGCCAACACGCGTTTTGGTTCTGGAACTTGCATGGAATACATTTTAACTTGAACGTGCATCAGCACGGAAGGTCTGATTCAAATTGACCATAATTTACAATTTCAAATTATATATAATGATTGATGGAATAACACAGTGAAAAATTATTATTATATGTAGAGATGTAAAGAAATCAATTAGTTCAAACAGTTATTGAGCAAATAATGAGATTTTAGTAGCATGCACATAAAATGATTAATAAGATAAAAGTTTAAGTGTCAATAAACATAAACAGAAGTCAATTAAAATATTTAATTCAACTGTCCATTTCTGACTGTGCCTCAGGTGGGATTAAGGCAGTGCAGAATTTAGAAATAGGAAAAAGATTTGTTGCAATTAACACAAAGTCCGAAAAATTTAATTTACACAATAATTAAATATAGTGAAAGAATGAATTTCACACCGTGACAGTAGAGATGCCATGGTGTGTAGTGGTGAATTTTGGTACATGGTTTGTAAGTAGATAAGATGTCTTTGATCTTATTAAACAACTAAAATTAAGCATATGGCTCGGTGGTCAGTTATACAAAGGTTGCTTGTTCAAGCCCTGCTGTTGTCCATTGATTTAACATGTATGTATTGTGCCCTTAGACAATTAAGGCACTCTACCCAAAGTCTCAGTCCACGCAACTGAAATTCGGTACCAGCAAACCATGGCCTGGGAATTAACCTGCGATGGACTGGTGTAGCATCAACAGAGAGTTAACATCTCTTAGCTGCTTAGCTCCACAGAAACCAGGAAGAAGTACTTGTCTTAAGCAACTTCATGAAGAAGGATTGTTTATTTGACAGAAATTTACATGTACCTGGATATTCATTGTCTTTTATTTTAAAGGGGGGGGGGGCTAGTCTGACTTTAATATTTTCCTAATCTAAATAAGTTATCATTAATTACAATTAATACCAGCTATGCAAACGATGTCAAATTCATGTCAAATGTTTAAAATAAAAGGTTACTGGCAAAGAGTGATGTCAGTATGAGTTTCAAAACTCCGTGCAACAGTTTTTAAATTATTTTTTTCGGGAGGGGGGGGGGGGGGCTAGGTAGATAGAATCGAAGGGTGTCTAAGCCACTAAAAATGTAATGGTATATTCATACAAGAGCAATGAATGGAACTCCGTCGCCCAAATGAATGTAACAAGAATGAAACATTCATTATGGGAAGCTGATGACCGCCTGTACGCAATAGGAGGAGTTGGCAAAGGTAGTCGGCGGGTACAGCTATCTATATCTTCCCAATTTGGAAATCTTTTAATCATTTAAGGAAAGGCTATTTACTCTATCTGTCTTTTTCTTAAAACTCTTAAGTAATGTAGGGATTTTGCAGAAAATTTAGCAAGAGAGTCAAAATTGAAAAAAAAATTCCCATTTCAGAATTTTTACATGTGTGGAGTGCTTTAACCCCAGAACTAATTGTTGGTTCTTTTTAAGAGCCTAGGGCAGGAGCCACGGCCTCAGCTAAGGGGGGGGGGGGGGGCAAAGTGTGAGTACAATCGGAATTTGGAGAACAAGAGAATGGTCAGCCGTTTTATTTCGGCAAAGATGAAGTTATAGTCTACAATGTAGACTCCTATAAGTAATTTATCAGTTACATTGTAGCTCATATACCGGTAGCTTTCCTCCTCTGTCAAGACTCGTCTGCCTTCTTTTATTTTAATTACAATTTTACAAGTTTTTGAGCTTATTTTACACCATATCTTTCATTCACTCTAGTAATTAATTTACTAGTTTAAAAATAAATATCTGAATTTTTAGCATTTTTTTCAAGTAGACAAGAAAATATAAAGGCCCTCCAGTTTTATCTGAAGATTTCCATTTTTAAGGATCAGTTTTAAACAAAATTTGATGTATAACTCTGCACTGTAAATGGTTTCCTGTATAATTTTAAAACAACATAAATTGTGTAAACTTGGGCCAAAATTTTTAAACTTATGTATTGTTAGTATTCTAGCATTTTGTTTTATTAATCTTAACTTAAACATGCTGCAAGTTTGTTTCTGTGTTACTACACTTGTATTGGCTGTGAATAAGTTTACTTTTTAAAAAAAATAACGCTACAACAATTTAGCTCGTTGCAAAGCAACGAGCAGCTGCGAAGCAAAACCGCAATTTTTTTATAAATGTAATAGTTATGCATGATTTTAATTTACAGAAAGGCTTAGTAAGGGCTCTAGATCTCGAATTTAAGGAACCAGCCCAATTTGGATAGTATCAGGAAAGTATTTGGATAGTATCAGGTATCAATTAGGGAGAACTCAAATGCATGCATATCAAGCTCTTGATTAATTCATATCTGATCAAATGTTTAGAATAATTTACTTTTAACATTGAGCAGAAACACTGATTTTAATGATCAAAATTGTGATATGTCCTTAAAATTTTCTCTTTAAAATATCAAAGCTAAAGAGAATATTTTCTGGTACGCATTTGCTGCGAAACAAGAATTTTTTTTAGAAAAATACTTGTGTGTGAACTACACAATCTTAGCAAACTGAAGTATCGCATGAAGTGAAAATTTAATAATAATCCTTGTTGAATGATAACAGTAAAGAAGCCATTGATGACACAAGCAACAATTGTAACAATTGATTTTATTGATTTCAGAAATCAGAATACGATTCAATAACATTAAACAATGGACGGAAAAATGTATAGTCTATTTATCAGCAAGAAAGGATCTTAAGGACAGATTCCTTCTATTGTCAACAAAAACAATATAAAAATCAACAGCAAAAGTCAACATGAAAATGGTATCAAAAAGTATGTGAAATAAAACTAACAAGTAAAGTTCTCTACCAAAAATAATGAAAAAGAAAATACTGCATCACACCATCAGAGAAGAGTCATATATTTGAATCATCAAAATCTCTCAGGTGCTTTTTCAGAATGGACGGACTGAATAAATATATGATAATGTTTATGAAACTGGCATATGGCAAGTGTTTGTGCTGAGGCTTCACATTTTCCAGTAATCGGCCGCCATTCTTTTCTCGCCGGTCAGTGTGGTAGAGTTGGGAGGATGTTGTTTGTAACTGCGAACACTGTTAAAAGATTTCTCATTCTGAAGCACTTGCTCCAAGTCGTGGGTCTTGGCTCGAGGGGAGACCTTAGTCTTGTATATCATGCAGGTTATCAGAATGATGACAGCAATGATCAGAAGTCCTCCGACCACTGCCACAATGATTATGATTGGCATGGCGCTGTCTGTTCCGTCATCAGATGATATCTACAGATTGAAAAAGTTTTTACTGGTAATTAGTAGATCATGCCAAATGAGGAAAGAATTTAGGTGCATGGAAGAATTGCACATGGCCAAATGCAACATACATGTAGTAATAGATTTCACAGTAGAGTTTTAAAACTAAATTTTGTATAACGGGTAAATTTATCAGAAAAAGTTCTCATGCACAAAAGCAAATCATTACCATACTTCAAATTTATCAAATTATTTTCTTAGAGATTAGTCATGATACAAGTATGTGTGTAGAGAGCATACCACTCCACAGGAGACACCGTAGTATTTATTGCCATCCACCGTCATGTAGCCACTAAGGGTGAGGTCTTGACCAATGAAAGTGAAGTGCGTGCCATTCTGAATGGCCATACATAGACTGCTGATGGTGGATGTAATGTTTCCCTCATCGCCTCCCATGTTGAAGGTAACCATGATACTCCCTGCAAACAGACACACACTCACATGACCAGAAAAACTACCATGCAATGAATTTTTTCTTGGATTGGTGTTTAAACAACTAAACCAGAGAGACCATTCATATTCAAAAGATACCCAAGTTGAATTTAAAGTTTGATGCCCATCTCTTACCTTTGTATACAAGTTTGGGTGCTGGAATAACATCAGTGTATGTGCTGGCAACCCAATTCAGAACCATGGCTGCAAAGTATTTATTGTTGGCTGTCCCAACAATGCTGTCATAGTCGGCCTCAAACTTGAGGCCTATTTCCTTTGATACTTCTGTGGTCATGTCTTCCTGGCTGATGCCGCGAACCACCACAATTTCCTGGAGTTCTATACTGTAATCTGCTGGAGTTGATGTGATATTAAATTGTACAACAAACACCCCAGCAGTATAAAACAAAAGATTGTCAAAGGTAGCCTGCCCTGAGTTCACATCAAATGTAACTGTTTGGGAATCCATGATATTTTCATCATATAACTCTGGCATTCCAATTTTGGCCGTTACTTCCCAAGAGTGACCCTAAAAATATAGATCATTATGACAATAGTTTAATACAATGAAATTTGTTGTAGAGAAATACAGTATTTTTCTAATGTTATATGATTTGATCTACTGGTTACGATGCTTTATATTGCTTTGTGATGAATAGCCCTTACTCTCCAGTCAATATCATCAATGATTTGGTTTGTTACTGCATCTCTCAACTCAAGTCTTATAGTAGCTGCTGATCGCTCCACAATGACTGGGGACTTTGACTCCACTACTGCCACTATAGGTCTTCCTTCTAGGGTGAACCTCTCGGATGCCACCACAAATGGCTCTCCAACATCTGGCTCTGTGACCGTGAAGTCTAGAATGTAGTCTGTGCCAAAGTGGGAGATGGCGAGATCTGTGAAGGTCGCCATACCATTGACAAACTGGACAGTTTCAGTTCCCAGGAGAACAGCATCAGGGTTTCCTGTACCATCGCGAATGGTTGCCGTTAATTTCCATGTATTTTCCTCAGCTCCTAATACCTTGATTATCTCCCCCTGAAATTGGACAAAATATGATTTAAACCTGTACACATATTGAAAAATATTACAAAATTAACCTGTTGAATTTACTTAACAAGTCAAATAAGGGAGGTCTATAATAAATGCATTACATATGTGAAGTTTAAGATTATGAGAACACATTTTGCAAAAGTACCGTTTGGTCCACCACTTGAATCTTGGGTTGTATTTTGAACGGGGCTCCTTCATGCAGAGGCTCAAGGTCAGTGTGGAAGATCATATGGTCAGCCACCTGCACCACCAAGTAGCCACCTGACTCTGAGCTGGTCATCTGCTGCCACTCCGGGCTGTCTGTCTCTGGAATATTTCTGGAGATGGAGTAGGAAGTGTTTGAATTCATGTTGATGTCTTCACTGAAATTGGTCAGCTGTATTCCATTGATGAGGTCAACAGAGACTTGCTCCAGGTCATCTTTTGTCAGACTATCAGCATCAGTAGGAGTACCTGAAATGTGTCCATTTTTTCAATACACTGTATAACTGTTACAGAAATCACAGAAAGGTTAGTGCATTTGTACTGGCTGTTGACAATCTCTAAACATGGTTTCCTTTTTTTTTTTTTAAATAACTAAAAAACAAAGTATACCAAGTAATATCATGATATTTTGTAGTACACTATACTCTAACCTTCTTCTATGAAAAAAAAAAACTTTTGCTGGTAAAATATTGATTAACTTCTCTTTTAAAGATAAAATAAATCTTGTCCAACTACATTATAAATTTGTCTATTAAATTATCTGATTCAATCTTAAGTTATGCCCCTTCGAAATAATGAACAAATTAAATATACCTCCTGTAATATACTAGTATATGGCCTTGACTTAATTTACCTGGTGGGTTGCTGATTTCTATAGTGGCTCCGACTATGTTTTCATCAACTGCTCTTCTCTTTCGTTTATCCCCTGTAATTTCACGTGTGATATCTGTTACCCTAACAAACTTGGGGTCAATATCTAGAAAAGCTGCTATATTCATAATGATGTTTTCCCCAAAGAACTTCTCCAGGGACATGGCAGGGAACTGTAGAGACACAATTACTGAGTCCATGGTCACGATTCTGACCAGCTTTGGACCCTTAATCAGGATAGTAAGTACACCAGCCACTCTGTCAAAGAAATTTGACCCGGATACATCAGCACAGGTGGCAGCACTGGGCTTGAATTTGTCTGGTTCCCCTACTGGAGGAGGGTCGTATACGATGGTGCCGACGTCTCCTACATGTCTGGCATTGGCAGGTAAAATATACTGGTCCTCATGATACACATCCAGGCGCCATGGCTGGGCGTACCAGATAGAAAGCTGAATGCAATCATTTTCATTCACATCCAGCATCATGAAGCGTGACTGCTGAGGGGAGGTCCCAGTGTAATGTAAGAGATAATCCTTGTCTGGAATTTAGGAAAAATTAATTTTTATACATTATCAACATTTTTGAACATCAGAGACATTTATTTACCAGTTATTTCTTACTTATATTCAGTTCTATAATTTTCAAAATTAATTTTCAGAGAGAATGAAATTCTTATGGAGCAATCAAGTCCTGTTTACTTAATGCCACAATGGACTGGAATGTTGAGAGCCTTTTTCTACAGGTATAACCACTGCACCACCCATGGTCCTGGGGACCATTAATGAGGTCAAGGTAACCATCTCCAAGAATTGCCACTGGTGAGATTCGGCGAGTCTCTGTATCTTTGTCCATGCTCTCAATGGTCAGTGTGTAGTGCTTGAAGCTGGGGCACTTGTAAGCTTGCCATTCTGTCACATAGGTACAAGTGTCATCTCGAATGATCCCTGTAATCAACCAATAGAAATCATAATTAAGTGCTGCTTCCATACTTTCCAACAAAACCTACTCTGAAGCTGCAACAGCAAATATGTTGCAATCTGCAGGGGATTTCTGTTCATTCACAGTTTGTCTATTGCTGTGGATTCATATTTCATAATGAATCATGAATGACAAAATCATGCTGTACATTAAATAAATTCGAACCACAAATAATATCTTAACCATAGCATTATATTTACAGTTACACTATAGTTGCATTGCCAAAAATTACAACTGATTACTGTAAATGTAATACATTTGGAAAAACTTTGTCAGAAAGCAGCTTCCGCTATTTCAAGTAAACCACAAAATGTCATTACCAGTAATATATGAATATGAAAAAGTACATTAAAAAATCCTAACTGAAATCCTCACTAATGTGCTGAAAATCAATTTCCATTAAGTATCATACATACTAATACATTTATAGTATCATTTTATTCACAGTTATTTTGCAACAACTCTAACCTTTGTGTGGTGCCAAAGTGTCCATAGAAATTCTCTCTCCATCCGGAGTCACCTGCATTTCCTTGGGCACCCTGTAGTCCCCCAACATGTAGGCGGGGTCTCCATTCCACTGGTACTCGGACTGGGGGATCACTGAGCCAGCCTGACCCAGGAAGCTACCATCCGTGTCCACCAGCAAGGCTTTAATCTTGGCATCGCAAGACATGTCCACACAATCAGAAGGGTTTATCAGCCTACAAGAAAGACCATCTCCTCATAGAGTCGCAAGTATACTTTTGACATCAGTCTTACTTATGGAATAAACAGCTGAAGTCATTTAAAAGAGACTATGTCTTTTTGCTGTAGGTATCGACAATCAGCTCACAAAATACTGAGGTTTCTATAGCCAACAACACAAATTGATGTCCTATTATTTAAAGTTTAGAAGAAAAAAAGTTGTGTCTTTTGACAACTGAGTACCCCAAATTGGATCTTGGGTAAAAGATTTTGGACTCTTCATCAACATCTACAAATGTCAGGGTGGAGATCTCCATCCTATGGTTTCCATCGTCACTCTGGAAGTTTGGAGCTATCACCATGTCCCGGCCGGTTGAGCAACGGTCACTGAACTTGGAGAAGGTCACATCTTCAAAAAAAAAAAAACCTCATTTACAGTTGTCTTAAACTCATTAGTCTTGTCATTAAGTAGTCTAAACTATCAATAAATCAACATCTGATCTATCTTAAATTTTTGACATGTTTTTATAGCCAAAAACTCCTGATATTTTTAATGAGTGGTAAAATATTTGAATATTTTTCAATATTTCTTATTTTAAAGCAGATATATATAGTCCAGTTATGCATATACAGTATAAGAGACATGAATTAATGCATTAAAAATACATGTTCCAACATAATCCAAAAATATTTATCTCTCGATCTCTTCATATTTCTTTTTTTTATAGAAAATAATACCTGATAAATAGCCTCTCCCACCAATGGCTTGGTAGGCCTTTATGCCAGCAAATGGCTTTTCTGGAGCTTTATTTCCTCCTGAAGAAAATGTTGCCATGGTAATTCCAAGTCTTCTTGGACTGTGAGATCGGCTTTGCTTGCTGAGTTTAATGTTGCAGTCATTGGTATTGGGGACATCAGTACTGCAATCAAAGGCATCAGAGGTTCCCACAATAAGAGAATCGACCACTTCTGCAAATTTATTTTCATACTGGTGCTGGACAGCAGCTGGACCAATGATAAACTGGAAGATGTTTACGCCATTGTCTGCTGCCTTGATTCCTTCGATAACTGAGCTCACCAAGTTGTTGTAATATATTCCATAGTCCAGGTTCTTCCACACTTGAAAGTTGTTAATTTGTATGCAGTCCATACCCTCTGTCAATAAGAAATGTACCATCACCAAAACACCCAAACTTTTGCTGTAGGTATTTCACATGACTGTATAATTTTCTTATGGCTGAAAATGTGTCACAGAAACAATTAGGTCACTTACCAGGTATTACGGTCATCTGCTGAAAATTTGCTACCCCCAATAGTGTAGTATGGGCCACATTATCTTTCCAAACTGACGTAATACCACACTCCTCCCCTAGAATGTTGTAGCCCACCCTCTGGGCTCCTCCCACTGCATTATATTCCAACACCAAATTCGTGGCTTTATTCAAGTTGAAGGCACCATTGTATCGCACATTCAGACTTTCAAATCTACCATTGAAGCATCCATCCCATCTAACATTGGTGACAAAGTTGTGAGATATCAATGTACTGGAACTAGTGGTCTCTAATGCTGAAGTCATAAACATGTAACATATAAGTATAATCATATCAGCCAAATTAATGTTCTAACTGATATTCAAAAAGCACATACTGAAACTGTAAAATGTACAGTAAAACACGCTTAAAACAAACACACTTATAATGAATTGACGCTTACAGTGAAGTGCTTTTCATTCCCCATGCTTTATTACATATTGTAAACTTGACGGATATAAAAAATCACACTTATAAGGAAGTAAAATCACCCGTCCCTGGCACTTATCTATAAGCGTGTTTTACTGTACTTTCAAAATACAGCTTGATGTGAATGTAAATTACAGAATGTTGTTTTTTTTTAACATCCAAGTATTTTTTTTTATGGCACCATACATACCAAACCAGACTGAGTCTGCCATGATGTTCCACTCAATAGGGAGGTTGTTTGTCCCATGAACAGTGATCGCAGGGGCAAAACTCTTATGGAAAGAGCAGTGTTTAACATAAGAAGGCTTGATTGGATTGACGGTTCCGGCATCAGCGAACGCTAGCGAGGTCCGAGCATCTCCTCGCTCCACCCACCCCTCCTGACCAGTATAGCGGAACTCCACATTGGAGAGACGGGCATATCCTGAAAATTTATGTAACAATTTGTTGTAAAGTAGGAATATGTGTAATAAAGACAAAGGTCATTTTGCTTGGTTTTGACCCAGGTCTTTTGACATCCAGAACTCTGTAATAATTACAGGTAGTAGTGGAAGAAATATCAATACAATAGTCATCATTCTATGTAATATCAATTAGAACAAATTTTCACCCTTTGGTTGTTGGATTTCATATATCGTAGATATATCCGGTAATTTTTTGCGATGATCTTATTTTCGGGGTTTTTTTGCAATCTCTTACAAATTGCCAAAAAATGACTGATGCAAATTAAAAATGTTGTATATTTTCCTCATTTTTGCAAATTTTGGAACACACGAAAAAAACATGTTATATTACATTTATTATTGTTGAATTTATAATGGTGTTTATAAATAGGTACATGTAAAATACCAAAAGCAATTTTCCTTTCCATGATTACTGATCTGTTTCATGTTAATTTCAAATCTTGTTGAATTCATTATATAAAATTTGTGAACACAACACATACCAATGTAGAGTTGTCCATTCTCTACGATTCTGGACACCATTATACGGGCTCCAAAGGCTTCTGTCAGCATGTCTGGATAGGCAGCTCCCTCAAAGCGAATGTTTCGAGTCAGGCGTCCAACCTCGGCAGCCATTGTTAGAGTTTTACTACCCGCTGTATGAGTGTGGGCTAGAATAACAAACATAATTTATTAATAGTTAAAATTAGTTCACATAATTAATTGAAACTGGCCTCTCATGTTGAGTGGCTGCTGACTAAAGGTGGCCATAAAAGCAAGTGCGACTGATTAGTACTCGGCAATATACTTGCTATGCACAATATTATTTGATATGAATATAAAGCTTTAAACAGTAAGCCAACAATAGCTCATTTGGGGTTTTTTTTAAAGAAGTACTGGAACATTTATGTACCTAAGCTTTTATAATAAATAAAATATAAGAATTTAACTTAATATAAACAAAGAGTGGACATTATGCATACATTGTCAAAGAGCATATTATCGGTATATTAAACAAAATTTGGTAATGCATTTTGGTTTATATTTCATACATAGTTAAAGTAAACAGGTACTAGTCCATCTGGACTAACATATAGAAAAGTAAGTGTTGAACCCTGTTTTGGTAATAAAAGCTTGAGAATTGATGCACCATTACCGATATGCTTATACTGCAGGGGACTGTCCAGGGTAATTGTCATGGTATCTACTGAGACAGCAGCGATGGTAAACCTTTCCACTTCTTCAGGCTTGTATCCTGTGGGGGCAATGATGATCTCATCTCCCACCATCCACTCTACAGCGGACTCGAGTGTGATCTGCGTGTCCCCAGGATTGGCTGTTTGAGCGAGTCGAGTCCACGTGTCTCCTTTCTGTATACCATGCATGTCCACACCTCCGAAGGCAGCTGATTAAGACCAAATAATAACAATCACTACTACTCACTTTATCTTGATGTTTAATGAAATATAATATTTATAAAGATATAGTATTTACACTAAAGTATTAAGTTTCGTGTCATGCCAGGAATTCTTAACTGCTACAAAACCATGAAATGTTTGTGAAACAAGTGGTTTCTCTCGTTTACTCCAGGTACATGTACATTTATTTTTTATGTGTTGGGTGACTTTCGATAATGAAGTTTGATGCATGTCAAGCATACCATATATACTCGCCTATTATAGTACTTAGTATTGTTTGTCTAAAGTCGGTTGCCTTTTTCAGATTTATTCAAATTTGTAGATTTTACCGTTAACCCGCTTGTAAGTATCATTTTAATTTATCAGTCTACAGATCTCGATAAAATTATTGAACACATCTTATGATACTAAGCTCCACTCTAAATGAAAAACATCGTTTTTTGACCCCTCTGTTAATCCCCTATGAATCTATGAGTACATTCTTGTATGCATGTAAAACAATCAAAATTCATTTTAAATTGTAGCATCAAATTGCATACTTGCATGGTTAACCATAACTTATTCACTTTACAGGACAAAAGGAAGGAAACTTACCCAGAACCTTGGCACCAATAGTTGGCCCACTGTCTTGTTCAAAATACTCTGTCTGACGATCTCCTTCCAAGATGACCAGGGCGTTGGCAAGGAATGGCTTGTCTGGCCATCCAATGATAAGCCTTCCTCCACGAATGATGATGTATTTACAGCGCAGCTCAAAGTCTCTGCTTCCACCATCATCGTCCAATTCCAGAACACCATATAGAATCAGTTTTTCCATTTGGGGTAGTGTGGTATCAGCCACAACCCATTTGTCTACAATGATCAATACCAATACAGAGCACAGCAGAGATTTCTCTATAACTAACGGTTCCTAGTATCATCATGCTACTTTGCTTCATTCAACTTTTGTTTACCTTTCAATGAAACAGGTGAAGCCAAAAACAATTGTTATTCTGATATTTTTACAGCAGGTATAGTTCTAAGGTATAGTAGAATCATGTTTATAGAATTTTTCTTCCTACTTTAAAGTAAAATTTGGGATTTTACGTAAACAGGCATATATGGCCGCTAAATATGACAGCTTAAAATTTAATGATTTTTTGTATTGAATCCTAGCTATTAATAGCTCAATTATTCATGGAAAGAATAAAATGGTATTAGTACAACAGTTGATATGATAGATGCATCAATTATTTTGTATTTTTACCTACAAATAGTTAGATTTCATGGATATATAAACTTAATCTCTATACCATACAGTAATATTATAATTTAACAACATTATATTTTTCCTGTTTAAAGTAATTTCCTTTTACCTTTCGGTATTTTGACACTGTCTCCATCCACTGGCAGATCGTACAGCCCTACCCCTTTGTACCCTCCCCACCCCTCCTCTGCATCACTCCACGTCTCTTTCACTGACCAGAAAACAGCATCGTCTGGTCGCTCCTCCTCGGGGGGCACCGTGTTGGGGTCAGGGGGAGGTTTACAGTCCTCAAAGAAGCACTTGTATACATTAAATTTCATACCAATGTTTCTGTTAGTAGTTGATCCGACTGAGGATGGGTTATAGCCTCGAACTAAGGATAGAAAAATTATATATATTGTATATTTCTCAATTGCAATGACCAAAAATTATTCATAAAGTTATTGATATATGAATGATTGCAGAGTCTAGTTTGATGTATAGCGAATAAAAACACTGTTAAATTTCAACATTTGAAATAAAGCAGTGTAAGGATTCAGGTTTTTGTATGGAATATAAACATAAAAATGCTTTACAGCACTTTAAATTTTTAATTGTGAAGGGGTCAATTACCTAAATATTTCAGCTCCATCTGTGGCTGAGAGTATTCCCAGTGTCCATGGTTACTTGTGGCCACATCAATGGCCGTCTCTGGCTTTGGAATGTGACCCGAGGACCAGTCAATGAAGAGGCGACTTGGTTCCTGCTGAATAATCTGCTTTACTATCACATACTCATCTTTGGTCTGGAAATAAATACAACAAAATAATCATACTGGTACTCCATCTAAAGGAAATTTTATGCTTATTTAAAAATGTTGAATGAGGTAGGGGAATAATGACAGACCAGAAGGTGAATCGAACCTGGGTTCTCTGAATTCTCTAGTCAGGTGCTCTACCAACTGAGCTATCTGGCACCAGTGATTGAATCGTCACAAATAAAAAGATTTAAAGAAAGTTTGGGGAGAGGGTCTTTGTAAGCAGTTTATTTCTTATAAAAGAACTGACATTTTCCCTCTAAATTACTGTTTAATATGCCAATTATATTCAATTATCACATAAATTTACCTCAAAGTTATCAATTCTTCCTTTGTATGTGAAATTGGTATGGCCTGGATTGTCAGTGAAATCCATAGTGTATTCCATTCCATCCAAAAACACTATCAACCAGCCCTTCTTGTGGGTTACAGCTTTGCTTCTGTAGGGTTGAGTTGAACTTCCATGAGCATTAGTAAATACAGCATCCTTTCCTTCCAAAGATTTAGGAACACCATTGAATGTAAATCTATGATATTTCAGTTCACTTGGACATGCGACAGCTGGGGCAGATCCCTTGCTTAACGAATCGATGGCTGTGCAGGTAGATGGTAGAGTGCCTGTACTAGGGAGTACCGTTTTCCCTGCAGCTGCAGGCGAAGGACCATCTGTTGTCAGGGACCCATCTAAATCTGTGATCAATGCTTCCCACGCCCAGAAGAACTGCCCTCTATTGGGCGAGTTGACAAAAGTAAGTCCTTCGGTAGTGTAACTATACCCACCACAATTCACACTGCAGGTGCCGGTAATTCTTGTCACTCCAAATGCAGCACACCCATCCTTATCAAAGTTGACAAATTTAACATTTTTTACATGAAAACCATATCCATACGGGAGCTTAATTCCATCCCTTGTGCATCCTTGCTCTTCAAGAGTCAGTTCAGATGCATGTCCCACAATCAAGGCATTTTCTATGACCTGAGAGCCTTCCAAAACCATCTTGCCTTCGTACCCAGATAGTTTGTTGTTCACAAGAACAAAGTTCCTAAGCCTGACTGAGCCCCCATCCACTATCTCAGCACCCTTCTCACAGTTCCAAGCTGTGAGATCAGAAAAGAGAGCCTCTTCAGGGGTGCCAGAACCACACGAACCACCTGCTCGGGGCGTGTACTTCTGGAAAACCCAAAGACCAAACCATCCATTGGAATGCACAGTGTTATTGAGGAATATTCCAATAGGGACTTTCTGTGGACAGATGGAGGTGGTAAAGGATGGCCCTGAAGGATGTTCATGCATTCTATACCAAAAGCCAAAATGAGTGCCCCCTGCAACTGCATTATGCTGCACAATATTGTTTGGATTTGTCACCCAAAAGGCAGCTGGACTGTTATCATCATTCTGCAGACTAGAGCTCGCAATCACAAACAGCATTAAATTATACTGGAAAGTGTTTCCAGTTTCTACTCCATCCTCCAGAAACATGGCTCCACCCATGATGTTATAGGCTACATTGTACTCCACTACAACATTGTGAGTACCATGGATATTCACGGCGCGGTTGAAAGACTGATGGAAACTACAGCCTCTGACATAGGACCCGGTCATGTCACCATTCAGATGGAAGTGAACGGGATAGCGTCCTAGTCGGAAGGCCTGCCCAACATAATGAAACTCAACATACTCAATGTGGGCATGGACACTGCCTGAGTCTGGTTGTGGAGCATGAAGCAAGATATGAGCTCCAAACTGATCAACTCCAATCTCTTCTCCAAACAGACCATTGAAACAGCTACGCACTGCAAATTCCCCTACAAAAGACAACATTGCTTTTGTTTATTTATGCATGTTGTTCATTCTTTATTGCATTTACCTGAAAGTTTCATAACATGGCACAGTACAACACACAATTTACAATTTCATCAGATTTCAAAGAGCATTATAAGTAAAAATAAAGTAAAATTGCGGACCTGTATCAAACCCATCAGGACATTGCTCAATAGGATCATTCCACTGCTCATCAATCGTCCCACGGAAGGTGATTGTTCGAGAGAGCAATCCAACTTCAGCACGGAATTCTATATCCTGGCCCCCGTAATTCCCAGTCACCCCAAGATGACTGTAGGTCAGCGGTTGCTCCAGTGTCAATGTCCTTTTGTCAGCTGAGACAGAAGCAATAGTGTGCTGCTCCGTCTCCTGCTGACGATGTCTGTGATTGGTTGTTGCTATGACAACAACATCTCCAGCAACCCAATCTACAGGGTGAGTGAGAACAATTTCAGTTGCACCAGCATTGGCTGTATTTTCTAGACGTGTCCAAGAAGTCACAATTTTCTTCCCTGTTGAAAGAAAAATAAGTTTATTATTAAGGTCTTTAATATAAATCAAAAATCTACCTTCTTTCTATGCATGAAAAATCCAAAGTTTTTAAAAAAGTAACATTTAGATTAAAGATAATGAAAAATGATAAAAAAAAGTTTTGCAAGGTGATTTAAAGTCAAAATTTACATTAGCACACATGGAGCTTTACTCAATAATTACTGTAGAAACACATATTTTCGTTGGGTCAAAATTTCGTTGTTTTTAAACAAAATAAGATTTCGTTGGCATTTAATTTCGTCATATCGTATTATCTTTGTATGCATTAATACTTGGTTTTAAAATTCGTCATGGATTTAATTTCGTTGATTGATACTGCCAACGAAAATAACGAAATTTAATCCTCAACGAATATTTCTGTTTCTACAGTAATTATGTGTTAATCATGCAAAGAAATAAATGTAAACATACCATGCAATTCTAAGGAGCCGTTTCGAACACCAATCATTTTGGTTCCATACACTGGGAGCTCTTTGGAACGCACATGTCCATGTAAAGTAATGAAGGCTCTCCAGGAGAATGGCTCAGACTCTGTTCCAACCTGTACACAAAATTGCAATAGTGAAAGATGAATGAATGCTTGATTTTGTGTATATCTTAATGGTCAGAACTTTGATATCTCCTTGCTTACTTGCAATTTTCCACCCTTGGTGATCAAAATTTTGTGAGCCTGAAGCTCAAGGTCCTTTTCATCAAAAATCAGGCTTCCTCCTGAAATGTGTAGATATGATTCATTTTACAGTCATATTTAATGTACCGGTACAGATGAATGGCTGAAGGAATTTCTTCCACAAATTGTATGATTGAGAATAGATATAAAACAAATAACTATTTATATTGACAAGAAGCTTTGTCAAAGATGCAAATACTTTGCCAATAAAGCACTCATCTTCCATGTGAACCTTATGATGAGCTAGTATCAGTGGGTCCTTACCATCAATAAGTAGCGTGTTAAGTATGGGAGTATCCACGTCCAATAGCACTGTGTGACCCTCTCGAATGACCACGAGTTCCCCTTCCACTGGAATAGAACCACCACCCCAGGTCCATGGGGATGACCACACGTCTATGTAGGTGAACTCTAAACTACCCTGTAACATAATACTGATTTAAACTATTCATCTCAAGTACAGTTCTTATACATTTAATAACTTTTTTTTATAGATTATCAGGTTAGCTTTGTTTCTAAAATTAATCTGCCAGAGAGAGAGTTTTCTTTGTACTTACCGAATCAGCCATTCCCTTGTTTGGTACAAGCACCATAACTTTGTAGGTCCCAGTTTCTTCGTGTGTGTCTATAGTGCATGTGATGGCATTTTCTGACCAAGAATCAATAGAACATGTGCTGCCATCTATCAGCACAGAACCTTCATCACTGGATCAAACAAAAATAATACATGAAATATATTTATTGTTACTGCAGTGACGACCTCCTATTCTGCCTTTAACAGTCCATGTTAAACACATGGGCAACATGGGCAACAATTTCATGCACAACTTCCCTATTCCACAGTAAACAAAAGAAAGTTAATATGATATACACTTAAAGTATATTTGTCAAATATTGCAATATTACATTCTTAGTCACTAAGAATGTGAACTTGCAAAAAGTGCTTGCTTATCAAAGCTGACATATTTGATTATAAATTTGTTTAATATAGTAATTCATCTTTTGGATTTACTTACGTTCCAAATCCTGTTCCAGAGATGGTTAAGGATGATCCCCCTCCTGTCCCTCCTCGGGTGGGATTGAGGCCAGTCATGGAAGGAGTCATTGATGGATCATAGTTGTATGTCCCTGCAGCGGTTTCAAGAACAGTACCAGAGCTCACCTTAACATCACATGCTTTGGCAGTTCCTAAAGAAATCCCAAATGTAGATCTGAATCAGTTGTTTAAAGAATATATGTCTCATATAAGCATAAAAAATTGTAGACATTCTGAGTCAGTTTTAAAATTACAGCCAATGATATTTAAGATTATACCATCGGAGGACCAGGTCTTTGCTTGATACAAGCAGTATCTGAGAAATATGCAGTATCTTTACATACAGATATTTTTTAAACAAAAACGGCTTCCAAAATGGTTATCTATAAAAACAATGAATGTATATTGAAGAAAAGCGGTAGATTTTCTAATAAAAGCAGTAAGTGGAAAACAGAGTTAAAAAGTGGTGGACTTCCGCGTAAAACGGTAGACTTAATGTGTATGCAGATATAAGCATGGTCATATCAGCAGAGTTTTATGTAATATTTAATACCATATATCCGAGGATCAGACCTCCACATGGTAGTAAACAAGAGCTACATCATATTATAATAATAATATGATATTTATATGCAGTGATAATATATCATCTTGGGAAAAGAATATTATTAAACACGTTCAGATCTTTTATTTCATCAGTAATGGCAAAAACAAATGTAGCACAGCTAGTATTATAACTTGAACAGACCTGTAAGGCACAACATTTCAGAGTGGATCCCAACCTCTTCTGGGCAATTTTCATAGATTTCAATTAAAAGCTTAATATATAGAAATCTTACCATCAGATGAAGGAGGGATCTTACAGACGAGTGAGGAAGCAGTCAGGGAGTTGTAGTCAACAGGGCAAATTTCATCACAAATCCTTACTTCAACGTTTTCATCAAATCCCGCACCATCTATATTCATATCCTGGCCTCCAAATATACTTCCTGTCAACAGCAACAAAAATGAAAACCATTACCTTCCATAAAATTATGTTCAACTTCTTCAAAATCACTGACTACAAGTACATGTACCTGTAAATTGCATTTACATGTAATGCTCAACACAAATTTTGTAAGCACTAGTCAGAAAAATAATGTATTTCAGATCACTTGACAATATTTTAAGATTTCTAAGCAATATCTTACCTGACGTTGGGTTAAATGATGTGACACTCAGGACATATTCATACTGGACATTATCATTGGATATACCATGCTGAGATTCCACCACCACATTCTGTGATCCCACTGCATGTGGAGTAGTGGTGCACACAATTTGGACGGTTGTTTCTGAGACCACTGTACACTCTGCCTCTCCAATGGTTACTTTTGAAGGAGAGACAAAGTTCTGACCCACTATTGTGACTGTTTCTCCATGCCCTCCAGTGCTTGGAGAAATGCTTGTAACTTCAGGTGATATCCCTTGCCTGTATTCAAAGTTTTGTTGTGGGTAAGAGACTGATCCAACTTGAATATTCACTGGGTAGCTTCCTGCCACCTTAGCCCCGGTTATGCATTTCATTTCTGACAAACTAGCACTCTTCACTTCACAGGCCACACCTCCAATGCTAACAGTGGCATCAGATGTGAACCCGTTTCCCATAAAGGTGATGGTGGTTCCACCATAAACACTGCCAAAGACTGGGGTCACACTGCTTATGGCTGCTGGTGATGTCACGGTGAGGGACGATAATGCACTGCCAAAACCTGCAACATCAACACTGACATCATTCATGCCCAGAGGAAGGTTTGTGATGGTGCACGTGATGGTATCCACACTCTGTGACTGCACAGCACACTGCTGCCCACCAACCATGACTGTCGCCCCCTCTACCAATGACTTCAAATTTGAACCCGTCAGGGTCAAGGTTGTTTCTGTGGTTCCGGTAATTGCATCAGGTGTCACAGCGGTCACCTCTGGAGTTGCAGTGGAAGAGTATAAGAAGGTACACAAACCACTGGAATGTTTACAAACAGCCATGATTTCTGAGCCTGTGGCAGTTATGACTGTCACCTCGACATCCTTCGATCCCACAGTTTGAGCCGAAGATATACATGTTATTTCTGTAGATGATGAACTTTCCACATGACAAATGTACCCTCCTATGGACACAATGACTTTGTCCTCCTCCTCGGGAAAGCCTGTTCCAGAAATAGTAACAAATGTTCCACCTGCTGTGGAACCAGACAGTGGGGAAACTGTACTAATGGCTGGTAACAGAGCAAAAGAACGATCCAGTCTCTTCTCTATGTCTATCAAAGCATATCCTCTATTTTTGATAAGGACAGAAATTTCCTGCAAAACACCTACTGTGGGGTTATTTCCAGAGTCAACTGTGCAGAAAAATTCAGAACCACCAATTCCTTGGACAGTGCACATGTCCTCACCAAACTTGACCTCAAGTTCACAAGTATTGACATCAACCCCTTGACCTTTGATCTCTATAATGTCAAAAGTTGTGCCCTCTTTTAGGGATATTTGAGTGACGGTGGGTGTGGCACAATTCCAGAAACCAAAGGTATGCTTGTTGGGGTCCCCAGTTGGAGGAGTTGGCGTTGTACAAAAACCTAGGTCACCAATGGTTCCCGGACAAGTCCCAGCAGGAGAAGGGTCTGCGGTATCTGAAATTAATTCAATTAACCTCTAATAAAACTCAAAGCTTCAGCCAATTTTGTTTGCACTTTTATCGTTTCATGCAGAAGTACTCAGCAACAGTTAATTTGTATTGTACCATTTAAACTGACACAACATTATTATACCTGGTTTAACATGAGTAAACTCAATATCATTCAGCATCACATTTACTTCCGCAGAATATGATTCAACACCCAGCACTTCAACAACTCCCGAGAAATGTGTTGTCGTGTAAAAATCTACAAAATCACTCCAGTAATGATAGGTCCCAGGTACCAGAAACTGGAATTGGTATCCTCCTAAATTAAGTAAACAAAATTTGTTAGACCATCTCTATAATAATCTCCATAGTTTACATGCAATCAATTCATGTATAATTCCATATTTGCAATTATTTTCATCACCTCCTATATATAAAGGAAACTTGAATTACAATGTTTAGTCAAACATTCATGCAAAGGTAGTTACTTGTTGGGTTTATGATTCAAAATGTATTTTATTAAAGTTATGTAGTTTTTAACAACCCTGAACCTCACGAGGTAAGAAGCAAGAGTATATGATCCAATGTTTATAAAGTCACTGTAAACATGGAGCTATCAATCTAGACATTACCAAGACTTGGGAAACAGTTTTACAATATAACACTCTGGCTCCAAAGTGCAGTAGGTGCTCACCTTCGCTGGTGGCGGGACCGCTGTTGAAGCCTCCCTCCTCTTCCTCCTGGGAGAGAAGACCTTTGACCTGAACCACTCGGACCTTCATCCCGGTGATGAACTGCGCAAACTTCCACCGCCACTCAACCGTATCTCCAACATTCACCTGGAGGTTTTTGGGTTCCCATGCATATCCACTGATCCGGAAACCTTAAACCACACAAAAGTTACATGTATATATAGCATATCTCATCTTAACGTTAATATCATCTATTTTGTTTCCCAGTTTCAAAATATTAAAGCAGGATTTAGCTTGCCTGTTACTTAATTTTTTTAACACAATTATTTAATCCTGGATGTAACACCATATGAAGAATGTTGCTTTGCATTTTATAGAAACAAACTGCCCCAAACTATTTTATATCGCATAAAACAAAGAAATATTGCATTAATTCCTTAAATAAAATAAAAAGTAAAACTAAGTTGAATTACTTGGATGAATTCCGTCATTTGTAACAAGATGTGTCCTCCCCGTGTCTGCGATCTGACATGTTAGTTCACTGGGTGTGGAGCTTTTTACCAAACAGTCATGACTGCCCACCTTCACCTTGTTAACAGGGGCTAATGTGTTAAATCCTTGCCCAGAAACGATAAGTTTTGTTCCTCCTCTCAGTGACCCAGTTGCTGGGTATACATTTGTAATCTGTCGTTCTTGTACTGTTATACTTGGAATATTGCCACCACTGTGCGAATGAACAGAAATTATTTAAAAAATTGTACATAAACTCATAAAATTCATAGTCTGCAATTACAATGAAAAAATTTTGACTTATAGGCATAACAAATTTTATTAGACAGTGAAAAAGTCTTCTTTTTTCATTTACCGTTAGTAATTTTAAGCTGGTGGAACTGAGAATAAGAGTTATGAAAAGTAATAAACTGTGCGTTTGTTTGATAAAAGTAAATGAACATATGCAAAGAATTTGATGAAAACACTGTCATTAATAATCCCTCAGAAAATAGTTAAAACTTTGTGAAAGACACTTAATGAATGCACAGATGGATATTTGAAGGGGTAAGGCTCAATAGTTCACATCATGCAAGCTAACAAACTGTTGATTCAATATAATTAAACATGAGGAATTAACGTATATGCTTGTAAATCATGAGAAGCTCCCCTCTCAGGTTCTAAAATCAAGCTTCTTATTATTTTAAAGCTGCATACTATATGGAATCAAAACAAAACGTCAGCAGACGTGATTTCTTAATATTCTTGAGATTTGATACACGACAGGATCGCGGAAAATATCATTCTCGAAAATATAAGAAATCTACAGTAACTGAATATTGACTGATCACCGCACTGACCTGTCCACTGCGTTTCCTTCCTCTGTTTGTAACTCTAAGGAATAGGTTCCTGAGGGGAGCAAATCGAAAGTAGCCTCTAGATTGAAGGTCCCTGTCACAGTTATTGGAGTGACTTCGTTTCCGCCAATGAAGAGTTTTACAGTGTTAGCATTTACCCAATTACTTCCACTGAAAACCAGTCTATGAACCAGAGCTGTGAAGTGGAAAATATAAGAAAATAGTCGTATGAACACGTTTTCAGCATTAAATACTATGGTAGAGTTAGCAGTAATGTGATACAATATTCTGTTGATATCCGAGAATTTTTATTTCTGAGAATGGATTACAGTGTGTACAAAGAATTTAAGTTAAAGAACACTGGGCAATTATAATGTCATATTAAAAATACACTGTGAAAAGAAAGGTCAAACTAAACAGACAAAATTATTTCACATTCTGCCTCACCAAAAATTTCAAAACATTTTCTCATATATTTATTACATAACACATAGATAACTTTAATAGCCATGACTAATTAACCATATTAAATACCTTCATCTATAATTTCCTCAGTGAGCGTTATGCTCGCTTCATCCACAAAGGGAGACGTGACATAGTTTACAGTAGAAGTTTCTGATTGGTCCTCCACCATTACTTTCAATTCTGCGCTACCAACTACAGTCTGGAAAAAAGTATCCTTAAACAATTGAGGTCTATATAATTATAGTACTGTAACAGTTCAATAATTGAGCCACGGATTCTAGTTCTGACTCAAGTAGCCATAAGTTTACAAAGTTTTATATAAGTACTTTAATTTAGTAAATGACTCTAAAGATTTCTTATCTATTGTAAATTACACAAGTACTTAATTCTGAAATTTTGTCATTTTGTATCAAATCACATGAATATAAAACTGCAAGCACCAAACTTTTGATACGATTTCAGATAGTTAACAACTGTCAGGAAAAAAAGCAAGACATAAAATCTGAAAGGGAAGCGCCACATTATTTTACATGGATATTAACTTAAAGCAGTTTAATATAAAAATAAATAGAAATCAGCAGTATTAAAACACTAAGAATTTAAAAGTTTCTAACTGTGATTTATATCTTCATTATGTATTCAAGTGTGGACTGTTTAGCTCAGACACATCACAAATTACAGGTTGAAGTAGACCTTCTGAGAAATGACAGCTTGTGGTATTTATTAACTAGTACATGTATATGTATGTACTAAACAGACTTTAAGGTGGTATGGGACACTTTTACCAATTCAAAATTTTCAAATTTCACAATATTTGACCAAAAATATGGTTTAAAATTTTTAGGAAAGAAAAATTACCAAAGCCCAAGCGGGATTCAAACTCATGACCTACAGATCTGTAGTTAACATTCTAACCCTTTGCAATACGCTCTTAGGTAATGACTTTGGAAAAGAAAATGTTTATTTAAATATGCTTTATTTTATTGTTTATTTTGATTGGAAGTATGTGAAAATATGGAGGTGTCCAGTACCATTACAATCCCATAGAATTTCTAAATTACTGCTTTTCCTTCATGAACATTATCATTCTATAAATTGACAACAATGAAAGAAAATGAACTTGAATCTTAGATATTTTTAATCAAACCTGTCCAAATATTGAAATTAAACCTCTTGCTATAATAGTTTAGGAATCTAAAATGGAGACATCAATGACTTATCACAATCTCACAAGATCTTAGAGTGAGTCAACAATGAATAATCACCATCTCACATTGTTTTTACTATCTCAAAAGACCTCAGAGAGATATCAATGAGTTATTACTATCTCACAAGATCTGACAGGAAGACATCTTTTAGTCATCACCATTTCACAATATCTCAGAGGAACCCTCAATGAACAATCACCATTTCACAAGATCTCAGAGGGAGACTAATTCATTGTCATTTTCATAAGATCTGAGATGTGACATCAACTAGTCATGGCCAATTCATAAGACCTCAGAGGGAGACAATAATAAATAATCACCATCTCACAAGATCTATAAGGAAGATACTCAGAGAGCTCAGAGAGAGACACAAATCAGCCAACTTATCTCACAAGATCTCAGAGTGAGACATCAATGAGTAATCACCATCTTACAAAATCTTAGAGAGAGACACCAATGAGTCATCTCAAAAGATCTCAGAGGGAAACGTAAATGAATCATCACCATTAAACAAGATCTAAGAAGGAGACATCAACAGGTCATCTCGCAAGATATCAGGAGACATCAATGGGTCATCTCACAAGATATCAGGACACATCAATGGGTCATCTCACAAGATATCAGGACACATCAATGAGCCAAAACATCTTACAAGATCTATAAGTGGGACATCAACAAGTCATCACCTTCCTTCCGAAATCTATGAGATACATCAATGAATCATATCTTAAAGAGGGGCATCATTACCTTCTAACAAGATCTTAGAAAGACATCAATGAGTCATCCAACAATATCACAGAGAAAGACATCAATGGGTCACCAACATCTCACAAGATCTCAAAGAGACATCAATAAGTCAATTTCATCTAACAAAATCTCAAAAGAAAAAAGACATCAATGAATCAATGAGTCATCGCAAAAGATCTTAGGAGAGACATCAATGAGTCATCCCCATCTCACAAAATCTTAGTCGTCTATGACATCTATGAGTCATCTCACACAATATCAAATGGAGACATTAATGAGTCATCAACATCTCATAAGATCTAAGAGAAAGATATCAATGAGTCATCACCATCTCAGAATATCTCAGGAAGAGGCATCACTGAGTTATCACCATCTCACATGATCTCAGAGAAATACCAACGAGTCATCACCATTTCACAAGAACCCAAAAAGAGACATCAGTAAGTCATCACCATCTCACGAGATATCAGATGGAGGATATTAAATGTCGCTGACTCAGCAGCATGATAGAAATACAGATAAGAAGCTGATCTAGTCCACACATTGTATATATGATTCTATACCATTTTTTTTATTAAAGTTAGAGAACTTACAGACTTTGGCGCCATGCATTTAATTACATCATTGTTGAATTCTTTGATTTCGCAGACATTATTGTTCATGGTAATGCTAACATCTGCAGAAAACACTCCTCCAGTTATTGTCATCAAACATCTCCCTGTAAAAAATTAAAGTCAAAATAATATCTTAGACATCCTCATCATTTACGCCTTAAATGTATAAGTATAATGCAATACCGGTACATACATCTGACTTTATTCTTATTATACACTTAAGTGCTGTGCAAGCTAACATATCAAGATTATTTCTTTGGTAGATTTATGGAAAATATCAATCTAGGGATCACATTTTTGAGGCATTTTACATTTTTATATCAGAGCTTTAAAATCAACCATGTAAGGTTCCTCTGGATGGCAAAAAAGGCTTTCAATCTGGGTCGTGTTTGACAGATACGGTAATAATACTCATCGCAAAACAAAGAACAATTATTGCCTTCATAAATATGATTATTTAATTTACATTTGGCTTTTTTTATTTTTGAAAATTTTCTCAATAAATACAATATAATATCATGGAACCTTTGTAAGGTAAATTTTCCATGATTGAACAATTAAAAGGTATCTCACCACGTCACTTTTTTTTTTAAAATGTAGATCAACCTCATCAGCATGACAATAGTAAAACGAAATAGCACTTGTTCTTACCTCCGACACTACAGCTTGAAGGGGTCACTGATACGATTGGTTTCAAAGTGGAAAAGAACCTACAGGACGCTCCATCTGCCAAGGCTGCTTTTCCTTTGCCTGCTATATAGAAGTTTATCTTACGATTCCCTGCCGGTGTTTGCGGTGAGGGAGTGCAGGTTATTTCTGTCTCAGAGGCAGCAATTACAGTACAATCTGCATTCTTAATTTTCACTGTGACATCTTCTACACTCGCTGAAAATCCACTTCCTGTTATGACAACGTCAGATCCACCTAAATTTGAAGAAAGCAAATGATTATTTCTTTTTTAAATGAATTTTTTATTTCATTTCCTAAAAATATGTGCTATCATTTAACATCAATTACTAAAAGATTAGACTCATCAATACCCATTTGTGTATGTTAATCAGACCACTTCAGAAAATATTTTATTTCCATGTTTCATAAGTTACTTCTTTACCTATTCTGCAAATCATCAATGTAAACAAAGTTAGTGAAAACAATTTTTTGTAGGCTTCATGTACACTTAATGTAACTGAAATTGGTGGTTCATATTCCTTTAACACTTAAATATACAGGTGAGAAGAAAGAAAAGAGAAAAGAAGGATGATGTCACTCTATAAATGAGAAGTGTCCAGGAAAGAAAAGTTGCTGAGTGCATAATACAGAAACTTACTGGTAGAGCAGCTATTGATGATTGGGGTACTTGAGGGGTCCCAGTTAAAAGAGCAGCCAGTGGAGGGGGAGGATGCGCTACAGCGAGCAGGTATGTCATTCACAAAGACAGTCACCTGAGGGGAGCTACTGTAGCTACACAACATGTCCCCCTGAATGGGATCCAAGTTCAAGCTGCCGTCAGCCACAGTTTCTACTGTCATCGAAACTTCATTCCCAGACAGCTGGCTGGAAAACTGAGGGTAACAATACTACATTAGAATACTTTATCATCAGCATCTCTCTCTGTCTCTGTCTCTATCTGTCTCTCTCTCCCTCTCTTTCTCTCTTTTCAAATCTTTCCTTTTGACAACCAATACCTGAATTGTTTCAAGGTCACCTGGTCTGGTCAGGAATGCTATACTGAGGTCAAAGTTTGCACAGTCATGTGTCTGCAGGTGTAGGGATGAAACACTCTCTCTCTCTCTCTCTCCTCTCTCTCTCTCTCTCTCTTAATCTTTCCTTTTGACAACCAATACCTGAATTGTTTCAAGGTCACCTGGTCTGGTCAGGAATGCTATACTGAGGTCAAAGTTTGTACAGTCATGTGTCTGCAGGTGTAGGGATAAAACAAACTCTCTCTCTCTCTCTCTCTCTCTCATGTCTATAGCTAAATAATAAATAATGATTCCATTTACAATCAAATCTTTTCTTTGACAAGTACCTGAATTGTTTCAAGGTCACCTGGTCTGGACAAGAATGCTATACTGAGGTCAAAGTTCGCACAGTCGCCGTGTCTGTAGGTGTAGACTTCTCCCATGTTGGGTACACTTGTCATCAGGATCTCCTTCAGCTCCTCCCCCGTCACACTGGGAGATATTGCTAACAGAACAAGACATAGCAATTTTATTTTATTTTAATTTTACAGTAAAACTCATTATGTACAAACACGGATATAGTTTTTTTGAATCCCTGGTAAAATTCTTAACAAATCTTTGCAAAATTAAACAGTTATAATGAATTAACAGACTGGTATAGCAAACTGATTTTGAGTCCTCTAAAGGTGAATAATAACAAAATTTAACACTTTTATAACAAACTTCTTTACAGTTGAAAAAGTTTGCACAACCATTTGACATAATAAATTGATTCAGAAGTAATTCATTTTCACATAAATTCTTCAATCTACAGTCCGATTATTAAAGGTATCAAAGGAATGTACAGCTTACTCCACTTATATTGAAATCGCTTATTTTGAAATTCCGCTTATTTTGAAATAGAAATAAATCCCCAGGTTTTGTCTCTCGTTTTCTTTGCATTGATATAACGGATATAATGAAATCGGTTATTTTGAAATATCGCTTATATTGAAACCACTGATCGATCCCCGTAGGTGATAATTAGTTGTTTTTATAACGGTTATATTGAAGTACTCCCTGGCGGCTGTCGTCACGGTTGGTGACAGTCATTATGCCAGACTGACTGGTTGATATACAAAGACGTGAATTGATAAGTTCTCATCATGTGTGTTTTTATACGTCTTTTAAAAAGTAAACTTTATTCACTGTTGAATTTTTTGTTTTTACGTATACGGATGTATTGAGGCTCGACGCAATATGGAAACCCCACGGAAAAGAAAAACCTTATCTTTGGACAATAAATACGAACTAGTTATGGCTATTGATAAAAGGACAAAGCCTAAATTCGAAATAGCTAAGGGTGTTGAGATTATCGCGAGTACACTTACGATGATATACAAGCAGCGTTTAGCAGTACTGAATCGTTTGAGTATTGTGATTTTTTCTCTAAAACATAAAAGAATGCGATCGGAGATTATGATGATGTTTAAGATACTAAACAAAATGAAACTTACGGATATAATTTTAATCGAACTTTCAAGGACTAATATTCCATGTAATCTGTTCACTGTTTAATAGATAAATGATGACCAAATAATGTGTTCGGGTTTGGTTTTCTATGCTTACATCAGGATTGAACTTTCAAAAATGGCGGCTTCACGTCAGTAAATTTCGCTAATATTGAAATACGGATATATTGAAATAATTTGCATGATCCCCTGAATTTCAATATAACCGGGGTAGGCTGTATTTCCATTCTAAGCCTCCATTAGCAAAAATTGTCGTCTGGTGAAAGAAACCATGAGTTCGCAATAGTAATTGTTGCGAATTCATTATACGGATATAAGGAAGTAAATCCATTGGTCCCTAGGACTTCGCTATAACCTTAGTTTTACTGTATGGCCAACAGAACAAGACATAGCAATTTTATTATTTTTCCCTGGGAGATATTGCTAAACAAAATAGGACATAGCAACCTTATCAGTATTCAGTGGGAGATAATTGTTCAACAGACCAGGACATAGCAAACTAGTTTAGGGCTTAATCTTCTACCATTCACTTCTTTTCTAAACAAAAATCAAATGCCAATGATATCAGGGTCTGCTTCAAAAATCTTGTATCATGTAGAAAGGAAAAAATAACAATTTAAAACTTCTTTTAATTTGATTTAAAACATTAACAAATCTCTCATTTCTTATATACAGATTTTCAATATTAAATGCAGTTTCATTAACCTACAGGATCAGCATAAAACAAGTATGTATTACAAGTTATGACAGGAAAGAGGTAGAAAAGATTTCATCCCCCTCACACATTAACTTACCCACAGACTCCTGTCCTTCAAAGGTCAAGGTGAATGTCCCTGTGACAGGGGGTGAGGCTGCACTCATTCGCTCCACTTCAACTTTCATGTTATTAGTCTTTTTATAGACCGAAAAAGGATAACCAATGAAACATGTTTGCAATAATTTGTTAGCATATCGATATTAAAGTTTATAAAATAAGAAACAATCAGAAAGTGTTGATATATGTGTAAAAGTATAAAAATTATATAAGAAAGACGTCTATACATGTATATCAAATACCTGTTCAGGGACAACACTTAACAATGGAAAGTCATGGCCACACTCCAAAGGGAAGAAAGTGATATCCACACTGTATACTGGTGGAACGGAGGTGTCTATTCCCTGGGTGTAGTGTATCCGGTGTCCATTGGGCATCACTGGCTTCATTCGCAATAAATTGACATTCTCTGAAAAACGACATTATCCTTCTTTCAGCAAATATTTCTTTTTTTTCCTTCTTTTTTTTTTGGGGGGGGGGGGGGGGGCGCTGTAAATACATTACATAGACAGACAGCAGCTTTAAAAGCAAGGCTTTCAAAGGTTGTGAATATCTGTTTGAAACATTGGTGATGCTTTGATTTAGGAATTTTTAGGAAAACATATCATGATAGATATATATACATGTACCATAGCTTTGCGAGTTTTCTACTGATAAAAGTGTGGGTTATATGTACATACACCACACTTTTTTTAACTCTGCTTAAAATCTCAAGTACGGTAAAAAAAAACATCAACAAAGTTGCTTTTTAACACATCCATAAAAACTCCACAGTAAGAGATTCCTCCATATCGAAATTGCATAAACTCAACACGGATAACTGACTCGACTAAATTAGTTCGTCAAATAAATCTCATTTGTAGCTTGAGACAAAACAATATTGGCAGTGGCTTTGTCAGAAAGACTCTATTTTGATATTCTCCTCCATTTGTGCGAACAAAAAGAGAAACGCGTGTTAAATGAAATAGGGGTATCCTGTAGAAAGGTTTTATAGTACAGTAAGTCAATCACGTGATAGAAACGCATTTGAATAGTGAACATGTTTTGTGGACAGAGCGAAGAGTGGGTAGCCAATCGGATTTGACATTAACCTTTCACGGTTTCGCGACATGCATTTCTCAAATAATTTTTTTTTTGCTTATTGATTGATTTTGTTCAGTTTATATATGTACGGTACATGTTTTTTTTTCAGCCATTGAAAAAAAAACTTACATGTATATTATTGATACAGAGTATCAAATATGATTTTAAAAAATAATTACCTTCATCAAATTAAATTTAATTGGTTAAACATAAGCATTGCACAATTTAGGGTTGACTTCGTAAATATGAAATTGTGTCAAAAATTTCAATACTTTTAAACAAATATTGTACTATAAGTCAGAAAATGAATGAATATGAAATAAAAATATAACAATGAGAAGTCGATCTATTCATTATGTCTATGAATTTTAGAAATATAAAATAAAGAATACCGGTAATTAATGCTTGTCGGGGAAAGAAAGTCGTTTGGAAATTCACGGAGTACAATGTACATATATAAAGACAAACGCATTGACACTGTATTGTTTGGAGGCAATTGCACTCCCGATAATTATAATAATAAGATATAATGAATAATCGCAAACTATGGTACAAGTAACTTACACCATACAATATTGTTGATTATGTGCAGATACCCGATGGGCATGGTCTAACGACACTTAATGTGTCATTATATGGGGTAACTACTATATATGCATGTACATAATTAGGCTTACAATTTGTTTTTAAAATTATAGCTGAAATGCTGTAGATCCAGGTTTTGGTTTAGCATACTTAAAATTTTGTAAAGTAAAGTTAATCTATCTGTACTGTTTTTCATGAGTGTGGGTCATTTTTTATGATTCTAGAATTTTTTTACAGTACTCGTAGACAAACATATTTTCTGTATGTTTTATTTTTTGCGAAATAAAATAATCTGCCACAAATATAGATAAAAGCCCAAAGAAACCTGGGTATACTACACAGTAGTCTTCTTACCCTGGTCCAGTGTGCTTGGCCCCTGGCCGATGTATACTTCATCTACGAATACATCCCCTGCTCTACTTAATTTAATGTACTGTATTTTGAAGCTCTGCCCATTACTTTTAAAGCTACTCAAAGCTGACAGTATGTCAAAGCAGGTATATTTCCACCTAAAAGAAATAATTTGATGTACATCAAAAAAATGAAATTGAAAAAAAATCTATAACTTACCGGTAAGAGGATTAATGGTCACATTCTCCATTTTTGACAACCCTGTTTTATCAGCCCACATGTGTAGTTTTTTTTTTTAACAAACCCGCCCACATAACTGTCCTAATTTCAATTTCAATTCAATAATTGACCTTATAACCAACTTAAAATACAAGCTATAGTTTAAATATTATATAATTCCAATATAATGCTAAATTTAGCACTGCATCATTTTTTTTCTTGCGATAGAAATTCATTCAATTAATGTAATTAAAAAATTGATGCCATTTAGCCGAACTTACTCATCTGATTCCTCGCCTATGCTGATGGTGAAGGATTTATAATTATTTTCTATCAAGGTCATTGTGTCATCCATGTAAGTGTATTTGAAGGTCAGAGTGTCCTGTATGGCTCCATGGTAACCAAAACAAATCTACAATGTTAAAATCACACTTTAAATATTCTTTTCAATCAACATATATTGGTAATTCATAACCATTAAAAATTTTGTTTACTTCAATCAAAAACCAGGATTACGGGGTTTATTATGATCAAATTACAAAATTAAGGAACAAGAATTTATGAAAATCAGTTACCATACATAGTACTTAAAAGCATTGGTAATCAGTAATGGGACAAATTAAATCAATTCACATTATGCAACATGTCTAAAGCTGCTTGTTAATTACATGAACATGTATATCAAACAAAATTTACAAAATTATAGCAATGACAATTGATTACAGATTAACTTTATCTGGTTGCAGTAATATCTTGATAGTACAAGATATTTCTAAATGTGATCCTTTGAGAAATTGTGCCTATACAGTAGAGTGTGTCAGCTTATTTTTATTCAAATTTTGCTCATTTAACAAAGTACAGCCTACTCTGGATATATTGAAATTCAGGGGACCTTGCAAATTATTTCAATATATCCGTATTTCAATATAAGCGAAATTGACTGACGTGAAGCCGCCATTTTTGAAAGTTCAATCCCGATGTAAGCATTGAAAACCAAACCCGAACAAATTATTAGATCATCATTTATCTATTACAATAAACGGATTACATGGAACATTTGTCCTTGAAAGTTTGATTAAAATTATATCCGAAAGTTTTGTAAGTTTCATTTTGTTACTATCTTAAACCTCATCATAATCTCGGATCGCATTCTTTTACGTTTTAGAAAAACGTTAGAGAAAAATCACCACACTCAATGAACGCTTCAAATATTGCTGAACGCTGCTTGTATATCATCGTAAGTGTACACGCGATAATCTCAAAATCCTTAGCTATTACGAATTTAGGCTTTATTCTTTCATCAATAGCCTTAACTAGTTTGTATTTAGCGTCCGGAGATAAGGTATTTCTTTTCCGTGGGGTTTCCATATTACGTCTAGCCTCAATACATCCGTATTCGTAAAAACAAAAAATTAAACAGTGAATAAATTTTACTTTTTAATAAAAGTATAAAAACACATGAAGAGAACTTATCAATTCACACCCGTCAGTCTGGCATAATTACTGTCACCAACCGTGACGACAGCCACCAGGGAGAACTTCAATATAACCGTTATAAAAACAACTAATTATCACCTTTGGGGACCGATCAGTGGCTTCAATATAAGCGATATTTCAAAATAACCGATTTCATTATATCTGTGAAATCAATGCAAAGAATATGAGAGGTAAAAACAGGGGATTTATTTCTATTTCAAAATAAGCGGAATTTCAAAATAAGCGAGTTCAATATAAGTGGAGTAAGCTGTATGCTAAAAATTACAATTTTAAGTCTCTCCTCAGCTCCAAGAAATATAATCTTAAATGATTCATGTAAATACCTACAGTATTCACAGTTCCTTGGAGATAGAATCCACCATTATCCAAGTACAAATACGATGGATTTTTGACGAGACCGCGTCCACAGAAAGCCTCGCGATCATTCATCCATTCTCCCCCACTATTTCCTCCATTTGTCTCAAAGCTTTGATGGAAAAATCCTGTCTGTCCCAGGAACTTTGGACATCTTGTGGTGAACATCTCATCTATCTTGGGTATTACCTGTGGGGGCAGATTAATAGAATCATTCATTAAGACGAGTGTGGGATAGTGAAATTCAAACGAGGGGACAAGATTCATGTTCTAGGACGAGGCTCTGCCGAGCGACATTCCAACGGATAGACGGACGGCAACAAAGCAATATGCCCTCACCTCTTCAAAGGGGGGCATAATAAAAGAAAATTTTCAATTTCTACAAAATTGAGGCTTCTTGCAAAAAAAGTCAAATATATTATTTCTCTTTCTCAGTTTGGAATCTACAGTGCAAAATACATATGCCATTAGATAAAATACAAAGACAAAGATATATTTTCAAATGCAATGAACAAGTGCAGCCAAATTATGGTGTCCAACACTTACAACGCTTATATCATTTATTAATGGAGAAATGATTCCTTCCATTTGCATTGCAAATGTGTATGGTGATGGGATACCCTTGACCGTCTCTCTGATTTGAATATCTAACTTTTCCCCCTGAGAGCCATCTGCTTGCAAAAACTCTAGTGTAGGAATATCTCCTATAAAAAGAACAACAATATTTTTTACAAGTAGTAATTACAATAAGAATACCAATTTTTTTAAACATGAATACATTTTGAAAAAAAAAATGTTTGATCTTAAATTTCAATATTAAATAATCAAAACAACTGCAAAATCCTTTATATTGATAAAGCATTAAAAGTATTTTTGTTCTTAATTACTATGTCGCTTGACTTCTTCACATTTTTACATTGTCAAGACTATTGCTGCGACCTTCACACTAACCCCTTAAAAAAGTTCTGAGTATTTTAGAAGTCACCTTTTTTAAAGGCAGATGACTGTCAAGCCTATATAACTTTTTGAAATGCATAAATGTGAGGAATATAACAATTATTAATTTAAAGTTTTGTGGGGATGACCTCTTCATATAGCAGATCTTATAATTTCTAAGGATTGCAAAATTTAGGCAATATTATTACAGAAATTCAGTTCCACAAATAAGAAATCACTTTATGCATAGCATAAACAACAGTTTTAAACACCGATTTCAGTAAATAAAGAGCTATAATTACCTCTGCCTGTGAAGAATTGGATTTCTATGGTGACCTTGACCTCAGAAGAGGTCGAATGGGTTATCTGTACACCGACAGTGTCCCCACCATTCATGTACCAGGGGAGGTTCTCAAAAGCACGCCTAAAATCTGCGCTTGTAGATGTAGAGGTGAAGGGCTCTGAGAAAGAAACAACAAACGTATATACATGTAAAAATATAAATCGTTTCCTAAAATGTCCTTCATGTATCTAGCCTATCTATGCAATCTATGCAATCTATGCCTACATATGTGTTTATGTCTACCATGAGGGTTCATATTGTGGAATTCAACTTTATGCATGGTCATTGTTTTTTACATTTTGGTTTAAACAATCTAAAACCAACATTATAATAAGACAACACAAGCAAAGAATCAGGAGAGAGAGAGAGAGAGAGATCTTTTGTAGTGAAAGAGAATGCAATCTTGTTGTCAAAGCTAACAGGAGGCTACAAGACAGATGCTTTTTCATCCCAAATTAATAACTTGGAATGTGTTGTCTAGGTACATCACTGAAAAAGCACAAACCATTGCAAATGAAATACAGAATTACAAGATCAACATGCTCAGGAAATCTATATTAACATCACTCAGTGCTAAGCCCCAACAAATGAAGAAGAATGATTGGGTTTTTCTGCAAGACTTGAGGAAGCAATCAGAAAACACCATTAATTAACAAGAAATATTGGTAAAGCATGGCCAAAGTATAATAAATGAGAACGGGGATAAAATAGAAAACACCAGGATCTCCTCTACATGGACACAGTTATAGTCAAATAAGAAAGAGTAAAACTTTTAGAAAAATCTCAAAAATATTGAGCAAAACAAAAGCACAGAAAAAAACAGCGAATTGCACGGAGACAAAAAAAATCACTTTGAATGCAAGCAGAGACAGAAACATCTTAAAAACAGAAGCATTAAGGCAAAACAATTTCACCAGAGATTCATACATTAACACATGACTTCTCCCTAAGATATCAAAATAACCTTAATTTTGACAATTCATTTTCCTCTTTTAAGGACGTTGTTTACTCAGGGTTTGAGTTCTCAAATCCGGATTGTTAAAAAGTTCAATTTCATGAGTAAAATTTGTTTTAAATACAAAAAGTATTTATGAAATGAATTATTATTAATATAACAATCAATATTTTTACTAAATTATGGAATTAGGCTCTGACAAAGTTTGACTTTTAGTAAAACAGAGGAAATTCGGACTAAATTTTTCAGATTTTGTTTTCCACTGAAATAATTTTGGTAGTACTATGATATTTAAAGTTAAGATTTTATTTGTTAGTCAGCATAATTTTGCATATTTTCTGTTGGTTTTATCTTGCTTTTTCGTTAAGATAATCGTATGGCACACACTACAAAGATATTGAAAAATGCTTAAAAATGATAAAAGACACCATATCTCAAAATTTTGATCATTGACCTCATATAAATTTTATACCAGCAGAGAAAGGTTAATATACTTAGTTTAATACTATAAATGTTTTAGCATTATCATCATTCAGTTTTTTGTTATATTGAATCAAAAATGGGTAGTAATTTGAAAACTGATAGAGGAAATTCGGACTAGAATATCTATAAAAACTGTGAATGAAAACGTATTGCTTTGTATCTAATTTATGTCACTACCATTCATAAACTGTATTTCATTTGTTAAAGAGTTAAGCAATTTGTATTATTTTCACAATTAAAAAAATCTGAATCATAGTGTAAAATTTTTATGGATTTTTCTTGAATTTCCCAAAAATATTCAATGGTCATTAACTCAAAAAGTAGGTCATTGACCTACTTTTTTGAAAGTGAAAAATAACACTACCATGTAAGGTCTATAACACACAATAGTTGGTTTTTCATTATCATCAGTGGAATTTTTATTCATTCTGAGTAAACGTCATCCTTAAATTTGATTCTCAGGTTCTAGAGAAGTCAAAAACATAAAAAATTAAGTTAATAGACAGATTGACCAAATAAATGTAACAAAGCCGAAAAATTCCATTGCTTGGCAGGTAAACCAGAAAAACTCAAAGGAGGGCCCAAAAACACCTACTGGAGGAGTGTTCGGCAGAGATGGGGAAAAGAGGGTACAGTTTTAATAAGTGGTACCAACTGGAAATTAAGCTAGTTCAGGAGCAGACAAGGTGAGGCGGTGTTGCTAGTGGCCTATAATACCTCTCTGGAGTAGAATTTACAAACATTTAAATTATAAATAAGCGAGAAATACCAGCATAAAGAACCATTTTAACAAGAGCTTGGACTTTGGGAAGTTGAGTCAAACGGCAATATGACGTAGGTCTGTCTATTTCATTGAACGCCACTCAGCCATGGCTCTTTGAAATCAACAGAATTTGTCTGGCTTTTGAGCAAAGACTACGCAATAGGTGTATATTTCACTTGAAACCAGCGTCATTTTAACTTGTTTTGACACAAGAAATAGATCTTTACATCCTACTGAAAGTCCAAGGTCTTGGTAAAATGGTTCTATATTTTCATAATTTCTTTTTCGAAAAAATCCATCATGCTGTACCAGGGGACTTTTGAAATAAGGAGAAAAAATACTCCTTTTTAAAAGTCATGCATTTATATTTCATAAAATTGTGACCTAGATCTTACCTGTGTAGACTCCATAGAGGCCAAGTCTGTATGTGGCATCAGACGTTCCACCACTTAGTTCTGTGACCTCTATGACCTGATATTCATTACGTTGACTTCCAACTATTGGCACTATCTCAATCTTTACCCTCTGTACCTCTCTGACAACAGTGGACGTCACCTTTACAGAAAAACAAAACATTTGAGGAAAATACAACATTTTTGTGATATATATATATTTCTGTTACATTGTGACATTTGCAACGTTTCAAACTTTAAGTTGTCGTCTATCATCATTTTTTCTTAACTACAGAAACAACCCCATGCATTAAACTTTTTCTCAAACCACAAAATTTTCACCCAATGAGTCTTGGGATCACAATAATTCAACTATACAATAATAAGCCCTATCTGCGTAGCATAACATATATGCTTATGAATATTAGAGTGCCCATCATACTTTTTACCGTCTGGTACACATATAACTATGTGAACTTTATGTTAATGTTTTTTAAAAGATATTAACTCATGTCTCTTTTAGTTTAAATACTAACCTTCACTAGCTGATGTTCCATATTGACAATTCCTGTGCTCTGATTGGTCAATTCTGTGTCAAAGTAGCGGGCTGCCACCTGAACCAGTGGACTACCACTGGATCCATACGAGTGCAATACCTCCATGTAATATCTGATGAAGGATAGAAGAAATTGTGATTTTCAATCGATAGTTTTAAGTAAAAAAAAAAAATCGATTTTCTGGACAAGTTAAGATAGAGGGTCAGACAGGGGGAAGACTTGATCAGGCTCTATCTGAAAAAGATTCCTGGAACAGTCTATCTGAACATGGCTCACATTGCGGGCAAAAAAAGACTATAGTAAACATTACTGATCCCATTCATGCACTTTGACTGATAATATTAAAAGACTTACTTCTGACTCTCAGTCAGTACTACTCTGCCCGAGGTCTGAGAGGGAGATGACCCATATTCTGGACAGGTGCTCTCACACTTTGCAATTTCTACCTGCAAAACAAAAGCACACACATGTATTGCCTCTCCTAGTTTTCAAGATATCGAGGGTAAATACTTAAAAAATAAGTGGCTGGGACTTACAAATCACTTCAACATATCCATTGTATTCGATATATATGTGTTCAAGATATCAAAGTTCAACTGCATGTATTAACATTTGTAGCCCTTTTGAATACATTCTAAATGCTATAAAATCTGGATACCTGATAGTTATATTTTTATGTAATGATGAAAATAATGCATATTTGGGTTAATTAGATAAAGAACCACACTAATTAATTATACTATATTTTGGGTATTAAATTATAGTATGTTTAACAATTAGAGAACAAGATGATAACATTGCCCTAAAATACACAGAACATCAACAAAATTTTAATGGACAGGATCATGCAGTTTTAAAACTTCTTTAAATAAACAATTCTGCTTACAAAATTAACCCAAAAGAATTCAACTCGAACATTTCAATGCACTTCTATTGCGTCAGCCTCACCTTGTTTGCTGGATCACCGTCCGTACTCAGTCTCAGGCTAGAGGCGTCTGCTGATTTAATCATGAACAAATATTCCCCTGAGTAAGGCGCTATGAAGGAGCCTCGAGTTCGAGAGACATAGTTGGTTTCTGGATGACTGAAGGAAGATTGGCCGATTTGTTGTTCACTGTAGCCTGTGTCAGAACTGGTGAGTGTCTCAATGTCTGCAAGTTCTGTATAGAGTTTGGTACCACTGGTCCAAATCTCCAAAAGCAGACCCCTGTTACCTGTTTTAGAAATTATATTATTATATGTTAAAGCCTTCACAAGCATCAAAGTCTATGGATAGGTAAACAATTAGAACCATTTTAACTATAGAGATTAGGTGGGTAGTTATGTCAAACAGCAATGTGACGTAGGCCTGTCGATCCATCTTTCATTGTTGGCCACTCAACTAACTGGCTCCTTGAAATCAACAAGATTTGTCTGGCTTTTGAGCCAAGACCACGCACTCTATGCACATTTCACTCGAAACCAGCATCATTTTAAACTTTAAAGTTCTATTGATGCAAAAAATAGATAGTTATGTCCTGCAAGGTCTTGTTAATTAAAAACTGTTCTATTTTCTATCTTTTGATTGCTCCCAATGAAAGATAAAACTGGCTGGAGATTTTACATACCACAGAAATGTGTGGGTAGCTCTGCTGGCTGAGGGGGTGAGGTACACTGTATTTCTGTACTGGTCAGTGATGTTATCTCACACTCCTCACCTAGAAAAGAAAGGGGACAACTAATGAACTAAAACTACAGTACAACATGCTTTAACAACAAAACACCAACTAACACGCAAGTTTGATTTGTTATGAATGTAATATGATTGTTAAATCTGATAGTAATACATGTTCTATGACTAAAGAATTTGAATTTGATATCACTCTAAATGAGAGTTCAGTTTAAGCAAGTTTGCTTTATCCGTTTTTTACTTTAGATAAAGAGACTCCAGCGGCAAGTAGCCAGTATAGCTGTTCAATGTATGATCCTTGAAAAAAATAATTCTCTAAACTGTCTGATCAATCAATCATTGTTACATATGAATGACCCCAACCCTTTTAAGGAAAGAAAAACAGTACTGAAATACATCATTATTTATTATTTAATCACATTAGGCTGGACTTGCCTCCAATATAGACTTCAGTGTTCTCCATTGTTCCGGTAAAATAATTCCCAGCAATGGTTAGGTCTGTCCCCCCATCAGTGCTCCCAGAGGAAGGGGTCACCCCTGTTATCTCCGGGAAGGTCTGGAACTGATATATCTGTTTGTTGATACTGACCAACAGTGTATCCAGTTGACGGCAAGATCTAAAATTATACAATTCAATTTGTTTTGATCAAAAACTTAGGAACATTTCTCATATTTAATCCTTAGAATCCATACTGAGGCAGAAATCAAATCTCTTATCATTTGTCCATCTGGAGTGAATCATAATTAGAGTTCATTTTGGACTGGGTCAACTATATCAATCATGTACTATGTCTGGATCCCTCATCCACGTATTTACATCATCAACAATTATAAAACCTGATTTTTATTCGCTATTAATATTTGATAAGCATTTCAACAAAATAATGTCTCCATAAATCTGTGTAATAAGTTGACAATTTACAAAAAATTGAACTCAACTGATATATATGATATACCATAGTTAGCAATGAGTAAATTATATGTATGAAAAAAGTGCCTGTAGTCTATATGCTCGTGTATATACAACATGAGCATAAAAATGATTAGAATACAAGAATAAACCACTTATCTAGTAGAATTTTTAACAATTAATGATTCATAAACCAATATATCACCTTCCATATGGTCCATCACCAATTATGAAACTTGCATTGGAGTTACCTGAAAAAAAGGTATGGTTTGAAAAGAAATGTAATAAAAATAAGTGTACCATAATAGAAAGAGAAAATTTAAATAGAGTAATAGAATTGATAATACAATGTATTATGATCCTTATACGTTTTGTTAGCACTTAAAATTAGATACAACTATTAACCAATATGCAACTTTGGGTTTTTACCGATTTAAGACACATGTAAAGTAATTTGAGTACATGTACCAGTACTCACCAATATAGGTTCCCTGGTATCTACACTTCATTTGACCTTTATTGGAACTTGGAGAATCTAGTTGAAGTCCATAACTGAAATACAAACTTATCTTTTTAAAAATAGATGATTCTCTTTTATATAAACATACATGCAGTTACAAACAAATTACACGCTTTAATTTATATCAAGACATTGAGAAATTCATTTTCTTATTTTGTTCTAATTTTTATATTTTCTCATCTTTTGAAATATTTTAGTGGTGTCAAAAGGATGGGTAATGTTAATGAGCGGACTGTTAGACTCGAGCTCAGCTCACGTACAGTTCATCGTTAGTCTTCCTCAGTTCACACGTCAGCGGTCCAGCATAAACTCGGTTCACTGTCTCCTCCTTTCCATTAGAGCTTGCCGCTACGTTGGTCCCATATCTGTCTGTGAATATCATCCCCCCTAAAGCTATTACTGACTCCGGTCCAGGGGAAAAGGATGTGGGTGAGACACTTTGTATGAAGGGGGTGTTCTGTTTTCGCACCTGAAATATTGCATTTTGAGGAGAATAAACAGATAATTTTTCTCTCTCTCCCGGCAATGGAATGTTTTGATATCTCTTGTACAACCTGCTTAAGATAGCTTCTGCTACATATGCATAGTTGGCAAAAAAAAAAAAAAGTTGCACCACAAATCAGTTAATTACGTATTTCATGGCTAATCATGAATGAATTGTAGGGAGTAAAGGAAGGTTTACAGTTGGTTTATTGATTAATGAATGGTCATATTCCAAAATGATATTCACCATGATATGTACAACAGTATAGTCCTCAATGAAAATATTTTTTTCAATTTTCATTTTCTATAAGTGCAAGGTAATATGAGATTCAAAAGATTCTACAACTTCTCATCTCAAAGTGAGCAGTGTTGAATCACTTTAATTAATATATGAAAAGTGTGAAAAGGATCAACTGATCTTATTTACCTGTAAGAGAGTGTAGTGCTTATAATAAAAGATCTACAGTTACTACGTACTGTAATGTTCAAAAGATCAACTCTAAATTCCTATTTAGATTATCAAAAGTTGAACTCGTTAGCGGTGTTCAAAAAGTCTTCATTTCTATGTGAGTCCATCATGTTCAAAAGATCAACTAGCTGCTCTTAATTAGATGAAAAAGAAACAGGAAGTCAATTGCTAACAAATAATTGGTAATTATAGAGTTAAAAACATCAACTCTTCCATATCTATGTTAAAGAAGCATTCAAAGGACCAACTTTTCTAATCTAGATGAATAATGTAGTGTCATTAGCTGTGGCTAGATTTTCTTAGAATTCATTGATTCCAAAATCAAGAATCTGTATCCCCAATGAATAATAATATACAGCTTTGATTTAATTATTATTTATCCAAGCAAATATATGATATTACATCCAAATAAACTCTTGAAAAATTGGAAACTCCATGAAAATTGACAAGATGAATATATACAGTAAAACACAGTTATAGCAAATACTCTTATAGGGAACTCATGGTTACAGCAATGGTAGTACTTTGACCTTTTTAAATGTGAAAAAAATTATTGTGAACTCAGATATAACAAAATATGTTTTTAACAAGTATAAATTACTTGTCTTTGGCACTTTGCTAAAACACTGTTAAAGTGTCCAGAGAGTCACAAAGGAAGGGTATTAAGACATTGTTTAATCATGGTTATGTATATACCTCAAATAGACATTTATCGCTGTAGGGACCCTCAGGTTGACACATGTTTTCATCAGGGATGGGCACACCGTCCACTATCACTCTGACATAGTACACACCCTCCTTCATGCCAGGACTGAAATCATAAAAAAAATTAACTTTGATCAGTCTATGTATGTTTACATACATGTACCTAGATTACATTCAATCTCATATTACACATTAGAATATGAATAAAAATTGAGATGAATTTTGTCATTAAAAAACAAAAATCATTAAAAAAGAAATGTTTTGAAAGCTAATTTTCTCATCCCTAATGATTAGACATTGCCTCTATATATGGTACCCTAAATCAACCCTTGACCTTTGATCTTGTGACCTCAAAGTTGGTCTGACAAACAAAAGGTTCTCAACAGAATGAGTTGTCTATATAAAATCGTCCAAATGTGCTGCATTTATATCTTGGGACAGACTTATAGATCTTATTATATCCAGATTTTTCTTTAGTACTTTGACTTCAGAATCTGAAAATCATTTTAAAAATCTTCTCCTTCAGGGGTACCCTTGTACAATGATCCACATACATCTCTCAAGCAAAGGGTTTTTGATTATTCTGATGAGTGGACAGCACATTTATAACAATTAAGCAAAAGTCCAGAAAAGTTTAACCGTTTTACGTACTATTGGGGTACCAGCTAGTGTAGCAAATTTGATTTCTGTTAAGCAGTTTTCCCAAGATATTGATCAGACAACACTTATTCCAACAACCAACTGATCAACTAACAGATCAGCATGCAGGTGAAAAAACAAACATCTTCTCTCCAGTGCAGACATAGATAGAAACTTACACTGTATAACACATTATCATGGATTCCATGGTTCCATCTTTGCTGACTGGACAGTCATACGATGTCTCCAAGGAAACCAGTTGGACTTCGTTCCCTTCTGATAATTTGTTTTGGGAGAATCCTGTTCCACTGATCAACATTCTTGTTTCTCCACATAAGCTGCCGTATGGAGGGCTAATTGAAAACACCTCAGCTCCTAAAATGGATGAAAATGTGCGTGAAGTTTATCTGTTAGGCATGCGCGGATCTAAGGGGGGGGGGGGGTTCCAGAGCCCTGGGAAATTCAAAATTCTAACATTCACATAGTAAAATTATAGAATTATCGAAAAAAGGTCTTGGACCCCCCCCCCCTCCCCTGGAAAACATATATCCCCAAGTACCCAAACTCCGTCACCATAAGTAGAAAACCTCCTGCGTTTCTCTGTATATTATTTTTTGTGGTTTTTATCATTTGCAATCACTAAATATAGTCTAAAACAAAATAATTTATAAAATCATTAACAAAAATATTTTATTTTTATTCAAATAAGCCCTCTGAATACGACGTTTATCACGCGTGCTAATTTTATCTTATGAACCTAACTCCGTCACCCACATGCTCTATGATATGGCAGGGAATGAAAACAGATTAACAATTTAGTTAAAACTCCATTTGTATCTAGGCCAAGTTATAATAAGTAAAAATGGTGCATACAATTTAAATTGTATTTAATTTCATCGAAATTAAATGATCGCCAGAATAAAAATAGGTCCATGTAAGAACAATCACAATGGCCTTTTTAGAATGTATGGAAGCCGTTTGATTTATGTCCTTACATATTTCAAATATTGTATATCATTAATTAATATATAACTTACTATATTATTTATTTATTACATTTTTATAAATGTAGCATATTCTCAATAGCGATATATCGGATATATAAATTTATACCCTCTATAAGGCAAAAGTATCGGCATGAGCGATTTGACGTTATCATCAAGAGTAGTGCATAAAGGCTATTGCAGACTGAAAAAAAATGTATTAATTACCTTAATCAAAAATAATTTAATTCTGGTTGTAACGCGCTTTCTGATTGGCTAAAAAATTATTTTATATCGTAGAAAGAATGTTGCCTACGTCATAGTAAGACTAACGTAAAAAAACGTATCAATACGCCTGACGTTACGTTTGAATTCTGTACAAATTTACGTCATTTTATAGGTCAAATGACCGTTTTTATCTACAATGAAGAGTAAAAAAATTAAATTATAAGCAATGAATTCAATATTTATTAGTTTTATACGATATAAAATGGTTTGAAACAGTTTACGCTTAACTGTGAACGCTAACGCCCGTTTCCCGCCTACATTTTACATCCAAATATTTCGGAAATTCTGGCAGATATTTAAAAACAAAGTTATCTACTAAAAAGTATTTATTAAATCCTAATCAATTTATATCAAAATAAAATATGTGGTTAAAGTCTTAATTTCTTAACAAAAGGTTTGTAACGGGGGGGGGGGGGGGGGAGTCTTAAAAAATTTAATTGAAATTGGTCCCTATGAGTGAGGAAAATATTATATTTAGCGGCCGATGCATAAAAACTTTAATAATCACATGTTTACTTTGGATATTAAAGCAGAGACATAAATTATGTCCCTGATTAAAGTAAATTTTCATTTTCATTCATTTGTTTTTTGAAACGTTACAAAACAAAATGCAATTTTTGGAATGTATTTTGGTCTGCAAACCCCCCCCCCCCCCCCCCCCCCCCCGGTGAAATAACAAACCCTTTGGTATAAATACGCTAAATAACAATATGTAAAACCCCTCAAAAGGAATTTTTGTTTTACGGGGGGGGGGGGGTATTTCTTTCTCTTTTTTTTCTTCTTTTTTTTCTTTTAAATTCCATTTTCCATTAGTTTCTATCATGAAATGAGCTATTTTAACCCCAAATACTATTACTAAGTTATCTATCTTTGTTTCACCAAATCAAAATAAACATGTTTACATTATCATAAAAAAAAAACATAAAAATAAAAAAAATAATTATACAATTATCAAAAAATGACTTTTAGCTAGACGGCTAGACAATGCTATCGTTCGCAGTCCTTCTCTCTCTTAATTACAACTCTTACATAACAATGCAAAATTTGAAGAGAGATATCTCGATCGTTACTGAAGATTAAACAGAAATTCTGATCTTTATTTTTATTACCATATCAATATAAAATTTACTGAGATGTACCGATAACGAAGACGAAACAATAGGCGAAGCCCAATCTTAGGAGCGCCTCTATACAAGTTTAGACTTAGTTCAATAAACACATTTATTTGGGAACTCTCTCACTTCTATCGCAGAGTCTCGCTTTTGTCGCAGAGAGTTTCATCTCTCTGAAAAATTTGGTCTATGAACGTCTTTTCTAGTTCGAAGTCAACGTTATTTGGCAACTGTAGGATGCACGTTGCATGGGGGTCTCTTCAATGGGCATGATAAAGAACTTTCGATGCTCAATTGTCTTAAGCGCTGAACTTAATAGCTCTTCACATTAGTATGGCGAGTGTCAACGAATATGAAGGGACGCAAAACAGCATACAATGGATCATTTTTAAATAAAGTACATTTTAGTGTAAATTGATATACCGGTAATAACGCTAAAACAAATATTTATGTCAATCTCATTTAACGTTGATTTATTACAAATTGTTGTTAATGTGTGGCTAACGCGTATAGTACATGTATCTATTTTTATAAAAATCTCCCTTGTCAATCAACGTAAGAGATCAAATTTCCAGTCGCCTTTAATGTAACTATGTTTGACTTTTAAACACTTATTTTACAAAAAATCTATATTATTGTACAGTCATTAGATTGTATTAGACAGTTCTTTGTGTTTCGCAACAAACATCTGCGGTTTTTAACCAAATGTATATATCCGGGTTTTAGAACACATGTTTCCAAGTACGTAGATTCTTAAACAAACAAAATGAATCACATGCCCTTTGAATTTCACATCTGAGAGATCTTATATTTCCATACAGGTACATTTACTTACATCTATATATAACAGCTGAGTCATTTAAATCTCTAGTCTTATTTGAAATCCTATATTACTATCAAAGATTCATCTAGATGGGAGGTACAAAATAACAGGACACGTTTTGTTGTTTTTACGAACATATTCCTTATGATTATTTAAGGAATAAGGAGTCATTCTTTGAGTATTATGAGGTGATAATTTCGGTCGGGGCGTGGTCAAATCCAATAAAGACCGAAGGGCTTCATGATAGATTTAACCACACTCCGACCGAAATTATCACCTTATGATATTCAAAGAATGATTCCTTCTTACTTAAATTTATATTATTTCCAATTTGTACACTTTAAAACGACATAATTTTAAAACCACTATTTTTTTATGTAGCACATGCTATGTATTACTATGCGGCGCAGCCAATACCGTTTTTCGGTTATGCTATAAGACACGCCCATTTTGTGTCACTCGTGTTTAATGAAGTTATTGGGTTTTAGGGTTCAAAATTGATTCGTAATGTTATCACAGACAAAGACAGTTGAAAATGTAAATATATCCAATGATTTGCAAGTCAAGGATTGTCTCCCGTACAAGAGGGGTCGAAGCAGATAGAAGAGCACTGACTTAGTCGCAAAGTGAGATTTTCAGATAACCAAACAAATCTAGCAATTGTATTGAAGCACAATAGCAAAAGATGTCTTTTTTCAAAGAGCATGACAAATATCAAAACTAGAGTAAAACAAAATGTAACTTTAATCCTGCTACTTTAAAATCCATTTCTGAGCAACTGATTAATTTTTTTTTCTTTTTCCATTTTATTTTGCCTTTCCTTTGGATTAAACAAATTATTCACAATATTAACTCCACAACAATATTTTTGGAAAATTAAGATCATTTGATAAAATATATTTGATATTTTGCATCCACTAACCTGTTTAATGAACATCTCAAAACGCCAGAGTTTCTAACAATCTTTATAAGGTATTTTGTAGAAAATTTACAGTCGGTCTAGCCGAGGATTACACGTTTTAATCAAGGTATGTATGCTGAACTGGCCGTGGTTTTCAATACACAGAGGTACGTTTTACAAAAAAATTTACAACCAAATTAATAATTGCTCATCTTTAAGAAATTACAGACATCGGAAAGGGTTTGAATAAATATATTTTAGTGCATTTGAAGTTACATACACATTTGTTAAACGCAACCAACGGGCACAACTGTGCAAAAACATCGACTATGCAAAATTACCAGTATTTGCAACCATCATATTTTTAATCAATATAAAAAACATATACATTATACAGTTATCATTAGCAACAATATATTCTTTTCACATGCATTTTTCGATTGATTTTTTCATTATCTATAATTTGAATGTTTATTTTTATATTGTTTAAAGTAAATCCATACATTGTAAATTATGAAATACTTTTGCATATAACAGAAAATTGAACCAAAAAGAGGCACGTAGCATCAGGGGAAGGGGGGGGGGGGCTTTACTCACAACAATTTTTTTATCTTAAATTTACATGTAAAAATAGTTTATTAACATGGTCATGCCCCCCTCCTTTTTGGGAGCATGTAAAAAAGTAAAGTGTTGAATTGAACAAATTAACAACAGTGAATTTGAAGTTACAGGTACCAGGAACACTATGCCAAGCCCCCCCCCCCCCCCCCCCCCCCGAAATAGAATCTTCAAGATTCTGAGAATTTGCTTCTTTTTTTGCGGATGAGTCCACCCCCTTTTAAAACAAATGCTATGTGGCCGAAAAAGGTTTAAATAAATGTAATGATAATGATGATGGATAACTAATCATTATAATTGAATTCTTACCGAATGAACATCTCGTAAATAAACATTGGACCAAAAACACACCGAGAAACGATGATCCAAAAATCGGAGACTTTCGCCTCTGATTTAAGTATGCCATATTTTTCACAAATGTTAAAAAAATGAATTTTTCGTTGGTTTTATATCATTGTTCATGCTCCATTGGTTTAATTTGGCTTTTTATTTTCGTGCTCTCCGCTTGATTTATCACAAAGTCTTGTTAATGAAAGCTGACGTCGCTGTATTGTTTGTACCTACCCATTAAACTTAGGACCAATGAGATGCATCCGCAAAGAAACAAGCTTTGTGACCCGTCATAAGCCTTTCCCAAGGAGTCATAAGATCTAAAAAGGTAAAATAAAAAATATTTTCTTGTTTGATCACTCGCAGCTGAGGTAAAAAAAAATCAATTAAAAAAGCATCTCGTGTTTTGAGAAATTTGGAGTGTATATGTACCTATTAAAGCTGTTTAGGGGATATAATCACGCAGTTTATTGAGAAACCATTTAGGTTTACAGACCAATAGTTTCATAGTCTGTCCTTTTTAATTATTTCGCATCCTTTTGTACTTCGCTTACTTGCTTTTTCTCATAATATTTTTATGCTATTAGATAACAATTGTTTGTTTTTTGTCTGTAAAAAGTATACAAGAGCTCGGAATTCTCTAATGAATAAGCTATTGACATTACGTTATGTACACATTATAGATGCACATTTATTGTTATGGGGGGATGATTCGTTGACATATATACAAAACACTGAAATTTTCAAGACGGTACAAATTTTTTTGAGTGAATGTGGTCGTTTTTTAAAAAATGTCTGAATTTATAAGGTGATATTATATATGCAGTAGATTGTTTATTCATGTATATTTATGTGTATTCATCTCTAACGTTATTACTGGCAATATTTATAAAATTTCATTACTAGGAGAAGACTATCTAAGTTTTAGAACTTGTGTCTTATCCTTTTGATTTATTCAATAAAATATGTTCAATTCAATTCAATTCAACAATTACGACAGTGTCTGTGGTATATTTTTCTATGATATATGTAGCAAAAATCTTCATTTTTCAGACTTGATATAAAGAATTCAAGTTATACCAAGAGAGTTTAAATACAACTACATCGGAGGGGGGTGATTTCATAATACAATGTATTCTAAAACTATTGCTGAAAATAAAAAAAAATCCTATATATAGATTAGATTCATTCCATGTTGTGCAATGTGCTTTACTCCTGATGCAAGTTCCATGTTTGTTCTCGTGTGACAGTTATTGCGACTTTTGTATTTTCGAAAGATACAACGAAGAAACTGCATTATCGTTTTGATAATCTTGGATACATTCATATTGAGCGAAACTAAATTGTATAACTGGTGAAGACAGGTTCCTACGGGTGACAATTTTCAGCTCAGATAAAATAGTCGCAATTCTAGATCCATAAAATCTTGTTTTAAAAGGTTTGTAAATTGTAAGTATGTTGAATAATTATTAGATTTTTGTTTCTTTGTGTAAACTTGACGTCACTTCCCAAAACTATTCGGTTAAAAAACTCTAAAAGATTCGATATAAAAGGATTTCTTAAAAGTAAGCTCTTGGCTTGTGTGTTGGACCAATCATCCTCTAAACTGAGATATAAAACTCTTGTTTTGAGATATATCATTTAAATTACCCCCATATTGATCTCGTTTAATGGACTTGGTTCTGGGTGTTTATCTAAAATTTGAACCAACAAACATCCGCGTTCGAAATTAAAAAAGAAAAAAAAAAAGAACACGTATATCACTTTAATAAGTGACGTAAGGTGTATTTTTTTTTTTAACTCTATCAACAAAATATTTGAAGCCCAAGAAATTTCTGGCAATATACCCCGGTACGTATAAAATTGCGTTTGAAAGATTATTCCAGACGATATGGTATTACTAAAGTGATCGCTTCTAGAGTCACTGGAAGGCCATATGAATGTCAATGGAATGTTAAGTGGTAATTTGGTATAAAAAAAAGTTGTTTGTTTGGTACAGGATTATTGCGAAATAAATCCTCGGAGGGAAGACAATGACAAAAAAGACCTTCATAATGCAACGAGTGACTCTGCTTGCAGAACTTTGAAGAATGACAGAACGCAATTTTTTTTGTAACAATAGTTTGAGAAAAGCATCATATCTAGTGGGTAACACAGAAAAAGTAACTGATGATTTAGAACCATTTTAATAATACCTTGGATTTTCAGTAGGGTGTCGCTTTCTATTTCTTACGTCAAAACAAGTGAAATACACCGATTGCGTAGTCCAGACAAATCTTGTTGATTTCAAAGAAATAGACAGGCCTACATCATACTGCTCTTTGACACAACTACCCAAAGTCCAAGGTCTTGTTAAAATGGTTCTTCATTTTATAGATACGAGTATAATAAGGTGGGATGGTCTTGAGAAAAAAAACCTCAAATATAATAAAGCCCTATATATACCTCACATTCTTAGTTTTAAAATTTTCCAGTATGTTCAAAGGGATTAACAATGCCTGTATAAATCATGACATATTTCATCATTATTTCCCACCGCATACATAGGTTCGCGTTATGATGAATGGTTAAGCTAGAGTTAAAAATGGCCATCAAAAATATATAAAAACGTAAGTGAATACGGCAAAAAACAAGTATAATGTATATGAATATAAAAATTATATATAATTATCTCACAGCCATATACACCCCTTTTTATATTGCCCTGTATACCCTAAAGTTATGCATGCTGAAGGAAACACTACACACAACTTCAATTTTGTTCGGGCTCGATGTACAATTTATTTCACGAAAACAAACCCAATGGCAGCTGACGAAGTAAGTGTATTGTAATATTGATGCTTAATATCAGCTGACACGTTGTTATTTACTTTCTTTAACTATGAAATGAAATCCTGTATAGATAATAAAGACTTTTGATATGCATTTTGATTCTGAGTATGTTAATTTTGACCTAATGAAATGACCTAATTATTACCACAGATGAAAGATTTAAGAAAATAGCAAATATGTTTGTAATATGAATATAAATAAAGCTTCACATAGATATGTGAAAACAGCTTTCACGCAGCTTTCATTCCTGATTACTGTATACAGGGTATTTTCGCCCTGACCCAGTGACCCTGTGTAATTTTGGCCTTGCTACATTTGCAAACAGCTTTCACTCTGCATTTAAATCGCCCAGACCACAGGAGTTCGAATTTTTATCAATAAAGCCAAAAAACTTACTTTATTGACTGACCCATGAGCTTACGCATAGCTCATGGGTCAGTCAATAAAGTAAGTTTTTTGGCTTTATTGATAAAAATTCGAACTCCTGTGCCCAGACCTGGCTGTGTTCGAACAATGAGGGTGAATTTTTCCATGTATACTTTATCTAACACTCCATCGGACCCTTCCTTGCTGAGATCATCAAATGCATCTGTGGATATTTGACAGGGCTTACAACTTATTTTTATGTCATCTCTCCTCCTAATTAGAAGGGTATTATTTTAACAAGTCTACGGAAAAGTTTACCACTTTGGACCACCATGGTTTCTGCACCTGGTGCTAATTTCAAATTTGCTCAGTAAAATTTTAAGTTGATATACCTGAAACAATAACAATGCATGTGTATGTTCCTTAATTTTTTACAATACATGATATCTACAGAAAAGCACCAAATGTGAAATTAATAATTTATGACAAGGGCCGGGGTCTTCAACAATGAAGATTAGAAGATTGACCAATCAATGCAGATTGATTAGGGTAACTGTTGTGTCAGTCCAAGGGGATTTTTTCAAGGACTGACTGTCAATGAATCCCTGCATAATATAATATCTGCAGTAGGTTCACCTTTTCGATAAAAGCAATAATGAGAGAGAGGGCAAGAGAGAGAGAGAAAGAGAGAGAGAGAATAATGCAATCTTTTTAAAGTATACATTAACTCTAACATTATCATGTAACTTTTTAGGTCAGTTGAGCTATATATAGTCTGTCCCAAGTTGCTGTTTCCTTCACCTTTTTGATATTTTACAATAATCTTGGTACAGAGCATATTAAGCCATTATGATTTTGTCGCTGTTTTCTCTAAGCAGATTGAAAAATGTTTCAGATTTTAAAAAAAGATACAAGTAGAATCCTTTTATAAAGTAATACATGTATATAGTGAGTCACTCTACAAGAATACCTTCTTGCTTTTATACATTATCATGAGTATCATGTTTGTGGACTTGATTCTGCTTTTGATTAACAAAAGTGATAATGTGGAGACAGTATCAAACCTTGTTCAACATGTAAAATACATGTATGAACAGAACTTGGCCATTCATGTATTTATGTACATAGTGATTGTTTACAGGATGCTGATGTCTTTGAGATCACAGATTTTACTACAGCGTCAGACTGGGAAAGGTAATAATGACATGTTTATTAAAAATTGGTTTGGATGCTTTTAAGGAATATGTCTAAGTTTAAATTTTGTGTATTACCTAAAGTACTGTTTTGAATAACTAAAAAGTGAATAGCACATGTACTAGTATATAGTTACCGATAATATCATATTTCATTAACTATTTGTGTATATATTATATGCATATCTCATCTCCTATTTTTAGCCTTTTTTAGCTCACCTGAGCTGAAAGCTCAAGTGAGCTTTTCTAATCAAAATTTGTCCATTGTCTGTTGTTGTTGGTGCTGGTGTTAGCGGCGTTGTCGTTGTTGTAAACTTTTCACATTTTTATCTTCTTCTCCAGAACCACTTGGCAGATTTCAACCAAACTTGGCACAAAGCATCACTGGGTGAAGGGGGTTCAAGTTTTTTCAAATGAAGGGCCACACCCTCTTTAAAAGGGAGATAATTTAGAATAATTGAAAATTTGTTGGTATTTTTCAAAATCTTCTTCTCAAATACTTTTACTAGGCCAAAAAAGCTGTATCTTGTATGGAAGCATCCTCAGGTAGCGTAGATTCAAGTTTGTTCAAATCATGGTCTTGGGGGTAGGGTGGGGCCACAATAGGGGGATCAAGTTTTACATAGGAATATATAGAGAAAATCTTTAAAAATCTTCTTCTCAAAAACTGTTAGGCCAGGAAAGCGCAAATATGAGTGGAAGCATCCTCAGATAGTATAGATTCAAATTTGTTCAAATCATAGTCGCCGGGGGTAGGGTGAGGCCACAGTGGGGGATGAAGTTTTACATAGGAATATATAGAGAAAATTTTTAAAAATATTCTGGAAAAGTTTTCAGTTCAAAAAGCTGTAACTTGTGTGAAAGCACAGGTTGTGCAGATTAAAGTTTGATGAAACCACGATCCCCTAGAGAAAAGTGGGTCCCAAAAGGGGGGGGGGTATATAGGAATAGAGAAAAATTTTCTTACAAGTACAACAGAAAGGGCTTGCTATTTAGTATATTCCCGCAAAAAATATGTGGATAAAAATTGGCAGATTTTTAATTTTTTTTTAGCAAGATCTACTGTACTTAGTTCGATACTGTAATCAGGGGATGACAAATACATTTTTTAAAGCACTTGCCTTTGGGCAAGTGGCTAGGCAAATTTACTTGCCCTACCTCAATATTTACTAGCCATGCCAAATTCTTTATTGTGATTAAAAATAAACAATACACATACCATACGATGTTTTTGCCCTTTAAATTGAATTTTTCCACTTTAAATACTCTTTATGAAACATATATGGTTTTGATTTAACATCTCTTCCGCTTGGCTTTCTTGAGAATGTGATAAGAAATCAACACTTTACATATTGATATTTAATTGAATTTGTTGTAAAGGTATAAAACATTAACAGTTTTGGGTGTTTTAATAATTTCTTTTACCTCAAGTGAATGTCTGAGATAATAGGTGACAAGCGCACGCATGTTCATGCACAACCGTGGTTTCAATAAGACCACAGAGGTGTTAAAAATAAAGGTGAAATGAATCATCAGCGAGTTGATTAGTTCAAATTTATTACCGGGGTATATGTAATCATATTAAGCCTGATATTTTAATTTTTAAAAAGCTTTAGGCTATGATAATGATTAGCGAGTGATAATAGGCATTATCTATTTTTAGCATCAGTTATGGCGGAGTACATGGAGACAGTGAACACAGCTCAAAGAAGTTGAACATAGAATAAACAGCTAAAATTTATGTTAAATTGCCATTTTATAAGTATTTATCTTTTAAAAGATTATAATCAAAACAGTTTTTGCAATTTAAAAAAGCTCTTACAAAGATAAAATTAGCTTTAATCATTATGATAAACAAACAAAAGAACAGTACGTAGTTCAGAATAACAGTATATATAGTGAGAATTTAATTTAATGATGATTATAGCCAGTGCTGTACCAAGAAAAAAAAAGGTCAAAAGCCTAATGTGGTGTATAATTTAATCACCCTTAGATTGTAAAGAATTTTTTTGAAAAAAGTGCGTTTTATCATTGATATCATTATTATATATAATTGCATTATATTCGGCAAAATATGGTACTTTCATTTTCAGTACATATGCAAAAGTTAAAAAGTCACTTGCCCACATGCAAGCCCCTACCAAATTTTTACTTGCCCCGAACAGAAAAATCACTTGCCCCGTGCGTCGGGCAATCGGATTTATCAGCCCCTGAGTATAATGCTAATTTGATCAGAGTTAAGGCTATAGTTGCTCAGGTGAGCGATGTGGCCCTGGGCCTCTTCTTTCTTATTATTGTCAGTGAGTGACTTGAAATAGAGTTAATTAAAGATGTATATAAGTAAGACTCTATAGTTTGATGGTCACACCAAAGTCTGTTGGTTTGTTGCCAATGCAAAGTCAAAGTCTGATGGTTTCACCAAAGTTTTGTCTCCTAAAGACGCACCACGCTTAAGTATGATGGCCTGCCATGCCAAAGGCAGATAGTACTGGAATAACAATAAGGCGCCAGCAGGGTTTGCTTATTTATATTTAAATATTTAATCATACAATGGTTTAAAATTATATAAATATAAGTACCGGTAATAAGGAATCATTCTTTGAATATTATGAGGTGATAATTTCGGTCGGGCCGTGATCAAATTTATCATAAAGCCCTTCGGGCTTTATTGGATTTAATAACGTCCCGACCAAAATGATCACCTCATAATGCTTAAAGATTAATTCCTTATTCCTTAATTAAATCCCAATTGATTCGTGTCGATGGTTCCTGCAAAATTACAAACTTGTGCGCATAATTTCTTAGTTTTTTAACAAGTTGGCATGGATTTGAATTAGCATATTCCTGAATGTGACTATTCTTATACAACTATGCATGGCATTTAGCGATATACTTGATTTAGCTGAAGCCGCATTCCACCAAAAGCGCTAAATGAATACACAGCCAAATGTAGTATGTTTACATTATAATCACTGGAATAAAGTAAATTTAAAACTGCTAATTGAGATATGTACACAATAATTATTGAAATATACATCAATTAAGAGTAAAATTGGTATTTTTAATTTAACACAGGACACATATCAAAATGAATCACATGTACACTTTGTATTTCTCATTGGTGTTCCATTGGTATTTGCTAAGGATAGAATATTTTATGTGTGTTTAAATCCCTATAAAGCAGTTTAATCCCATCAGAATTCTCCAGTGCTTTTAACTTGCACAAAAAACTGTCATTAGCAATGAGCATAATTTAGATTTGTTTTTCTTCAGGTAGTTGAAGTTTGTATCAAAAAATATTAATGGCACTTTAGCTTAATGTTTATGATGTTTACTGAAATTTTCGTGACATTTAATTGAATTTATGTGCAATTGAACGAAACAGATTGGAAAAAAATCGTTCAAGCTTGATCTGTAAAAGAAAAAAAACAATTTCCCATCAATGCTTTATTTATTGGTAGACGTATGTGATTTATTTTTAAACGCCAAGTCATGTTTAAAATATCAAATTCTGGGCAATAAATGCGGAAAAATAGCTACATTTTTATTGCTAAAGTTAAACATTTGAAAAAATATAAAAGTTGAAGGAACAGGAATTTATTGACCCAGATGCCAAGAGGTTGCACTAAAGTATGTTGTGATGTCATAGAGGCTTAAAAAGATGAAAAATAGAAATTTACTGAAATGGATGCTTAGTGTGGTTGCATTGAAGCATGTCTTGTTGTCATAAAGGTTAAAATTATTTTAAATAAAAAAAACACCTAAGGATGAAAAATCACTGATGTAATTTTCCCAGACTGTTTAAATGTAGTTACTGGAGCACAAACAGTTTGTATCAAACTGCCCCTTAGGACATTGACTCTTTGCCCCATATCCTACTATGTTTAAATTGTCCAGATATAGTGTACTTGTATTTGGGTTGCCTTTCAATTCATAGAATTAATATTACTAGGGAAATTTGAAGAATTTTAAAAAATGGAGGGGTAATGGGTTAAGAATTGCTTTATCAGTGCCCCACATCTATATTTGTGTCAATTGTACTATAAATTGGTTATATTTATTTCCAAACAGAGATTAATTTAAGTTTTTTTTTATTGTAATATTTACTAATGTGGTTGTAAGTGGCAAATGTTGTTGAATGTTGGAGAAAATTTAATAACAATATTGGAAAAGTTTACAATATTTGGGACCAAAAGGTAATCTTTATTATTCAAATAGATTTGTTCAGAAATAACAATATTGTGCTTTAATGGGAACAAATTGTGCTGATTGAATGACTCTTATTTTTCTAAAAATTAATTTACATGAAAATTGTGTTTTACATCAAATTTTTAACCAATTAATGTCAATGCATTTCACAATATTTGATATTGACTAAGGCACTGTGTTTTACCAAAAAAAAAAATATCATGCACTTAACATGAAATTCTGTTAGATAGAATATTAATGTGAGAACATGTGTCTGTTCAGAGGAATTTCATGTATTTATATGATTGATTTGTGTTTTATGTGTATTTATCTGAAGCATATACACTCCTCTGTTTATAATTGTGTATCAACTTTGATAAAGTGAAATTCATGTATTGATTGTTTTTAAATCTTTTTAAAGTTATTTTAAATGTGAGGTACATAGTATTCATGTTCTTTTGTTTCAGATATGTGGCCAGACTAGAGGAAGTTTTACACGAATGGAAGTTAGTCAACAGTAACCCTCTACCTCCGGCCCCAAGGGTACCGTAATTAAAGCATCAAATTACAATTTATAAAAAATGTTTTTGAAAAGATACAAACTCATTAAAATATAATACATTGAAATTTGGGAAACCAATCAAAATTAAGAATACTGAAGCAAAATTGACCAAAAGGTAACAAATTGAAATAGTTTTGTTTTATCAGCTACTTTTGAATCATCATTGTTCGTGGGGGACCAATGTTCGTAGCTTTCTTGGGTAACCTTTGCCCATGAATTTACATCCCCACATACAAGTGTCTGTTTTATATTAATTACTAAGAAAATTTTGGCTAACCATGAACATTAGCCCCCACGAATCAAAAGGATTCCACAGAAGGCAATTCAGCTTCTTTGATAACTGTTACTTGTTTATTTCTTATATATTTATAACACATGCAGGGAAATTATATCACAGCAGGTGAAAAATCATTTACTGAAACCTTGGTTACTACCAACATAATTTTAAAGTCGTAAAACCATTACAGAAGCTGTCTTGGAAAACTTTTTTTAAAAACTCATTATCAGCAGATGGATCATTTACTTCAATATAAACAAAAATTTAATATTGGAAATTCAGTTTAAGAGTTATGTTTTATTATTGCAAAGAAAATGAGAAATTGAGTCTATGGATTAAGTTTTATTTTGAAATAATTGGTTTCAGTACAAGTGGAATATACATATAAGTTGTAGTGGTGTTTGGCAAATGTCAATAAAAGTGCTTGGTGTTTGTAACATTTTATGATGTCAGAGCAAGTAAATGTGAATGTGAAAATGTGAATTAAATTGAACATATACATGTTTTTTATTGACAAATGTAAGAAGGATAAGACAAAACTCCTATCATTAAATTGAAATATTGTTCACCTAGTCTTCTCCTAAGATAATCCTTTCTAAGGGAGTGTACTGTTATAGTTTTTCAAAACATAATATAGCTCAGAGAACATGGATTGAACCAGGGTCAGTCTCCAATGACTAACTTAATTGTTCTAATAAAATCATAAGCATAAGAGAGTTTTCATGGTCAGTTACAAACCAGCCAGATATGGTTGGCACTTTATCACACAATCTTTTAGTGACACACAAGTTTTACAATACATTATTTTACTCTGTACAGATTTCTTTTTATTAAACAGGGCAGTCTCAGCACTGGTAAATGGCATGAGAAGAAAGAATCCATCAGTTTTGCTGACTTTTCGTTTCTTGTGACGTACAAGTATCTGGAGCGAGACGACATACAGAAATCTGGAGAAGAATCCAGACCAAGTCCTGATGATGAATCTGAAGAAAAGGAAAGTTCAGAGGGTAAGTCTTCTTCCCTAACCTTCAGAGAGTAAGTCTTCTTCCCTAACCTTCAGAGTGTAAGTCAAGTCTTCTTCCCTAACCTTCAGAGGGTAAGTCTTCTTCCCTAACCTTCAGAGGGTAAGTCTTCTTCCCTAACCTTCAGAGGGTAAGTCTTCTTCCCTAACCTTCAGAGGGTAAGTCTTCTTCACTAACCTTAAGAGGGTAAGTCTTCTTCACTAACCTTAAAAGGGTAAGTCTTCTTCACAAACCAGAGGGAAAGTCTTATTCACTTACCTTTAGAAGGAAAATCTCCTTCACTATTCACCTTCAGATGGAAAGCCATCTTCACTAACCAAGAGGCAGATTTGTTTATACTCATCTGAAAACAAATGGTTTAGACCATTGGCCACCAAGATGAGTGTAAGTCATTTTCTAACTCCTTTTTCAACAGACATAGCTTCATTTCCATTCTTTTGTGTTCACCATGATTTCTCTAGCTCTTTATCTGTCATTAAAGGTCATTAAAATATCATTTTAGAGTCATCACTCATCTTTACACTCAATTAAATTTCTGATAATGATTTTAAAAGAGACATTGAAATGAATAAAGTTATGGACAGAATCCTTGCAAAGCAAACATGAGTATAAGTAGGAGTTATTCTGAAAACTAAACTACTGTTATGACAAAGTATAAAGATATAAATAGCTTTTTAATAGAAATTTTTTTGAATGTTTCCAGAGGCTTTACCCACAGTCATGGCCGACATGATGAGTTTGGATAATGACTTCCCATCAAAATCACACTGTCTTTCAAGATGGTAAGCCAAGTACCGGTACCTTTCAGAAAACTTTCTGTCTCTTTACTTTCTTATCAGTTTTAAAACATATGGAGTAGACTCATTTCTATTTTTACAAGGACCTTTAATTTCCCTGCTTAGGTTTGGCTTACAAGAGTTTGTTGTCATTACACCCTCCCAGTCGTCTGCTGCAATAGAATCAGAGAGTAGGATAAAGATCCTGCTCAGCTCAGTCTCCATAGCCCTTAACAACACAGGAAGGTAAGTCTAATGTCAGACCCCATGACGTGGTAGAAAAGAACAGCCAATAGTCTGTAGATATTAAATTGACTGATATAATTCATAAAGATTCGTGAATGACTTAAGAAAAAAGATAATGAAAATTATTATGAAAATTGAAGCATCGGTAAAAAAAAAAGCATGTTTTATTTTATTGGAAAATTTGACCAAAATGTGTTGGTAGGAACCCTTGTAACAACAATAAGCAACTATGAAGTTGATACATAATGTAGCAGTTATGTGGTGACTGTGTTACAGCCCTGTGCCAGTGTTCATACAGATCCAGCAGTACTGGAGACAGATGTTCTCTGGGGCCTGTGTACTGCCGGGCTCCTCCATTGACTTTGATGTCATTCACCTCAAGACAGCTCCCCCTCAGTACAGCCATCTATCTGGGCTGCTTGATGTCTTCAAGGCCAAAATGGTTCTGTATATTTCATTTCTCATGTAAACTAGAATCATGTTCTTTTATTGGAGGCTAATGTTCAAGGGTACTAAATCAAAAATTACTGGTTCATTGTGATTTTAATTGGGTAACCCTTTCCAGTATAAAAAATATTAGCTTTTATGTTTACAAATGTTTATACATTTTTGGATGTAAATTCTTGTGCAGGCGGCATCCCACTATACAAATTACAAAACTGCATCGGTGGGTGGTTGGGTGGAGGGGTTGATTTGTATCTATTAGCAAAGCATTGAATTGAATTGAGAAAATATGGCAAGTGGTCTCAAATTATTCAAAGATTAAGGATCATATATGTTTAACAGCTGTAAATATTTAAATCATTTAAGAACCAGTTTGATGTTCATATTGTTTCCATCATTAGTCTAAGTGATATAGATGGAATAGATGGGACTAAAAAAATTACCTGTAATTTATATACATGTATGAACATTGGTGGGGGTTTTTTCCAGGCAACACAGGTGATGCCAAGACCCACAGTCATGGTCGCTGTGAGGTTCACCTACATTCTGACAGAGTGGCACAATTCTACCTGGCCCCAAGAACCACCAGGTACATGTACACACCGATTAAGCCTCACTTAAAAATTGCACAGTGTATTAAATCTTTTTTCTATGTTTTTAAAATCACAAAGGCGGTAACTTTATTTTACTTTTATGATAAGCAGTTATACAAAACAAATCTTATCTCTGTCTAGTTTATGTACGGGTGAATTCTAAAGGTAAGGAACTGCATGAGTCTGAACTTGCATGTTTGCATCAGAGTGCAGCTTTCAGGATGTGCGTTTGATGGTTTTTCTTCCCTAAATAATCCCTTTAACATGTTTTTAAAAATAATAAAAAAAATAACAATAAAAAAAAAATATGTTAATGGTATTTCAAAAGAGCAGTTTGTGTTATTTATAATGAGTGACAGACAGCATGGCAGACATCCTGTGTACTTGATGCCAGACACAAAACAGTCAAACAAACATTATTGTCAGTTTATTTCTTTATGATTAAGTGGGGTAAATTTGCATTTAATGAAGGGATAATTTCGTTTTATTTATGCTGAATACAAATATTTGTTTATGAACTATATGCACTGAGCAAGAAGAATGGCAGATACAAACAAAGCAGAAATTGTGGAAAGAAATTTAAGATTCTTATTTATAAGTGTAGTCAGAACCTCATAACCATGGTTAATCTTGTATTTGTGTGCTGAGCTTATACAAGATTGACAGTGAATTTTTTATGATTTGTTCTCCACACTGCCCAGCTGGCTATATAATTATTTAAAATCATGTTTTCTTGCATTATCTTTGTTATATGTTTCAAGATTTTTCATCCCCTATGGAAGATGAGGTAGGCTGTTCAGATTTTGGGAATCTTCCATTTGGAGCTTCAGAGGATCCTGTAAGGTAGGCCTGGACAGTGAAGAGATAGATATCACAAAGAATAATTGAACTAGTACATCAATGATTTTAAAAACCGATCACAATTTTAAAAAGCAAAATAATGTACATGTAATCAGTTTGTTCATAAATATTGACAGGAAAAAGTTATCTATTTTTGATATGGCAAAAGCCAATTGTTTTTAGCTAACATGAGCCAAAGGCTCAAAGCTAGATTTGTCCATTTTTTGTTGTCGTTGTTGTTATCATTTTATAAGCTTTTTTGCAATTTCATCTTATCCTTAACCACTTGGTTGATTTCAACCAAACTTGGCACAAAGCATCACTTGGTGAAGGGGATTCAAGTTAGTTCAAATGAAGGGTCACACCCTCTGTAAAGGAGGAAAATTAAGTATTACAGAGGGTTCCACTTAATCTGATAGCAGTAATCGAATAATTCGGTTAATCTGATATAATATCAAAACACCAAACCATTTCTTATATATCCCTTCAAATTTTCGGTTAATCTGATAGGATTGTGACCGTGTAATAATGATTTCCCACCCTCTTACACCTGTATATTCCTTTGTTTAATTGGTTGACACCCCTCTTGTGTACACAGTAACTCTTTACAGGGCATTAGTTACACTTTAACGCACACAGGTGGCTCCCGTCTTTGTAAGATGAAAGCTACCGACATCGATAGTTGTTCCGGATGTGACTGGCTTTGAAACATGTGACATCGAGGAAATTCTGATTACTTTCAATTTTACATCGGGGTAGAAAATTTCATAAATAAAAATCAAATAATTTTTTATCATGCATATTTAATTATTTAAGAGCATTTTATATAATAGAAAAAGAATTAAAATAAATAGTCCAGGTGAAAAGAGGGACTGTTCAGACAATTAGTCATTTCCTTCACTTTGAAACCATCGTAATACAAAGAAACATTTTCTTTTGAGCATTTACTAACAAAATAAAGACTGAAATGCTATTTCATTGCTAATGCAACGTAAATTTTTCATTTCCAACTATTGACATACAGATTATATCTGTTCATTGATAAATCATGTCTGGAAACAAGTTATATTTTATTCTATACCAAAATCAAAGACCCCAAAATGCTAAATCGGGTAATTTAATAATCGGTTAATCTGATAATTTTTCTCTGACAAATTGACTATCAGATTAAGTGGAACCCTCTGTATTTAAAATTGTTAGTAATTTTCAAAAATCTTTTTATTCAAAAACCATTTAGCCAGAAAAGCTCAAATTTGTGTGAAAGCATTTTTAGGTAGTATAAATTCAATTTTTTTTCAAATCATGTCCCCTGGGTAGGGTTGGGTAGGGCCACAATTTGGGGGGGGGGGGGTGAAGTTACATAGTAATATGTAAAAATCTTCTCCTCAAAAACCATTTGTGTAGATTCAAAATTATTCAAAGAATGGTCCATCGGGGTAGGACGGGGCCACAATGTGATGATGCCAATTTTATACATAGGAAGATAGAGAAAAAATGCATTTAGCCAAAAAGGCTGAATTTTGTGTGAAAGCACTGGTGGTACAGATTAAAGTATGATCAAATCATGATTCACTGCAGAAAAATAGGGCATAAAGGGTTTTTTTTAAAAATAGGAATAGACAAAATCTTCTCAGGAGTGCTAAAACAACAGAAGGGGCTTGATATTTACTAAAAAAAAATATGTGGATAAAAATTAGTAAATTAAAAAAAAACTTTGTTCAAGATCTACCGTACTTATTTGTCAAGATATTTTGAATTTGGTACTGTAGTGCTGATTTGATCAGTTATGGCTTTTGTTGCTCAGGTGAGTGATGTGACCCCTGGGCCTTTTGTTTTAATACAATATTCAGTGTACTGGTACTCTGTTAGTGTAAATGTGAATCAATGTTGTTTCAGTGAGATGCAATTAGCATGCACCTGGCCTAGTTTGTCAGAAGACATGATTGTTGAGAACCAAAACTACAGGTATGCCAGCAAATAATGCAAATTTGAAGAAAGAAAATCAATTCTAAACATCTTTGATGCTGTAATTATGTTTTTAAAAGTTTACCAGATTTTCATTCTTACAATTGACTGATCTTTCTTTACTGCAATTATTTCTCATTTAAAGGTTTAAAAGAAAATAATTACATGCATTATAAAATGCCAGTGGAAAGTTGTTTTATTTTAAGATCCTACAAATTATATATTTTTGGCCATTTGTGTCTATGATTTGCAGTGACCTTGACCCAATGCAGGCACCACAGTGGGCTGTTCGCATCATCATGACAGAGGACCCAAACTGTCTTCTTGGTAATTTTATGATTCTTTTTTGGACTTAATTGAATCAAATATTTCCCTGTGTACAGTATTTGATTAGATATTATACTTATGCATGATACTGATCATAAAAGTGTATTTCATCCTTAGAAGTGTAATGTGTTTTCCAGGCCCCCTTGAAAGGGGCTAGTATTCATGCAGAGAAGTTTCTTTAAATTGACTGAGAAAATTTCTTGTTGCAGGCAAATACTTGAGTGAGTTCCTGAAAATTTCACACAGAAAAGAGACAGTTGAGGATCTACTGTGGAACTTATTGTCCAAAGAGGACGATGGTAAAACTCTCAGTATAGCCTTTATTACATCATCAGAATATTACATCATTGGAACCCACAAAACTCCATTCATCAAGCGTACCAGAGAAATATTCTTTGGATTCTAGCTAGTAATTCATTGATGGAAAATCTGAGAATGGAGATCAAAAAGAGAAAAACACCTTCCCCCCCCCCCCCTCCAAAAAAAATAAAAAAATTAAAGGAGTAAATATTGAAAATCTGTGCCAGAAAACTATTTTATGGACTCTAGCATTGCTTTTATTTGAGTGCTTGAGTATTCTGTAAATATTTGAAATCTAATGTGCATTTTCATTATTTGTGTAGACCAAACAGGAGATATTAGTCAGGCCCTACATAAATTAACAGAGCCCAAAGTGGCCAAAATGTACAACATTCCCTCCCTCAGTAATGTGGTACACAGTGCCAGTAGTAGGCTGGCCATCAAACCAGGACAGGCCCCCATTAATGGCGATACCCTCACTACTCTATTAGAGGTAAGTTGTATCTCAACAGGATTTGTCTGGAATAGGATCTTTGTTCTTCTGATTTGACTGGAATAGCACACCCTGGAGTCCACAGGTGATGGTGGAAGTCAAAATATTTCTTCCTCATTTTTGATGGCTTTTAGTGTATTACATGTACCATACATGTATTTCCATATTATTGCGATGAATATAAACTTTTTTTTAGAATTTTTTTTGTTAGATTTTTCCAATTTCAAATTGAATTAGCAGTGCATAGTCAAAGTTTATTTTGTTTTAATTTGTAGTTTTTGTTTCCTGATGCAAAACCAGTATCAGAGAAAACTGACAAAGACGAGAGTGAAACAGAAAGTGACAAACAGAGCTCTAAATACTCTTCTATAATTGAGGTAACACTGTTCAAGATAGAAAGATTATGCATCTGATCAGTAAAATTGTTTTATGTTCATGTAATTTTAAAAGTACATGAAGAATCTGTCCTCCTTTTGGTGTTTTGGTGACCAACCATCAGATTAATAAACATATACAGTGTGTTCATGGTAAACTACATTGTAGTACTTATATCATACATGCCAACTTTTGAAAATCTTCATGGGGGATTTTTCGCGAACGACATTTTTCATCTCTACAAATTCGCGACATTTAGTCGTAAAAATATAATTTGTCTTTTTTTGTATGTTATAAGAATTTATTCAATATATCCAAACAAGCTAACAAATATAAAACAAAAAGGTTTATTCTTTAACAACAAATGTAAAACTTTCAACAAGTGTGCTTAAAATTCAGGTCCATGGTGAAAGAATCTGCAGCCAGGAAACATATGCTCTCTTTCTTTGGACAATGGCCTACAAAAAATATGATGCATATATATTATTGAATGCAGTGTTTGTCATAATGTTAATGTTATTATACAAATGGTTTACAATACACTTAACAATTTATTGTACTAACCTTCATCTTAAAAAGATTTTTTCCAATGCAAAACGTTTGCATTCCGACTTCTGATCGACCTGAAGGGTGGATGCATTTACAGATATGCCATTCGCTGTAGCCACCATGGTTAACGCTAAAAATAGTTTAAAGATAGTTACGCTGATCTTAATTAAATTCTTTAAACAATTTAAAGACTTACAAATTTTAAAGGAATTTTTAATCATAGTTAACTTTAAAGTGAAAATGTTTTTACATACCATCACTCGGAAACATTTAGTGATTTTACAAGCGATCGGTGACTGTCAGCATGGTCAGTTGCTTCATTCGTTCTTTATCTATTCAACAATTAACTTCGATCGCCTAGGTCGTTCTCTGCATGTACAATACATGCCGATTAATTACTATCAACACACGCTCTCAGTTAACTCCAATTAACTTCCAATTACATGTTCACACATCCCAAATCACGACATGTGCCACAGGTAAACAGTAATGGCAACCCTAAATCCCGATTTCTGATTGGCTGGCCAAACAGAAGCCGCGCGAGATATAAAATTCGTGTCGGAAATCGGGGTATCTTGTCGTGATATTTACGAAATCGGGATTTCTGTACAATTTACAAATCCCGATCGGGAAATCGGGATCGATGCTTCAAATCGGGAAAATCCCGACTAGATCGGGAAGGTTGGCATGTATGTTATATATATATCACTTAGAATAAATCAACTGTTCAAAGTTACATTTTTTATAAAAATGTTTTAAAGTAGGTTTTTTATCATTTAGAATTGTTGAGATAAACTTTGTTCTTTCATCTTATTTACAGGATTTATCCAAACAGCTGAAGTCTGCCCCAGACGACAGTCTGTTACATAATTTGGTGACCGCTCTGGTGATGGTGAACATGCACCACGGAGGAATTCGAGGTGTGGCCCAGTTATGGCAAGAGTTTGTCCTAGAAATGAGGTACCGGTGGGAGAACAAGTATCTAATCAGTGGGTAAGTGCACAAAGTTCACTCAATCATGTAGCGAGGTTGTTATGATACTGCTTTTCGCTCTGTTGTAGGTGTAGATTTAAGTGTGTTTAAATCATGATCCCTGGGGGTAGGGTGGGGCTACAATGGGGTGGATGGGGGTCAAATTTTTACATAGAAATATCAAAAAAGATATCTGAAAATCTTCTCAATTTATGTAAAATGCTTGGATGTTTGATTGCAGAATAAGCCCAGGATCACCAAACTTGGGAACATGCCTACTCTACCAAAAGTTACAAGTAAATATTATCGTTGTCAGTGTGTCTGTACGGATTGGAAGTTACCCCGGTAAATCACATTTAATATATTATTTATCACTATATTTTACAAATTTCTGATCATATTTAATTCACAGATGCTGAATTGTTGCATTGAGAGAAAAATCAAGAGGGAACAGTTGTACAAAGGCTACACAGGGCAGTCTTTGGAAGAGCAGAAGGACTCAGATAGTGAGGAAGCCGTATCTAGTCAGTTAACCACCTCAGACTCTGAACCTTGTGCTGCACCAGAAGAAGAACAGAGTAAAGAAAGTGGAGCTAGTGGAACTACTGCAACAGTCAGCAAAGAATCTACCGAGCGCTTGCAGCAATCCAGGAAGGAGCAGCAAAAACAGACCAGCAGGAAGGAGAAAGAGGGCATTCCAGCTAAGAGACCACATCTAGACAGCTCTAGTGATGATGATGAGTTCTTTGAGTGTGAAGATGAAGATGAGGAGAAAGATGAAGAAGAGGAGAATGAAGAAGATGGTGAAGAGGAGGAAGAGGAAGACAATGAGGAGGATGAAGAGATGGAAGTTGAGACAATCAAAGCCAAGGTAAATGTTTTGTCCCTGTTGAACATTAGAAAAGCGTTTGTTGTTGGGCTAGTCAGCTTGCAGCATGGCCTATTGAATGTTTACTGCTCAATAGCCTTTAGACTTCCAGTAGTTGATTTTCAAAGAAAATTTCTACCCCTGTATCACATGATTGAAATTTTATAATGGGTACTACCATGGATGTCTTATAGTATAATCTTACCCAGTACTCACATGAAATGAAATCTATCGTATTTGATAATAAGGAGTCTAGAAATTATTTTTGAATGGAACATTTTATGAGACCTTTATGTTACATTTTCTAAAATATTTGTTGAAGGAAACAACAACTCCTGAAGGAGAGGAGGTTTCCATGGAAGTCTCAGGGACGAGTTCTTCCTCTTACGTGGATAGCATCACTCACAAACCAGAGGGACGGCTGGCCAAATCTGGGGATCTGAAATTGCTGAACTCGGAGGAGCCATTGTACATTCCCATCACCCAGGACCCCTCCCCAATGACAGAGGACATGTTGGAGGAACACGCTGAAGTGTTGGCCAGGTAGCATCCTGCTTGCCGTTTATTGGTTACAGTGATCAATTAATTGTACATCATTTGAAAAAACAGCTCTCACATATACAAGTTTGATGGGGGTTTTTTCAGAAAAAAAAAATGAATGTAGAAAACTGGTTTTTTAAAATTATTTGCCTATGTTATCAGTATATAAATGTATTTTACAAACCTTACTGTACCAAAATCCTGTTGCGTCACTTTTTTGATGATTTTCTTGGAAAGGCATGATTTTTTGGTTTCCAGAGTGAACCTGAAAAAAGAAGAAGATGAAGTACCGGTACCCAGGTAGTAAATAATCTTTCATTTCATTGAAGACTAGGAACATCGTCAGAAGGAGCCCAGCTGAGAGCTAGAATGCAGAGTGCCTGTCTGGTGTCAGACATGGAGTCTTTTAAAGCTGCCAATCCTGGCTGTACGATTGAGGACTTTGTCAGGTGGTATTCCCCAAGGGACTGGATAGAGGAGGACGAGTCAACAAAAGAAAACCCCATAGGTATGAACAGGTTGAAAATGAATGCGAGAACATAATGCAATTTAAGTTTTTTAGATATTATATATATGAAATCAGAATCAAAAGCATTTACCAAGACAATAAAGAAAGATTAAATTATTAGTCTAACCAAATTAAAGCATACATTATGTACATGTTTTTATGAATGGTCCTTTTCAAGAAAAGATTATTGTAGTATCTTCATTATATCAAATATTCTGTACCTTAATTTAGGCCATCTCAGTACAAGAATGCAAATCCCTGGAAACATATGGTCCGAGGCCTGGCAAAGTGCCAAACCAGTGCCAGCCAGACGACAGAAGAGGTTGTTTGATGACACGAAGGAGGCTGAAAAGGTAAGAAACTTAGGAAGTACATTAATGCTGAACAAAAAGACTCGTGAGGATGTTCAAAATAATAAATCAAAATCTCTGATGAAGTAAACATTTTACTAGTATTGATTTACAAATATTTTTGATTTTTTTTTTGGAAAATATTGTCAGAAAATTTTATCTACAGTATGTTGGAAAGTAGAAAGGAATGTACCACTTTGAGTGGAATTGTTTACAGGATTATTATATCACTAAAATTGTTTCTTCTCACACATTGTTATAGGTGCTACATTTCTTGTCTGCAATGAAGCCAGCTGATGTTGTGGTTCATTTACTGCCCTTGTTGTTACATTCATCTATAGTCAATATCATTAGCAATGGTGAGTAAAAAGACTGTTGAATTTCACAAAAATGTTAAGATGATTGATCATTGGAAAAAAAAAATTTACTGTGGAATCATTAGACTTTGTGGTAACTCAATTTTCGTGGTATTCTTGGGTAGCCCAGTACAGCTCCCCTACAAATTTACATCCTCAACAAAAACAAATTTCGAAAGAGATAGTCTTAGACTTCTTACTGAAACTGAAAACCAATGCACCCACTAATTTACATTCCCACAAAGAAGCAAAAAATCCTCAGAAATTGGCCCCCACGAATTTCAATTCCACAGTAGTTTGCTGATATAATTTTTATTTTATCTCTTTATACAATACATACATGAACATGTAAATGCATGGCAAATAAAATAAAACATTTAACAAGTCATTGAATTTTTTTGTAGAGGATTCAGATGTCCCAAAAGTCAAGGAAATGATAGAACATTTGATATCAAAGTCTTCTATGGTCACCAGAACTCCTCATCAAGACGTCAGAAGATATGAGGTAATGAACTGTCCTAAGGGCCATTAAACTTAGATACTAGGATCACTATTGATCCTAGTTTCATAATTAAGACTTTTTAAAAATTAAGTAACGAGAACATAATTGTATGAGAGAAAAATTTATTAATTCTAAGCAATTTTACAATACTTAATACATGTAAGTACACTAAAACAGTTACTAGTAGCTTGTCTATATCAGATACTGGGAACTGCTAAACAAAACAAAAAACTCTTGATGTTGAGTGTAATTCACAATACGAGAATAATTATATGTACAACTAATTTCAATGAAGCAAAAAATAATTTAATTATGGTTGTAACGCGGCATTTGATTGGATAGAAAAATTTAGTTAAATTTGTATAACCTGGTTTGCACGTCACAAGACACGTCACAATGCACCAACGTACTAATTCACTTGACGTTACGTTTGAATTTTGAACAGATTCATATCATTTTTAAAAGTAAAACGGACTCAATTTGTACAGCAAATTCCAGAATATTAAATTATAAGGAATGAACTCAATATCTACCCAAGTTATACTCGTATAACCTGGGTTGGAGCAATTTACGCTTTTTTATAATCCGCTTCGCGGATTATAAAGCGTAAATTGCCCCAACCCAGGTTATACGAGTATAACTTGGGTAGATATTGAGTTCATTTCTTAAATAATTATATGTATCAAAAAGAGTTTTCCATTCAAGGACTTGGTGAAGCTGATCACTCTGACAGAGACTTTGATAGCACGGGCAACCTCCTTAAAGGCCAAGTTCCCCTCCTCCCTAGTGGAGAGCTCCAGTGGAAAAGAGGAAGTGGAGAAGTTTATCGGTGACCTCCTCCACATTAACGAGGTCCCCATCAATGGTGGACCCACAGGGCCAGTGGGAAACATGATCCACAAACTCTTTGTGGCTGCACAGCGGGTAAGGTTAAAGCTTGCTGATGCAGAACTAAATGAATTAACTGAGTGACAGAACAAAACATTTGTGGTATGGATTTACATTTAAATTGTTACATTTTTATCTGTGATGCTAACAGAATCAAGTAAGTTTTCCTATAAGTTACAGTAGTTTTTATTTTCCACGGTTTGTTCACTATATTCATCTTTCCTATATTTACTTATTAAAAATTTTAAAAAATTATATTAAAATAGTTGTTAGAAATTTGATTGGTAGTGTTTGTAATAGCTCTTTACCAATTGAAAATGACCTATGAAATATTGGTACATGTACTAGCAGTAATAGTCTGTTGAGTTTATAGTATTGTGTTCACATATAAAATACCAGTAGTCAGCAATCAGTTGAGAACTTTGCTTGGACTTACAGATCACAAGTTTTACCTATCAATAGTATTATATTTCATTTTCTGTATATCTAGGAAATTTGAGTATTCTAAAATCATGAACTTACATGTATAATAAAACATTTGTATGGAATGGCCATGAAAATGAATACATTGTATATTGGTTTTTTCTGCTTACCAATCTTTCAGACCAGATGTCACAGTTTCTCTTATGCTTTTCTTTGCTTTGCAACATATATTTGATATTTATAGCACAACACAGATGATTTTTGTAAAATCATTCCATATCAGTAGAGTTATTGCCCCTAAAGACTCTGAATTTTTTTTTCTAATTTTCAGGTATATATAGTTTTCTGTTACTGGTAATTTTTTTGAGAATTACACAATATATTAACAGCAAGTTTATATATGGATGGTTCCTTTTGTGCCTAAAATAAAAAAGAACCACCAAACATACATAAAGATATAATGAGTACTAAGAAAAGGAGCAATTAAAATTGTACTGCATATATAGTCTATAACCTGCCCTTAGAAGGCATCTGTTGCCCTTTTGATGCACACAGAGAAGCTTAATATGTTCTTGATGGTTCATAGAAAATCCTGTATTTTTATCCCACTAATGTACTGTATTGTTGTTTCAGGACTTGCACATGGTGATGGACGATGAAGAGAACAAAGAGGAGACCAGCAGTAACACCGTACCCGACTTCCCCCGCCCCTCGGCCAGGGAGTATATTCTGAGGACAGCTGCACCAAGACCAGCACCTTACTCCAAGTCTCTGCCGCATAAATTGACATGTTCCATTATTGAGGGGCATGAATTCAGACTCGCTGGAGCGTTTGCTTCTGACACGATATTTCAGTGATCATTTGTAAATATTTGTAATTTTTTAAATAATGTAAGAATTTGTAGTATGATCTAGGTTTAGGGATTTTGCTTTGAATGACTAGGAACTAGAAGAGTGCTGGATACAGATGCACTATAATTGCTGACTCTACAATGTAAATAAATGTATGAATGCATGAAATTTGTCAACTATGGGCTGGTCTTAATCAATGTAGACTTACAAGTCTATTTATTTTCACTGTTTTCCCATTTAAACTGTTGATAAGAAACAGTATCTTATTTATTGTATAAATCACCAGCATTATACATACGGCACCTATATTGTATGTACAATGCCAGTATGTTGTACTTCACACAGGGACATATTATCATGAATATGTTCTTTATGAAATAAAAACTTGTAATGATAGTCTTGTATCATGGTTTTTCTCTTTTAATCATGCATTTACAGGAATATGCCAAAATTTTTAGATTACTAATTCAAAAGTAACAGAAAAGTCAAAACTGTTTGAGGAGTTAGAAATACCTTTGTACTGCAATTTTTTAAAGTTCGGGTTTGGCATTCAACAAAAAGAAACTGCAATGGCAGCCTCCTTGATTGTAAACAATCTTGAAAAATCTGTCCTAAATCCAGACATTATTGTTAAAAGGAAAGCTGTAAGGAATTATACAAATGTAAATATTGACCGGATATCGTATTTAGTTACCAATAATTCTTACAGCAACTTCTTTGAGACCTTTTTACTGAGAAATCAACCTTGCATTTTATCATCTGTGAACACAGAAGCCTGGAAAAGTAGAAAGGACTGGGTGAATTCAGATGGAAAACCAAACTTTGAATTTCTTAGAAAAACATTTGGTACTTACATTTGGTACTCTCTCTCTCTCTCTCTCTCTCTCTCTCTCTCTCTCAGATCGACTCTACACCTCGGCATATTTGTTTGTGTTGAAAGTAATGATATATAACTATTTTATTGGGCACACATTTCATAAATTCTTGAGGTCAGGGTATACGAAAATAGGAGGTTGATTGGTTAACCTGGAAAAAAAGAATCCATCGTTTTGGTATATATACATGCATATTTTACAGGAAGTGCAGTTGGGCCTGTTGCAAACTGCAAAAAAGAAAAGTATTCAGCACAACCGAAGGAAGATAAAACTTTCGCTGACTTTGTTGACTATTGGCAAAGTTATATAGAGTCTGATTACCCAGAAAGCATGGATAATCTTTACTTAAAAGACTGGCACTTCACTCGGTAATATGATCGAATGCTCTGTAAACTTGGAGTTAAGTTCAGGTTAGAAAAATAAAAGAAAGTTCATAGTTCTCTATCATGTTTATATATCTAAGGGATTTCCCAGACTACACAGCTTATGAGACTCCTTGCGGCTTTTCGTCAGACTGGTTGAATGAGTTCTGGGACACAAAAGATGATGATGACTACAGATTTGTGTATATGGGCCCAAAAGGATCATGGTAATCTTTAAAAATTGTACTTTTGAAATCTTTTACTCTTTAAAATCCAAACAAAATTTGCATGTTAACTATCCATGATTTTCCTGTGACAAATTGTAAATACCCCTGTATAATGTTTGTAAAATTTTATTTGCACCCTCATCTTTTATTTAAACCATAGTCAATTCAGAATTGTCATCTCCATTTGAAACATGTGAACTTCAAGGCATGGCTGCATATTGTGGCAAATCTATGCAGTGATCATAACAGTTTCATGTCTGTTAGAATGGAATTCCCCTGTCCATGCCTATGCCTTAACTTCTGTAGAATCGTTTATCTTTGATGGAGCTAGTTTTCAAGGATTACCAATTTTTCACAGTTTCACTGAGACTTAATTTTGTGGAGTGGCTTGCATAAAAAACAAAGACTATTTCATAATTTTCCAAGTATGAAAAATTCATGGATGAGGAGTACCCATGGATTCCCAAACTACCATGGTATCTAATAATTATTCTGTAGTGTTAGCTATAAGCTTTTTAAATAGTTTTGATCAAAATAATTTCTTTGTGGCATTATTTAGCTATTGTTTCAAAGGCTGATTGCAGTGATTCTGTTTAATTTTGGGAATTTAGGGTTATTAGCTTATGTTTTTAATAACCATTTACCATTACAAGTCCCAGTAATATTGTTTTAGGACACCATTCCATGCTGATGTATTCAGGTCATTTAGTTGGTCAGCCAACATTTGTGGTCGGAAGAAGTGGATATTCTATCCTCCAGGTGAATATTATGAAGATATATCAGCAATTCATATTGTTCATTCACAGATTAGTTTATTACATTAAAAGGCTGCAACTTTACAAATTACAGGAGTAGGAAATTTTCTTTCTAAGAATTTATGATTGCATTGAAATGTTGCAAAATCTAACAATATACATTAAAGTCAATCTATTAATATGTGTTTCATTGCAGGGGAAGAAGAAAATTTGCGCAACAAGTATGGTCATTTGGTGTATGATGTAGATTCTGCTGAATTACTCGATGAAAACTTGTATCCCAACTACAAGAAAGTCAGGTCTAGGATAGAGGTGATTCAGGAAGCAGGGGAGATAATTTATGTCCCTAGTGGATGGCACCACCAAGTCTTCAATCTTGTATGTTTTAGTTTCTGAATAGTAATGAAAATCTTGTATCTTCAGTTTTGAGAAGAAGTCTGTTTAAGAACTATTTGTACCCATGCACATTAATGCATGAACATGAAAACACTTGTAAAACACACAAAGACATTCAGAAGTATGCAAATAACACATATTCTTCTCTCTAATAATTAGAATTATTTTTATTAAGGTTCGTTTTTCATTAAAATATACAACAATTACATACTTTTTATAACACAACACAATAAAATTGCATCACCCTAAAATCTCTTTGAAGCTTTATGTTTGAACACTCGCTTTAAAACTAATTGTTTCATTTCACAGGAAGATACAATTTCTATAAACCATAACTGGATGAATGGCTGTAATGTTGACATCTGCTGGCAGTATGTCAAAGACAACTTGAGCCAGGTTCAGCAAGAGATTGAAGATTGTAAAGGAATGGACGGCTGGGACCAACAGTGTCAGGTTAGAGAGGCAGCAGTTGTCTTCTTTGCCATTTTGAAATCATTTAAATCCATTGATAGGGTTTTTTGGGGGATTCAATTATTTTGAACAGGCATTCAATGTTTTCTTTCTTTTCATGTTAGTTAATCCTGAAGGCCAGTTGTGGAATCGATTATGGTGAATTTCTTCAGTTTATGGAAGTCATTGCCATTAACAGGATCAGACTTCTACAAGTTCATTTAGTGCACAAGTCACGAAATTTACCTACAGAACAGAAGCAGTCTGGATCTGATGAGACCCCGTCTGTTGACAACATAAAGTGCCTAGCAGATGAAAAACAAGCAGATGTTTCAAGTGCTTGCGACTCTTATACTTCAGTGCTGAATGAAAGATTGTATTCTCCAATGACAGAGGGGCAGATAAATCATTGTGTGTTTGACCTGTACAGTGTCAAGGATGTATTATGTGATATGATTCGGACTCCAGAATTTACTTCTTTAAATGATTGTGAGAACAAAGCCAATGAACTTATAGTAAAAATAGAAAAAATAATAAATAGCATTATCTAAATAATATATGTTGAAAATAATGTTAATGCTGTATATATATTTATTCCATTCAGAAACGACAACTGCTTAACCTTGTATATGGGAGGTGTCATATAGGATGTGCCTTCTTTTGAGTTTATTTATATTAACATGTATAAATCAAATAACACACAAATTGAAAACAAGTTTATATAGATCTCTAAAAATATACAAAATATATATACAACTGTATATCATTTTATTGAATATTATTTGCATTTAATGTTTCATTCTGTAATTGTAAAACCTAAATAAGATTACTTTGTCTTCTTTTTCCCCTTGTAAATAGTAATATCTCTTGAACGGTCTACATGAACTTTTTTCAAGTCAAAAACTTCTGACAACATTTGTAGGAAGTTTGAATCTCTTGTGTATCGTATTCTACAAGAGATGTAAACCAAAGTGTTTTCATCACTCAAGTGTTCAATAGTCTTCAATAAATCTGGAAATGTCTCCTCAATGTATATGATATCAGCCCCAAGGATCACATCATAAGTTTTTGTACGAGATTCCAAATTCTCTCTCCAGTCTAGGGCTTGCACTGTGAACTGTCCCTCAAAACGTTTTGGTAAATTGGTGTTCACAACCTCTGTCAAATATGGAATTGCTTTCTCCAGGTCAGTTATAGTTGTATGGGCCCCTGTGTGTACAAAGGAAACCATTTGATTATCACATTTTTCAAATGAAATACTGGTACTTTATTAGGAAGCTGATGGTAATACATGTATAGGCAACTCTTACCAAGCAATGTTGAAACAATTCCAACGATTCCAGAACCCGCTCCCAGTTCAATGACGTTCTTCTTATCAAGGTCTACGTTTCCAGCTTCTAAGTATTCACAGAGAACAATGGCCTGCATAGCAAGAACAATGGTAATAGTAAGCTAAGGTAATGCACAGCGTATATGTATTGCACTGGCATATTCCAGGATTCAATCCTCTTTACCTTGCACAATGCAATTGTTAATACCTTTAAATTGTCCATTTGTATTTCAAGTATCACATTATTTATGTTAAATGAATAACTTTTAATGGATTTTACAACTTTCAGTCACTATTTTTCCAACTACTGGTACCAGTAAAATTTATAGGAATAAATGGAAGAATTGAACAACAAAGTTGTTTCCCTTGCTATCTTTTTTCTCCCAGAAAAGTTGTAGAATAACCACCAGATTATTCCTTTGCCCTCTGTTAACAGATCATTTTATCTGATAATTTGATAACCATATTCTGTCTTATAAAGATATATATGCGCCATATTTTCTAAAAATTTTCAATATTTAATTTATGAATAACCCTGGGATCAAACTATGTTTATTAAATAGTATTTTAAAAAAAATTCTTTTGAAACGCCCCCTTCTAGCTTGTAAAGTTTCAATACACAGATAAAAATGTGATGTCTACGTGGATTTTGTATTGCAACAGACTCAGTGATAACTTTGAAGAATTGGGCGAGGTATTCCGAGTGTCTTCTAAATTGAGAAAAGATGTCAACAGCTCCTATTATAATTCTCCCTAAGAAATTTGTTTTTGTTCCTATGAATTTTTCTGAGTGAAAGATGATAACTTGTGAATGAAATTATACTGGAAATTTTCCTTTCCGTCTATTTTATTTGTACTACTTTTACAGGTATAAGTATATTTATTAAAAATCATCCAAATGTGTGGCATCAATATCTTGGGACAGACTATAAGTGTACACAGTGCTTGGAAACTAATATATGTATAGATTAAGATGGAATAACACACCTGGAAAAAGTCACTCAAAGTAACAGGAAATTTTTTGATAATGAAAATTATAATGATAGATAAACTGTAAAAATGTCAAATAAGCGAAAAATTTGCAGTTTGGGGATAAAAAATGAATATCTAAAATAATTATTCCAGTAAGTAACAACAAAAGCCCCAGCGGGATTTGGATCACGGCCAACTCGGCTATGGAGAAAGTAAGATGTTTCAGTCCATAAAATCCTTTTAATAAAACGAAATGTTGTTTCGATCAGCGGTCAGCCATTATGTGATGATGTGTTATTCCACCTTAAGATTTTTGCTATGCATTTGTATTGTGGTAGATCGGGATTTGGTTTTATATTAGTATTCCGATCCCGATGTGATTTATTCTATTACTTTGGTAACGCCCACTTTATACGTTAACCAATAACTTTAATGACAGTTGTCTATTGTTCTGTCCCATATATAAAGTCGTGTAAGTCATTATTTGACGAAGGAGACGGCTGGTTTCGCTAGCTACTTTTCTCCAAGCAGAGAGAGAGAGGGAGGGAGACAGCTGGTTTCGCTAGCTACTTTTCTCCTGAGTCCCGGCCCGTCTCGTTTGTCTATTTGAGGTCCCTGTTAAAGTTAGGTTTTAGGGTTGGGAGATTTTAAGTACTTACTATTGACTTGTGTTCTTATTTTGTTATAATAAATTTATTAAGGGTTGTTAATCTTGGTTTTCATTTACTTTGAGTTTGGTTTATTACATCTGGTTTATCTATAGTGAGAGTAAAGTCGTTTTCATACCTTATTTATAATTTAGTAAAGTTTAATTCTTAATGTAAAGGTCAAATTCAGTCACAAAACAAAAATAAACACAACGCGAAGTACTGATAAAAACCTATACGGCACTGACCTGCTACATTATTTGGTGCCGTGACCAGGATAGGGTTTGTACTACAATGGTCAGTGGCACGTGCTACTCACTTTGAGAGCCCTATTCAGTGATTCGGACTTGGCTGAATTCTTTTGTTGTCAGTTTCTATTGTATTGTGTTTTTTGGTTACTTTAGCTGTCGCTTTTCTTTGTAATGGATTTGTGGGTTTGAGAATTCATGTTGTTCGTGAATTGAAGTATTTAGTAGATTATTTTTGTACTTGATTTTTTACGCTGCATTTTTTCATCATGCAGTTATGTTTAGAGATGATAGAGAATTTTTGCGTGAGAGAAATTATCCCCCAGCACATATTCAGACCGGGAATGGTGTCCGTTGTGAAAGTTGGAGAAAGTCCAGCGAAATTAGAGTAAATACTATTGATAGACAGATAGAAGAGTTATCAGAAAAGTGTGATTTTTTAGAGAAAGAGCTCAAAACGAAGTATTTTAAAAATGATTTTGCTTTTGAAAATGTACGTCAGACGGCTAGAGAGAATCGAACGCACGTGCAATCTGACAATTATTTGGCACAGTCACGTCATTCAAAGTATAGAAAAGAAATTAAGTCGCCAACATTTGATGGTAGTTTTGATATTCATGAATTTTTCATTCAGTTTGAACAGGTTGCTAAGTGGAATGGGTGGAGTAAGATAGAATGTGCAAGTCAGCTTATTATGAGTTTACGGGGGTCTGCAAGACATGTGTTATCCAAAATTCTTTTGACAAAGTCTGACAATTATGATGTTTTAAAAGAAATTTGTAAAAACTATTTCAATCCCAGAGAAAATGTGAAAGCTTACCAAATTGATTTCAAAACAGCGTGTAGACAAAATGGGGAAACAGTTGAAGATTTTGGTTATGCTTTGAAAAGGTTAGCCTTAAAATCATATCCACATATTCTCTATAAATACTTAGAACCTCATATTGTTGACCAGTTTACCTTTGGTTTAGGGGATATTGATTTGCAAAAGCATGTTCAGTTTAAACATCCCTCCACAATTGAGAAAGCGATAGGTTTAGCAATAGAATATGAGAGTTTCGTAAGTAATTTTGTCGCAAACCAAATACCTGTTTCAGTTCACACAAATGACAGCGATTTTAATGATTTAAAAGCATTTATTAAAGAAGAAATTCAGAAAGTGTTTTGTGAACATTATGTTGATGAAGTTGATTCTTTACAGAATTCAAACATGTCTGATTGCCAAAACTTTTCTCATAATATTACCAGTAAATCGTGCCATCTGGTTGGTCATTGTTCTGAAAGTTCAAGCTCGTTAGAAACAACTCTTACTCTCGAAAAACATTCAGGGACTAATGCCATGGTCGGGTCATTAGTTTCAGGCCGTTCAAATCTTACCGAACACAGTCGACCATTCGAGGTAGAGTCGCAGAACCAAACAGAAACTGGTGGAACGCAGGGTAAAGTTCAATGTTCCAAAGAAAATGTATGTCTTGGGGAAGTTACTAAAACACACAATGTGCCTGTTGACTTTAAGTCCAGTTCTACATGTAATAAATCCGAGTGTTCTGACACTGAGTTACAGACTGAAACAGTTTCCAATTTAAGTGATAATGGCGTAATGTTGTCAACTTTGAACCCCGAAGCAAATGTATTTATACCAAACTCTCAAACTTGTTCAGATTTACCAGAAAAGAGAGAGAAAGAGCACATGGCGAATTCCATCTTGGAATGGAAGCTCGATGGAAGAACTGTTCCCCCTGGTAAAGTTAATTCTTGTCTGAGCGGTGAGATCCCCTTACAGTTGTCTTTCGTGGGTACTACTTCTATGTACAAGCCCGTCAGCCCAGTATTGTACCCTTACTGCCGACCCGAGCATCCGAAGGGAATTGGCTAAATGTGTTTTGATATTACAATGTCAGTTGAAAGTTAGAGCGATGTAGCATTTACGTGTTCGTTGATTTGTTTAATTTTGTGGCTTATAAACTAATTAGATTTTTTGTAAAATTTGATAGGTTATTAAACACGCGTAAATCTAGTAGGTTAGCCTTAACAGTAACTATCCTCTGTCGATCTTGTTGACAAAACTGGGATAGTATGCCTGTTAATAACCCGTGTAAACATAATACTTTTATGTACTGAAAATTTCCGTGTTCTGTGTGAAAGTGTGATGATTTGATATATGGATTCAATTATGATATTTATGACATGTTTATTAATAATTCTTTTGATTTTTCAGACCATGTATTCACCAGTTTTATTGCAGTTTATCCAGACACCAGGTTGACCAATGTGAAGTTAGGAATTGGACTGGAATCCGATATTCAACTCGATATATTTCAAGTGTCTGATCGCCTTCACAATATCCGATGTTATACTGGTATCCATTGCGTTCACTCTGGAATCAGCGATATCCGTGAGGATTGTGTTAATCGTGTGTAAATGTTGTGTTGTTCGCTTAGTATTATATTCCGGAATGTGTTCCAATTATTGATTGCTAAGGACCATGGAGACTGGTACTGTGAAGTGAACTTAGCAATGTGACATATTCACCTGATTATGTTTTGCTTATTTTGCATTATGTATGTTTTGGGGGAAATTTGGTTGCTTAGTACTTTTATTATTTATTTATTACTTTATTTTAGTCAAATGCATAGCATTTGTCTTTAAGGGGGGAGGAATGTGGTAGATCGGGATTTCGTTTTATATTAGTATTCCGATCCCGATGCGATTTATTCTATTACTTTGGTAACGCCCACTTTATACGTTAACCAATAACTTTAATGACAGTTGTCTATTGTTCTGTCCCATATATAAAGTCGTGTAAGTCATTATTTGACGAAGGAGACGGCTGGTTTCGCTAGCTACTTTTCTCCAAGCAGAGAGAGAGAGGGAGGGAGACAGCTGGTTTCGCTAGCTACTTTTCTCCTGAGTCCCGGCCCGTCTCGTTTGTCTATTTGAGGTCCCTGTTAAAGTTAGGTTTTAGGGTTGGGAGATTTTAAGTACTTGCTATTGACTTGTGTTCTTATTTTGTTATAATAAATTTATAAAGGGTTGTAAATCTTGGTTTTCATTTACTTTGAGTTTGGTTTATTATATCTGGTTTATCTATAGTGAGAGTAAAGTCGTTTTCATACCTTATTTATAATTTAGTAAAGTTTAATTCTTAATGTAGAGGTCAAATTCAGTCACAAAACAAAAATAAACACAACGCGAAGTACTGATAAAAACCTATACGGCACTGACCTGCTACTTGTGTATTGTAATGATAGACAACACTTACAGCGTCCCAAACGACTGCTGCGACTCCCAGCTTATTCCAGTCTTGTGATATTTTAAGTTTTTGGCCAGCAAAATTGAATTCCCTCTCGGGCTGATTAAATATAGATAGCACATCGTTGTTTTTGTTATATGGCACCAGAGCCATTGTGGGACCTTGCATATCTGGCCCCTCACAACCTTCTGCACCAATTTTTGGTTTGACACAGTGATGTGTGTCTTCTGTAGATTCACAACTATGATATTTCGGTATGAACCATATCAACACGAAACTATAAAGTAGAATAATCTGAATATTAGTGAACAGTAACATGAACGAAAACGTGATTTTTATTTTTTGTTTATACCGGAAATAGAAGGGGCACTCTAAAAGTAAAAGCACGTCGAATGTGAATGTCAAGCCCGACAGAAGTGAATACGCAACAAATTTTGTTTGTAAAAATTTTGGTCTACCGCTCACAAAATGTAAAAATTAGCCAAGATTTGTCTCAAATAAATATAATGAGCCATATTCATTTTAGACATTATTTTTTGATATTTAAAATTATATCGGGTTCGAAAAACAAATGGTTTCATTGTATCCATAACGACGTTTACATTAACGCCATGAGTGTTTACATTCGGTAGCTATTTTATCGATAAGATTTTGATTATACATTGAGCATTTCAATGGCGACGAATAAGAATATCAAAGAATGTGGTAAGTTTTGTATTTTTCAATTTAAAAAATTCGTCGTTTCCAATAAAACAAACTTTATCCGTGTATCTCAGCACATAAATTGTGTGTCAGCTTAGTAGGTTAATGTAAGGAAATTAAGTGTGCTAATAAAGTGAATATTGAATTAAGACCCATACTGTATTCATAATAAAGTTTAACGTGAAATTTGATTTATTTCTTACGACAGATTAACGCAGGTACTTCGAAGAGAGTCCCATGAACCCCCCCCCCCCCCCCCATTTTTCTTTTTATTAAGCACTAGTTAATTATTTTCTTTATTAAGTACTTAGAACTACCGTTGCATCATTGTAAATGTCTTAACCACAGGGGCCAAGCCCGTTTTAACATTAATTTCAATGTAACCATAAATGGTTACATTGAAATTAATGTTAAAACGAGCTTGGCCCCTGTGGTCTTAACTACAATATTTTAACTCATATTGCATGCTTTAACATCAGTTTAAATGCATAACAACATCAAGCAAAATAAAGCTTCAGCGATCAAAATATTGTGTCATTATACATTGTACCAACAAATACAACCTTTATCTTTCTAACAGACCTTCATATGCATACTTCATATAACTAGATGTTTAAACTATTGCATGATCTGACAACTGTCAAAGCAGCTGGTTTACTGGTAATTTAATGAAATACATAATAATGTATCATTCTGTATGTTTATATTTTCTAATTTTTACCTGACAAAGCGCGAATGAAAACTTTTCATTAAGATTTCTGTCTGTTTTAGGGTGGTTTTATCATGCACCTGCTAAGAGACAGGACCCCAAGTCAGAGCCAGTACTGGTTCCTGCTGCCTCTCAGATTCCGGGTCTGAACTCTGACCTTCCTCCTGAAGATGACATTCAGAGGTCACTGTTCCGAGACACAGACACTAAGTATGTCCGACTGGCAAAATCTGGAGGGAGACAAAGTAAGTACATGTACCAGTAAACAGTTCTTTATAATAGGCAAACTGGGCCCTATAGTCATATGATAGAGAAGTCTTAGCTAGGCTGATTTAAAAATGTTTACATGGTATAATGGTTCTATTATAACATACATGCAACATTCAAACTGCAATATAAAGTTGCATATCTACTCCTGTTGTGTGCAAGTGTAAACCAATTTTTAAAAAGTTTTTGTTAATTAAATTACCAAAGTTTTTACTTGAATTGAAGATTTTTCATAACCTATGGGCCTGGACTTGCTTCTTGTATAACTAGCATAAACTTTAAAGTACATTGCACTTGCCAATATCCAAAAAGTATACTATAAATATTTTCCCTCCTTGTAGATCTCTTGCAATTCAAGGAAAATCCGGATATGAGAAAACGAGAGCCTAAGGCCTATCCAAGAAATGAGTGGTTTTACTTAGAGGACAATAGACTTGAAGAGGAAGAGGGAAAAACTGCATCAGAGTATGTAATTTAATTTCACACCTTCAAATCTCTTGAATAATTTTTTCAAACTTCAAGAATTAGATAACTCTTTTTAGTTCATTACCTATGGAATTTTTTTTATTTATTTAGTCCTTACCAGTTCACAGTACCAGAATACATGTACCACGAAGTGTTCAATCCAGATGCACAAACAGATTCCTATGAACGACCAAGAAGAGCATTGTATGGGTTTGACAATGTCTCAGCTTTTGAGAGAGAAGGAAAGGGCGTTACAGATAAAACAGTCAAGTTACCAGAGGTGATAAAACCGGGCTATGGTGTACGGAGTGGTAAACCACTGAGAATGAAGAAACAACCACCTGCTCCTGCCGGAGTCAAAACCGCCCAGCAAGTGTCAGCAGCCAAGATGGTGGACGATGGCAGACCTAGACTGAAATATTTACCAATGTAAGTTTCCAATTTTGGTAGAATATACATTTTCAACACACTTCACTTTTATGAGGAGTGGGGTGGACTTTAAACCATTTGCTTGGAACGATGTGAACACACATACCAGTATTTCAAAAAAAAAAATCTTTCAAAAATGTATTTAAAAGCCTATTACCTTTATTTTGCAGGCCAGAAGCTTCAGATAAAACAGAGAAAGCAAAGATGTCTAAACTTTTGTCCTACACTTATGACAAAGAATGGCATGATGAGGTTCGCAAGTGGGAGTACAAGCAAGACAGACTGAGAGAAAAACACAAACAAATGATCGCGGCCCAGGGGCCACAGAATCAGGAGCCACTGGTCTCCGAGTACAACACCACCATTGGCAAGAGTAGACCTCCAGCATACCAACCACAGTAAGGGAACTTGTTTGATAAATTCTTTAAAGGTTCATATTGGTTGAATTCTCTTATTTCAAATAAGGGAGTTTGTCTTTTTATTTATTTTGGTGGTGTCATAACTATGAATATCGGACATCACACATGTATTAGAGAATTCTAAAAGATGCTCTGAAAAAAAACCCATACCTGTTAACCCTCTCGCATCTTGCAGGAGCTAGACTCCCGCAAAACAGCCTAAAAATCTTAAATCTCCCAGGCAAGAGACTAGATTCTCTCACAAACATATTTGTCTTCCCCATGACCCCCTCCCCCCCCCCCCCCCCAACTTGTGAATCTTGACTTGCTTCTTTCAAAGACCAACAAAACATTTACACATCTACATATTTTTTTTGAAAAATTATGTAGATATGTAAAGGAATACCCAGGAAACGTAATTTTTTTTTAGTAAAGGATTCTCTAAAAATGAAAATTTCTAACCTGTGATTTGTACATGGGATTGTTTTATGAACTGTAAGGAAGTTGTTAATAACATGCATTGAGATACAAGGGACAGTTTTACATGTATCTGATAAGAAAAAAAGGAGTATGCTTGATTTATTCTTTTATATCTACATAAATAAGATAAAATTATAATAAGCACCATGATATGAAGATTAATTTTAATCAAACATATGCAAGTATATCATGTGTTCATTCACCAATCAAGGGCACAAAAAGAATGATGTAATTGTGATTATGACAGATATAGGGATGCATTCAATAAGTGAATTAAGTGGTACTCAAATTCACTCTCTGCAAACATTTTAAACTACATGCATATATATTTTAAGGAAACATATTTCATCAATTGACCAAAACAAATGTATTAGATGTATTAAGTTTTTCACACTTTTGTTGCAGAAAAAGAGGATACACAGGGGGATCTGGCCACCAGTCCAATCGATCGACGATCACCTCCACCACAAACTCAAAGAGGGGGGAGAGGATGCCAGAGAAAGAACTCTTCAAAATGTCAAAGTAAGGGCCAATTATTCAGCAATAGGTTGACATTGCACTGATTCATAAATTTTTGTTAAACTCATAGTATTATATCAGCTCTTTGTTCAAACTGAAAGTATTCAGAATGTATATATATTCTTTATTTGACAATCTGATTAAAATCAGTCCATCTTATTTCATCTTTTATTTGCTAGCCAATGGTTTTCAGCCAACTCTATGCCCAATAAACCTTAGAATGGAGTGAACCAAAATGCTTGCTTCGAAAAGATACCTTTAATTCTCAGTATTCAGACATTAGGGGGGGGGGGGGGGGGGCTGATTTTAATCAGACTGTTGATTTCATTCAGTAAGACACATTTATCAATGTATGATTTTGCTTATTTCAGGTTCAAGAATGTTCAGTCAAGAGTTGACCAGACAATGCCAAAAGCAATGGTTGCAGCCACACACTGATTTTTTTTGTTTTATTATTGTATGAAACTTATCTGTGATGCTTATATATACACTCTTAGAACACGGAATGTACGTTGACTTTCCGAGGCGATGTCTCAGAGTGCCGATGAGGAATTTTTTCTGGTTGATTATGTACATCAATTACATGTTGATTCATCCATTTTACAGTAATGAATTTTACAAATTTATATTGGAATCATTTTGATATGCAGGTGCATAATAATTCAGAATAATCATGAGATAAAACAGTATTTAGCTTTTTCAGTCTCAAAATTAAAGAGTATTCTAAGAAAACTTTTTAAAGTATTACTAGTTTAGGAAAGTACATGTTTACTTCTTATTGAAGAAAAACTATTTACAAAATTTTATTACATAAACCCAATTAACCTTTACCCATGCAATTTATTTTTGTTATGAAATAAATATCGTTTTTTTTTTTTTATTATTTAATACAGCAATTCCTATTTTTTTTTTTTTTTTTTTTATAAAAAATCATTTTACATTGATTTGTTTCAACCATTATAAAGTCTTTGGATGTTTTGTTTTGGCCCCATTGTGTAGCAGGTCTTCCCCAATCTGTTAGTGTGTAAAATCATATTAGTTTTAATTATATTTTTTTTTATTTTTTAATACAAGCACCTTTATCTATGACCTGGTACATTCATGTGATACTGAAATACTTAATTTTACGTGCTACATTTTTTTAAAGAAATATATTTCTTTATAATTTATGATATATTCATATACAAAGTACAAAGTATGTGGTCTAATTATATAATTAATTGTTAATGAAATTTTGTAATACATGTATTTACTTTGAAATAAATTACTAAACGTATTCATTGTATTTTGTGTGTTAATGCTATTTTCCTGACCGTGACCAACTGAATATAAAAAGTACTATAGTAGTTGCATGTTGGCCAGTTGCCCCATTTCCCTTCTCGATATTACGTATGTGGCAACGCACTTTGTCAATTTTTTTCAAACTGCGTAAATTTTGGGACCAAGTCAACATTAAAAAAATGTTCAGGGTTTAGTCAAAAAGTTGATAGTTTTATACACAATAAATGATTACCGTAATTTAACCTTGTTTAGCTAAAGTGCGTTGTTACATACGTGCATCAGAGGCATGCGTACATGTCCCTGAGACAGAAAAAAAACCCATCACATTACTTTTGATACTCGCATGAAAAAAGTATGTAGATATACAAATAATTATATTTAATATACAATGTATATTGAAAATAGTCTTCTGAAAAAGATAAATACAGATATTATTTGAACTCTTCTTTACACATTCTGTTGAAAATAGTTTGTTCCGATCAACCAATTTTTAAATTTGATGTAAGTAATGCAACATAGAAATAAGAAAAGTTTTTAATTCTGCTACATATCCTTTTCAAGATTGAGAGCTAAAACTTCAAACTTGTTATCATATCCAAGTAACGGATGCTTCGCCTTGGGACATTATTTTTCTTGTTAACGTAACCCAAAGTATAAAAAAATAGGTTCTGTATAGTTTATCAGTTTTATTCTTTTCAAAATCGACCAGCACTGACTTTCGATTAATCCTTAAAAAAGTTATGCCGTAATATATTTAAACTGTTACAGGAGAAAAGTAAAAACTGGTTTGGTCGTACACTTTGTCACCAGAGTGTGGATTGTAATTTTTTACTGAAAACATTTTTCATCATTTTGTCAATATTATCAAGACACAACCTCGCTTAATTTTAATCTTGTTTTGTATCGTTTAAAACATAAATGCTATCTGTTTATAAGCTTCGTACAGTGACCGTGCTTTAATTTTTAAAATAAAATTAAATCTGTTCAATATATTTGGGTAAAGACGGGTATACATTCAAGTGGTCCGTCTACAATAAAGAGATGGATAAACATAATTTATCGTTAACATTTACAATACAACGAGTGTGTCGTGTTCCTTTCCTACTTATTTCTATATTTCAAAACAGCACAGGAAATTCTTGCGGTTGTGACACCCCCCCCCCCCAAAAAAAAAAAAGAAACTTTGTTTAGTCATCTTAGTATCCAGCACATTGACAATATCATTTCGAAATAATGATGTTGATGCATTTTTACACTACTTTTAATTAATCATGATAAATCACTTGTAACAAGTGCAATCTGTATGTTGCAAAATACGCTCGTCAAGCAAATATCGCAATTTGACTTACATATTATAAAGAAAATACATATAGATTGGATGTACAAATTAGGTACCAAGGTTAGGTATATGACATTATATTGACATTATTTCAGAACCATTCGTTTCTAAGATGTGACGATATAAATCCAGCATTTTGCATACTTGTACAAAGGCTATAGCTTTTTTTTTTTTAAACAATGTAACGTTATATTTTTTAATCTATATAGATATATAACAATTTACTTAAAAAAAATATAATAATGATATACTTTAAGCGGTCCCCATATTCTAATCACCATATAGAAATATTCTTATCCTTACGAAAGTGTTTTTTAGTATAGAGATGAATATTTTATAATCAATTTAAATGGGAAGCGCCTATGATAACGTTACATGTTTTTTTGCAATATACTTTATGTATAAAAAAATATTATATACTTGAAAAATTTTGTTTGATACTATTAGCTTGTCCCCTATGTATCCAGTCATTGACCATTCGAAGTGTAAAATTTTCTCCGCTGTTATTTTGAGTTATCCCTCTTCGAAAGTGTCTTCCCCATTCTAAAAATAACAGCAGTGACGTCGCATTTTGTCGAAGTCAACATCATTCAAACGCTCGGTAGGCCTAGTGGAAACTTCAACACGGCACATGGTGGTGGGAATGGATATACTGTTCGAATTTCCTTTATGTGTGCAGTGCAAATTAATAGATTAAGTAAGAGTGCAACTACAAAGTGATTAAAGAAGGCTTTCAGCCAGCAATGCAGGCGAAGCTACCGTCTGCTTTTTTCTTCTTGGTGGTTTTGATATGGGTAACTGCCGTCACATACACTAGAGGTAAGGAATTTTTGTCACACCTGGGGATCATTGAGGGGTCCTCTCACCTGTGTTATTATTTTGGGCTTTTCTAGCCATTGATTTATCCCCAATTACTTATATTTTAATCGGATTTACCTCTTAGAAATGTATTCTGTATAAAAATAGTAAAAGATTTTATTCATTGGTGTTATTAAAACGGAGTCCTTTCAAATCGCGAACGATCTACCTTTCTCAGTTTTACAACATTGTGTTGTGTAATTCGGTACACAAAAGTCTGATCTAAGGATAGAACACAATATTGCGTGAATATTTTCATCTCAACTAAGTAAATAAGTTGGTTTGAAACCATTGTTCCCAACAAAGGTGACCCAAACCTGTTTTATAACCTTTTATTCAGTCTGCTAATCAACGAGGGCCATTTAGTTGACTTACGCTGTGGGGATCTATTCAATTTATGTCAATAAACACAGCTGATATAAAGACTTTTGTATGTACTCTCTATAAAATGATCAGCTGATGTAAACCAAGAAATTGCTACCCCCCAATATTTTGATGTGGAAAATGTCTTCCTTTCCATGTTTTGTAGTGTGTACCTAAGTGCCCTTTACAATCGAGACAAACGCAATATAAGAGACTTTAGTTTTAAAAAGCTCGCACCAAATTTGATATGCAAATTTTCATATGAATACCAATGTTAAAAAAAATAAAATGGCTGACTCAATGGCTTGTGATTTTGACTTGATACAAAAGCATAAAAATTAAATCTTCTGATAGATTTATAAACATGAACTGAATTAAAAGCATTGGCCATTATGACAAAGAGTATTTTAAAAGTCCTTGAAATGAACGTCAACGTCAGTGGTACTAGTCTTTGTATTGAAAAATAAAGATGTCATATGTCAGAGATTTATATCAGATTTATACAAATACATATATAAAATCATAATAAACAACATTATCTCAAATCCTTAAAGTCTTTCTTGGACTAAATCTCACAGTATGTGAAACCTCATTATAAAAGATTATTCTGGAAGAATCAAATATCATAATTGAATAATGTTTGTGTGAAAAACTTGTTTGACCTTTAATGAATTTTTTGGGTCAAGAGATTGAGATAATGGATCTACTAACTATCCTTAAAATAACAAATTCTTTGATTGTCATATGAATCGTATGGTTCTTGGTAATAAACAATACAATACATGGTCATGCAGGACAATAACTATTGTTTCCTTGAAAGAACTATTACATATTTGTGATTAGTCAATTTCGGCCCCCAATAATCATTATTTCATTAATGTTGGATTGTTTCGTGAATTATTTTGTATTCAGAAATATTTTCATTGCTGTAATACTATGGGAAAATTTGGGATGACATCTTTGAACCTCAATTTATTTGCACTCAATGGTAATATGTAATGTCAGAAATAAAACAATATCATATAAAATGATTTGAGCTATTCCATCAGAATAACTTTCATTTTCCTTGATGTTGAAAAAGCTATGGAGCTTTGAAGAACGAAGCAAACTTTTTCTGTCTGTAATTATTATTTTCGGATTAGATATATCCTTGATGGAAATGTTTGTTCAAGTCTGTGCTCTTTTTGGAAGATATACATGTACTGCATTTTTTTTGTACTTTAAAAGAATTAATCAATTATTTCACAAATAGAGAGTACATGTATGTTGTTTTAATAAAATGTCAAAAATAATATCATGTATATATATTTATGAGTGCAGTCTGGTATGTTCTTGAACAGGTATTTTTATTAAGCTATGATAACAGCTTGTCATGGAAGCCTGTAAATAAAACTGTATCGTACTGGAATTATTTTGGTAGACACATGAAACGGACTGATGGTTTTTCGTTTATTGCTTTGTGTACTTCTACATGCATGTTTTCTTGCATATCAGATGTAGATATTAAAACCATCTGAAAACGTTTTCAAGATAAAGAAAAAGTATCGTCTGAAGATAAGGTTGCTGTATCTCCCTGCATTAAATATAATCGATTAATATCTTTACAAGTTTATTATAAGATTTGATTTCACAAAATGAGAATTTATTTAATCTTTACCAACTGTGTTAAACTAATCCATGGAAATGTCCTAAAGATGAACTTAATTATTAGTATAAGTATGAAGTAGTGATTTTAAAATTGATAAAATTAAGTAAAAAAATATGTAAATATTTCTCCTTCCTCCTCCTCCCTTCCTGCCTCAAGAGCCCCCCCCCCCCCCCTCCAAATTAAATTCACTGTACACACTTGAACCTATTGTCAATTCACATGCAAATTTGAAGTTATTTGTACTTTCAAAATCAATTTTGAATACTGGTTTTAATCGTAGGATTAATTATTTCCCTGAAATTGAATGGGATGTAGACAATACCCCAACATACAAGTACCTGTTTTAACATCCCATCTCAAGTACATGGTTGCAAACAATTGACAACTTTTAGAAGACTATAGATTATTTTTAAATTGGTCAGACCAGTGAATCAATTATAATTTATAAAATATAAAATTCTAAGGTTTTCATTCATCATGGAGAAAGTTTTCAACATTCATCTTTCTTGCAAACATACTGCGCATTTTAATAGCAGTGTATGCGTATAAAATGACCACGTGTAAGTTTAGTCTGTTACAAGTTTAAACAATATTACTGATATTTATAGAATGTTTTTTGAAACCTATCCAGTCCCAATTAGCAGAAGAGTCGTGTATCTTTATTAACCACTATCATGAAAAAAGAAAACAAATTGGTGAGAAGAGCCTCATTAAAAAAGTGAACTTGTATGACCGTATTATATTTATCTAAACAAGTTGGCAAGAGAACATACTGGTACACTTTAATAGGCTTCATCTCCCAAATCTTTGAAATAAATGAAAATGTACCTGTAAAAGAACACTGTATTGATAATGTAATAAATTAATGCTAAGGATGTATGCTTTGATTCAAGACATAGGAAAGACTGATACGAAATTAAATAAGATGAGATGACATGCATTGAGGAAAATGTGGACTACCTAATTCCTTCAGCAGATGCACATTTTGCTGGCCCTGTAACTTAAAAAATGGACACAGGATTTTGGGATAATCATATGTACACATTCATAGCCTTCAATTATTTTTGTTATAAGTGCATCCCAGGCACTGACTTATCTGGGTTTTTTTTTGAGCTGGCTCTCCATTTCTTGCTTTTACTTTTTATCCATTCTCTCTCCCATTGCATTCCTTGAAAGTCCAAGCAGTAACCTTTTCACCACTGTTCACAGAATCCGAGAGAATGAGATGTTTAGTGACCTTGCAGACTTCAAAGAGGCAAAGAATATGCCATTGATAATGATTTCTTGGCCATGTTGTCAATAGAATGTAGCAAAGTCGACTGATATCTACGACGGAACCTCGGGGAAGAGCTTTATAATCATTGTATATACATCTCCATCCCCTGAACATTTCTCATCATGCAAAGAAGTGGATTACAGGAAGTGGCATCTTAAGATCAATCAATGGAGATATCCTAGTTGAAATGCTGTTTCAACTTTCTCCTTTTACCGTAATACTGTAACACACTAATTAAGAAAATAAAAATCATCAAATAGGCAGTTGCGGATGCTCAATTTCATTAGAATGCATGTGGAAAATCAAAGTCAGTGCATGCAGAAGATAACTAGAACAGGTCTTTATCAAATTTTGTATTGTTGGTTAAACTTTTTATTTTACAGTACACCACACTAGTTGATTCATGCATGCACATGCAGCCATACTGTGTGAACTATGTAAATTTGCGAACAAATCACCAAATCTTAACACTGAAGGAAAATTGAAGAATATAAGGCAAGGCCAGTGATTATGCATTTACATTGGGACAATATGATGATTCAGGCCGGCAAAGCTGATCAGAGTCATTGTCCCTGTAACTATCAAGGTGGTTTGGTGAAAATTTATGGCGTCCATTCACCTCTGTAATGTTAAACCAGGTATTCTCCCGTAAAACACCTTGTCTAGGTGCGATATTGACCCTCCTCCACAATAGTTAAAATTGCCTCGCTGAAAGATTTATTTCGGGGTTGATTTCTGGAAAAGTTTTTCTAGTGCACTTCATGCTGCATTTCATTTAGCCTCTCCCTCAATTTCCAATTAATACCATTGACATTGCATTTCATTCATCTAGCAAATCATTAATAACCTGCCACGGGTTTATTTGGGCCTTTGAAAAGCTATTTAGTGCACTGCATTCATTTAATACCAATACAATATGTTTCTCCTTGATATTGATAGGGATAAGCGAGTGAGAAGTAATTGAGAAACAAGAAATGTGCACTCTTTTATACAAATTATCCAAGCTAGAGTCTTCACACTTTTTCTCTGTGGTGTTACTTTAAGCTTACACGGACACCCCCCCCCCCCCCCCATCAAGGACTGCAATCGAATGTAAGAGAGACAATTTATCACTGATTGATTTTGCAGATTAATATAAATGAAGTTTGGCAGAGGATTATTTCATGGAAACTAGATAAGGAAAGGAAATTGGTTATACAGATATAGTGCCGTTTTTTGCATAAAATAATAAGTGTAGAAATTGAAATGAATTAATCTGAGTGAAAAATCAGAGGCGTTGTAGTCAATGTAATGATTAATCGGCATAGAACATGGAAGGATAAATGTGTTTGTAATCATAGATTGTGCCTGTCGGGGATTTGCTACAATGTAATAGAACTATCATGGTTGTAGATAGATGGTCTGTTACATACATGTGACCTGAATTTGTAGTTGATATGCGTTTAAAAAATGCATGAGTCATGTAGAGACTGCACCTGATGCTGGTATGTTGTATTTGGTAACTGACTGGTGTCAGTAACAGGGTTTAGAGGTGACAGATGGCAGCCAGTGGTTACCCCCATGTTAAAGTACAAATATGTTCATGTCTTGCATGTAATACATGTTGTTCCTTCACATGCAGGTTCAATATGCAAAGAAGTCCACGATCTTCACCTTCCAAATGTCTTAATTGCTAAGTGCAAATGATATGCATGGTCCATAATGTGCTGTCAATATCATGTTGAAATATTTTAGAAAATATTTTAGAAAATATAATGTAATGATAATGCAAAGGGCTCAAGTTTCTAAAAGAAGTATTAGAATTCAGCTAACCTTTTCAAAGAAATTTTGTGAATGGAATTGTCTAATAGTGACTGTTATTGTTTGGTGTTTCGAGACCATTAGAGCACCTGCAGGTAGTGGCAATTGTAGTTGTCATTCTCTATGGGGGATCATGTGACAGGGTGTGTTTGACCCCAGGGTCACCCTCACAAAGGGCCAGACCATGCAATCAGATAGCGAGCTTCACTGAATATTAGCAATGGGCTCCACTCATTTGTGGCTTCCTGTCATACTCAAAAATTAAGTCTTTAAAAAAATCCCAATGTCTTTTTTATCATCTTCCTTTGGCACGGTTGAATTTTAGCAGTCTGTTTAAATCTGAATTTAAAAGTGAATCACTTTCCCATTTTAGAAACTGGGGCTCGCTGCATGAACATAAAGTGTCTCTGTCAAGAATGGGAGCATCATTGAGCATTGTATTAAGACACCTACTTTTTATGCTTTATCATATCCATGTATCTGTACTCTGTCACATCCCAGAAGCAGAAGACAGATGGCTTTGTTTATTTTATGACTGCAGCTTCGATCTTGATGGAATTTTTGCTTCAGATTTTAGGAATTTTCTTTGTATTTAAAGAGTTCTTTTATTTATTTTTAAAGAATTAATGCTTTAACTGCAACACACACTCAATAAATTTCAAGGCCATGCAGAAAGAATGAACTCAAGGGAAAATGGTACAGCGTTAATAGGACATACGTCAGGCGTATTAATACATAATAAATCAGATATATTATTTAGTGCCCGTTGACCCAGTCTTGCATTAGTACTAACGAGTTATGATTATGATTGAGTAATGTGTTATTAGTTGACCTTTAGACCTATTACATGTATACTGATCAATAATTATATATATTACTTGTCCTGCATGTTTATAGTGAGGGAAGGATGAATGATTCCATCAAGAAGCACTAGGGCTACTTCAATTTATTCACATGTAAATATATACTGTAGATAAATGTAGAAATAAAGTATTGATCAGGCACATACTTGCCAACCTCCAACATGTGAAAATCTGGTCATGACCAGATTTGGAAAGTAAAAAATCTGGTCATAGCGCGTAACGACATTCACGACATATTCACCATGCATTTCATAGGTATATACAATAGAAATATGTGTTAAAACTTATGTGTAATACTTTATTGTAAAGAAGCATTTTAACTAACAGTTGCTGATTTTAAATTTTGTAAAGTGATCTGACACAGAAATTTGTAGGTTGTGTTCAGCTAAAAAAAAATGCAAAAAGAGTTTCTGCTACATTAACCTTTGCTTTTGAACTCTGTAAATGATGGCATGAAAGTTGTAAGTGACTTGGAAGACTTTTGTGTATTAAAAAGCATTCTATACATGACTTAGCGTTTTTGAATGTTTAGTCAGATCATTTTGGGCACAAAATCCAATATTCAAATGTGCGTTACATAGAACACAAAAGCCTCGTTTTGTACTCGATTTCTTTGTATGGGAATTCATTTTCCCAGATATGTTAATTGATAGGTACAAAAATATCGTTTTCTTTTTGTTGGTTTTGATTCCGCTGGCCCCGATGAAGACCTTTTCATATTGGAAGCCATCACACTTAATGATTCAAACCTTCGCTTAGTCAAAACAACTCACGATAATAATTACACTTAATGTGTCTGTTATAGCCATCGGCATTGTTTACGCGTTACGTAAATCCAAGCTCAGCTTGCGTTCATAACTGGAAGTCAAACGCGCAACGTAATTTACGAACCAAATCCGGAAATCGGGAGATTTTCGGGTTGTTCGACAAAAATCGGGTGAAAAGCATGACCCGCCGGGTCATAAAAAATAATCGGGTGAAGGGTTGAAAAATCGGGTGTGACCCGACGAAATCGGGTCAGTTGGCAAGTATGATCAGGCATTAGTACCTTTATTTAAAAATCACACAAAATCACTATCTTTAGCATGATATACATTTAGATCTGACACATTTCTATTATAAAATTAATGGATAGTATATTACTTTTATATTAAAAGTTGTCTTATTAGCTTTTATATTGATTTTCAGTTGAATGGTTGAAGAGCAATCTTCATTTTAAGTCACTATAATTATACACATTGTCAGTACATTTTAGTCTTCAGTATATCCGTAATCTGAACTCGACGTTTGTGACACAACATTTTTTTACTCTAGTAGTCTAGTCACTTGCCTTAAACCAAATAGGTTTGTATTCAAATACATGTATGTGTGCATTAATACTTACAGAACATACCAGTAGGCCTATATATAGTTCTTCAAGGGACAAACTCATGTCTGAAACCAGTAAGATCATGGTCATATTGTGAGAGGTTAAAGGTCAATCTGTCATTTAAGGACATGGTCATAAGGGTATAGTTTAGAGAGTGATCTGTATACAGAGTTATTTTCATCACATTTTTTTGGCCCTAGCTTCTTTACTTGGAACTGGTTTAGCCCAGTCTTTAATTTGTCCAAACACAGTTTAAAACTCTGTCTTAAATTCGCCTGCTGACGAGGGCGGAAGGAGCAAAATGAAGCGGGGCTGAGCATTTCCCTGTATACATGCAGACTGTAGATTCCTTATTTTACACAAGTAATTAATTCTGCAATCCTGCAGTTGTGTGCGAGACAATGAAAAATATAAAATGATGCAAGATTTTAAAATCTTCATGTGGTACGTACTTCTCGAGATTTTACGCAAATATAAATTTCTCGTGTTTAATTAGGAAACTACAGTATTAAATATTCTTTTTATCAGGAATATAAAATGAAGCAATCATTCTGCATCTCTTTTGATAATCATATGAAACATTTCCTTAATTGTTAAATATGTATGTGATGTAGCATTGCACATATTTGTTTTCATCCCTAAGGCATTTCTGATACAATTGAATGCCTCTATAACTACATGTATTAAAATCTGATACAGAATTACGGTACTTGTAATTGTATCTTTGTTTACACTTGAAGTTTCGATGTGATTTATTGGCAGTATCATCAATGGGGTTCACATTAATTTCCCCTTAACTTTGGCTTCTTGTCATATTGTTAACCCTTTGTATTATCATAGTCATATTTCACAGGGCCACTGAAACATTAGCTGTCCCTGTAGGGAAGTTCGGAGAGTGCACTGCACCCGATGGAATGGAAGCCGTTATTAGCTATAACTTATTGATGACACTAATGACACGGATAATTACATTATTGATCCGATCCTCACTGGACACTGGTCAACCTGTTCCTGGCTTTTAATCACATGTCTGGGTGGTATTGATTGGGTCTGTGGGTCAGTCTCACACTGACCACTAAGATATATAAAGTAGTCAAATACCAGTATCAGTGTAGCTATAAATGAGGACAATTCCTGTGGTGCAGACAATGAGAAATCCTTACACTGTCACCTGTGGCTGCTAGTGGTGACTTAAATACCAGAGAGAGAAAAACCCCACGGGGGTGGCATCCGATTAACCAGGTCACAACCAGACCTATAAACTCTCCTTCACATTGTATTTCATAGCAAAGGGAAAAGTATACAGGTGATGGCTTTTGATAGCCGGTGAGGCACAGTCACATGCAACCTTTATTTTTTTTTTCTTTTTAAAAATTCATCAAACTGGGCTTGTAATCTTGATAGGGATTGTGGTCTGGAGCCATTCCTCTTGACAGTTGGTTTTGTCGGATTGGGTGATGTTATGATCTTAAGATTACAACTTGAACACAGGTAGAATTCACAGCCAGTAAAACCAGTGGGACGTCTGGCCCACAGTCATTCAGTGATTTAATGTCCTGGAAAGAGGAATGAAAGAGGCGAAAAAAAAATAATATCCTTGGCTCTTTTTCACCCTAGCAGTTTTACACACACTTGAGATAATATTTAGGTAAAATATGCTAAAATTGTTATGTGGCAATAAGGTGTCATAATGGGTTGATTTTAAGGACAGAGACATCACTCTGAATTTTTGCATCAATTATAGAATAAAATCAGAGCTGTGAAATATATGCTTTGAGATATAAAAGTTGGAAGATTACCAAATAATATTTCTGTACACCATAGTGCAAATAACGGAGCTCATGTTGAATGTTTTTGATGAATTACCTAAAAGTACATATACAAGAAATATTCATCAGATTTTTATTACCACACCCTCAATGTTCAAGAATTATAGTAAGCAGGTACATAAACCAATGAATGGTCAGGTTATTGAGACTCCATTCTGGTTTGCATCAGTTGGTAATGGCAGTTAAATTATGACACTATGAAAGGAGGGAGTTGTAAATAAGCTATCAGGGGAATTCTGTTAAGGTCAGACGACACGTTCCTCAATTTTATATAACTTTTTCCAGGAATTTGTTGATGGTTTACTACTATTTTGACAAGCTTTCTTGCAAAAAATTAGGGTACCTTACCAGGCATTTCTGCAAAATACTAGAGTATGCAAATTCCTATATAATCTTCTTGGAAATACACTTGAATTGCTGATATAAAAATAAATACATATACAGCACAGCAAAATTCACTATATAGGAACTCTATCTCTGCCGGACAGGGGATTTGAACTCACGACCTCAAGAACATATACATTGTACGCTTCTGGCAGTGGGCAGCCACGGTTCTAACCACTTGGCCATCTAGACACATAACCACGTCTAATTAAATTTTAATCTTTTTTAAAATAATTATAAAATTAAATTTTTTCATTGGAACTCTCTATTACGAGGAGATACAAAAAAGATTCTCGAGGAACGTGTCGTCTGACCTTAAACAGAAGTACTCCACGTTAAAAAATAGAAAAAGTATTAGAAATATGAGGATCAGCCTACTTCAAACCATTAAACTGAATAAAACATGGAGTAGAGGGATTTTTGACATCATGTTGTTTTCTAGAAACTCTGTGTGCAGCTTTTTTTTTTTACATTTTGCAGAGATCTTGAGTGTTTATATACACAGCGATGTACTTTACTAGGATAAAAATTACTTTAAAAAAATATTTTGAAATTTAACATATGGAGTGCTGTTGGATCAGCAGATTAAATTAATTTTTATATTATTTATGAAATATTATATCATGTTAAGACTTTGGTATCTTGTTCAACAGATGTTGTTTGAACTATCAACATATATTGAGAATCAATGCTCGAATCATGTGGCTCTATGTTGTTTTTTCATCTGGTAAATTGATATGGCATATAATATTTCATTTTTCTGTCAGGATATTGGAGAGCAAAACTAGTTTTTATTGATTAGCATTATAATGGTCAGTTTGTTGAACCTGATCAAGTTTCTGTCAGCTAGCTAGCTGCTGTTCCATGCCAAGAGCATTTAGCTGATAAGAGTGGACAGTACGTGGACACACACAGTCAGCTGTTATTCAACTTAAAGTACTACCCTCTCTTGATAAAATCAACCGATTCTATCACATGGATTATTCGGTAGTAGCCAGATTATGTAGTATTTACTGAAGCAATTAAACCAGCAAGGCGGAGTTTAATGCAGTATGAAATTTCACTGGTTTAACTCAGTGATGCATATGATTTGTCAATATTTACATGTGTAATTTGTTCAGCTTTTATACAGAAATGATTTTGTTGCTCTCGATCATTATAACTGCTGAAGGCTCGATAGTGATGCTGATTTACAAGGCTTTTATTGATATTTTATGACAGGGAGCTAAAAACGCTCATTGATTAATATCATAGATACCCAGATATCTGGGAATAATGATCTAATTGATCAATTTTTTTTATTTTTAACAAAGATAAACACTCGTATTAGAACAAATATTGCAAATGAGCAATGTCTGTTGAATTTTTTTGGTGTAGGGTATTCTTAGAATTGTCTAATCTTTTTCATAAATAACATGTCTTGTGTAATCAAGGGCAACATGTAGACCTACAGAAAGTGAAACTTGGGGACAATTTTATTTTTATTTAATCAGTTTTCCAATTTTTTCTTTCTAGATACATGTATTATTAATTGAAATGCTATAGTGGGGAATTTATGAAATTCAATACTAAGGCTAGAATGTTTTCTTTGAAATCATGTGTTAATTCTTATTGATAAATGAATCATTTTAAGTTCCTGCTTCATGGAAACTGAAAGAAGTGGAAATATTAATTTGATTAAAATATTATTTATACAACTGGCCCTTGTAATCGGCACCCCTTGTAATAGCATTATTGGGGAAATTATCTGAATTTTGAACCACTCAATCCTTAGTTTAAATATTATCTGCTGTAAACTCTGTTAAATAAATCCTTTAATGAATTATTCATGTACATGTATTTCAAATTTGCTATAGAAAGTGAAAGTTGTGGACTCTTTCTTAAGTTTCACTGTTGCAGGCATTATCTTTTTATCAAAGTTCATTGTTCTGTTTGTTTTGAGATAGACAGGTAGACATTCTGTTTGAGCTATTACCTGTGCATGGAAAATTGACATGCATTGTCCCTGAGGTGTTATATAATTACAGGTACAGAGTATTGTAACCTCTCATCTCCATGTAATGACATTAGCAGCTATTCATTGAGATGTGACTCTCCCTTAATTAGATTCATAGAGACAAATAAATAGATGTCATTAATCATTTCTATTGAAGCATTAGTATTGCTCTCTCTCTCTCTCTCTCTCTCTCTCTCTCTCTCTCTCTCTCTCTCTCTTTCTCATGAACCTTCTGTGACATTGTTTCTCTCTATTACATCATTCACCCATTTAATTTTTGAGCAAGTTGGTTATGGTAAATTCCTGAAATTTCTTCTCTTATAATGGTAAACTTGAAATTCAATTACTCCAAGTCATTGCGGCCTTTGAACAGATTAGCTGTCCCAAGGAAGAAGAAAATCTTGACTTCGGGGTAAAGAAAGAGAGAGTATATGCAGAGACTCTATCAATTTCTCTTGACATATCTCATTACTGGAATGGTCCTGGATGAAGCAAAGCAATCTCGAAAATATGCCCCTGTATTTTCCTATACACTGATGACTAAACAATGAAAATGTCTAGGAATTCATTAGCTGTGCCTTTTTTGTCCTTTATCTACCCAAGACATAGACCATCACATTCTGGAAAATGAAAGTTTATTTTCGGAGAGATTTTGATGCCCTGGAATGCAAGTCATTCTTTTTCAGCTGTTGGTCTCGTGTTTCGAAAATTAGAATGCGGCTGTCAAGGTCTTGTACTTTAATTTTCAGAGAAGTCTTTAAAACTTCAATGTTGAAGACTTTGTTCATACATCTTGCTTTCCTTTATTGAACATGGTGGCGATGTAACAGGAGACACACTATCAGAGCTATGCTGGGCTGGGCTGTGATCACCTTCTGCAGGCAGATTAAAAGTGACATGACTTTCTCGAGCACAAATTGTACATATCAAACGTTTATGTGATGCAGTGGGTCAGTGTTAGGCATGTGCAGCCAACGTGACATACTTCTTTACATATTTTTATTTCACCTTGTTCCATAGGTTGAAGCCAGCGAGTTAATAAAATTTCATTTAATTGATTTATATATTCTTTCATTGTTCAAAAAACTAAAAGTTCCAGGTAGTGTTTTCTCCTAGGAGATGTTCATGAATAACTATTAAAACATCTTTAAAATGGGCACAATTTAGTATATTTTTTTTTTTTATAGATTCCGCATCTTGAATTTTTGTTACTTTTTTGTTATGAGTTTTGATAATAGTAGCTTGTCATAGCATTCCTATAAAGTCATTGAGGTACACAAAAGATATACTATGGGGTCATTTATAAAGTCAAATATATTGTGTTCAAGGTTAAGTAATTCCTAAATGGTTAAGGATATTAATACTGTATATTGTCTCTTTTCTGATGTACATACATGTACATGTATTAGTTGTTTATTGGGTCTAATAAATAATAATTTATAAACTAATTACAAATATATTATTACCTGATGCATAAATTGTGATGAAAGCATCGGCAACAACTTTAAATTATGTAATGACATAGTTACATAAGGTGATAATATTTTAATTATCTTATTTGAATGTAAAAGTGAATCTTCATATAAGGACTGTGTATATTTGTAGGTGATGTAGACTGTGTATATTTGTAGGTGATGTAGACTGTGTATATTTGTAGGTGATGTAGACTGTGTATATTTGTAGGTGATGTAGACTGTGTATATTTGTAGGTGATGTAGACTGTGTATATTTGTAGGTGATGTAGACTGTGTATATTTGTAGGTGATGTAGACTGTGTATATTTGTAGGTGATGTAGACTGTGTATATTTGTAGGTGATGTAGACTGTGTATATTTGTAGGTGATGTAGACTGTGTATATTTGTAGGTGATGTAGACTGTGTATATTTGTAGGTAATGTAGACTGTGTATATTTGTAGGTGATGTAGACTGTGTATATTTGTAGGTGATGTAGACTGTGTATATTTGTAGGTGATGTAGACTGTGTATATTTGTAGGTGATGTAGACTGTGTATATTTGTAGGTGATGTAGACTGTGTATATTTGTAGGTGATGTAGACTGTCCAGCCAGTGCGGGTTTCTGGACCTGTCACGACGGAATCGAGGAAATCCACAGCTGCTGGAAATGTGATGGCCATCAAGACTGTGATGATGGCTCAGACGAGTCCGACTCAGAGTGTGAGTCTAGTGTGGAGAGAGAGAGAGAGAGAGAGAGAGAGAGAGAGAGAGAGAGAGAGTTTTTTCAGATTTTTTGGCAAGCCTTTAAAGCTGAAATAACAGGAAAAAAGAGAGCAAGATTGAGAGAAAGATGTCTGTTTGATGTGTGGTGAAAGAATAAAATTAATGAAAGGAAAACATCCAAGAAAAATCTAGATATCAAGATCTGACAATTTTAATTAATATGTGTAATGAAATATAGAATGAAAGAATTAACAATGAACATCTATGAGAGCATTAGATAAATGTTATCTCCAGAGACTTGAATAACTTGCTTGTAAATAATACAGTCTGAATCATGATGACAATGAAGATTTGAGTGACGAGGATATTTCAGATCTGTCTTTATTTCAGGTGTCACAACTTCAAGAAGAAGGAGGTCAACTGATAATAGTACGTAAAGTATATCTATTTCACGGTGTGTAAATGTGGAATCATTATTGTCCCAGCTTTGTACCAAGTCTGGCCTTCCATCTTCTTTCGTTTCTTCCTTTATTTGCATGGTGGCATTAGATCAAGACTGAGATTTTTCACTTAAAATATTTTTTACAAAATTCTTTTATCATCCATCTGATAAGAAATGTCATTGATATTTAAAATAAAAATGATGCATGGCTTATGTATAAGATCTATATTGGATAGCTTTCAGTTACATGCATTCTTATGTTATCATTAGATAATTCTGTGTGGGGAAAAATGAATGAGCATTTACCAAGGGAATAAGCAGCACATACCTGCTATATTGCTTGACATAGAAGCAGGAGAAATTTAGCTACTAAATGATGAAGATCTTAAAATCTGGAGCTTGTGGCTCAGTGGTCATAGGCATTAAGCCAGTAACCCAAAGGTTGCTGGTTCAAGCTCATCATGATTCAGAGAAAGATTTTTTAAAACTTTTAAATTAACTATTAAAACATTTCATAGCAAATTTTGCTAGATTATTTGCTAGGAGCAGCAGTATAAAGAAAGCCTCTCTTCCCTGCTTGTTCTGATGCATACAAAAAAAAAGTTTAATTTTACTGATAAAATTGAACTTATCAAATATGCCAAGAACTGTAAGCCAGAATAAGAAAGTGATGAGTTTTCATAGTATCTTGGGTGGGAGAGGTTACCTTTGGGCCACAAGGTTAATTAGGCAACACCTGTCATATCAAATGATTGTGACTTCCATTGAAGATAACTTGACACCATTTTTCTCCCTACATGTACCGCGTAGATATCATGTTTTCCTGTAATGTCATAAAGCTTTCTATGTTACATGGGATATTAGGAATTGAGTTGGATAATCACATCACTGGCTCAGTCTCATGGAGTGAGTAGACTTGTTGTGGTGAGGGGCTCGCACCGAAAAAGTTCCACACGGCTAACAATGTTCATTCTTCTTGTTTCAGTAATTTCAATCTCCATTCTGTCAATGTTACTGACAAACCACAGCTGCATGTCTTTCTTTCTTTGATTTTGTTGTTGATGCATTCCTTAACATAATTGTTGGTTGTTTCATGAAAACAAAGAATAAAGAGCAATTTGAATGCATGATATGCATTTGACTACAAAGTTTACAAAACATGCTGTTTATTTACCATAATATTTCAGGCAATCAAATTGACATATTCAAAAAAGTTTTTGTACTAAGAATTTGGTGGTTTCAAAAGATAAGGATATTTCAAAATTTTTACAAAATACATCTTTAATCTATATTTTGATTACTTTATTTTTGTTGTAAGCTGGTATTAATTAAACCACCAAAATAGCTCAAATTTAGTATAATCCAATGTATGGCAATTATATGTTTGATAAAAAAGTATTATAATATGTGTTTCATTAATTTTTTATTCCATTAATGACCAGCATACAAGGTAGAGATTGAATGAAATATCACTGATTTGAAATATTTTTTGTTTTTTTAGCCCCCTTCGAAACCCTATCACCTTATGTAAGTTGCAATCCAAACTATGAGCGGTGTCCCGGGGAAGAAGTGTGCATTCCACTTTCAAAGTTCTGTGATAAAAAGAAAGATTGTTATCTGGGAGGTGATGAAAGTAGTTGTAATGGTAAGCGTTTTTTTTTTTTTTTTTTTTGCAGTTGTTGATTTATTGTTTGTGCCAAATACAAATTAATGAATCTTTACTCATAAATTGCTAAATTGTTATAAAAAATCCATATAAAAATGAGAATTTGTGTATTGAAAACATGAATACATGTATTGTTTAACTTTACGCATACAAAATTAGGATGGCTCCTTAATCTTGACTGCTATTCTGATTATTGACATTAATATAAAGTTAACATTCCACATGTTGCACTTTTAAAAAGAATTGTTATTCATCGTGCTGTTATTTAAAAAAAGGGAAAGATAAGTTTCATCAGAATTAAGTTATGATTGAATGTTATAACACTCTTACTATCATAATGTTACTAATGTTAAAGTGAAGGTTTATCTCTTTCCCTGTTAGAAACTCACCTTTTCTCAACTTCTTTTATAGTTACCTTCCGTACAAGCTGTGATACATTAAAATGTACAGACAACTGCACAAAAACTATTGCTGGACCAAAGTGCTACTGCGATTCTGACAAATTCACGAAGGTGTCGGAACAAAACAACACTTGTATTAGTAAGTACACTACTGTAGTCATCGATTTAATTCATAAAGAAGCTCCATAAAGAAGTTCATCAGCTTCTCAAGTCATCAAATGTCTTAACATACAAAAAATGAATTTTATACTCATCGCAAGATTTTTTTGTAACGTATCAGGTAATAGAGCACAAACAGAAAAAGGTAACATTGTTAACACAGGTAGTCCACAATTGGTTTACCTGCATACACAAACTTAAACTGTAGAATGTTTGATGGGAATAAACTTTATTCACTTGTGATCTAAATTGGTATCTGTTTTGTCGTTTAAGAAATGAGTATGACTTACATTATCATATAAAAATGTTTTTAGGGATTTAATTTCATTGATGAATGGTTAATGATGGAATAAATGAAATTTAAAAATTTAATTTCCAACAAAATTTGTTATTTCTGCCTTTACTGCATGAATCTATGAAAACGAGCAATTCATGATCTACAAATTATGATTATTTTTTTACCAATGCAACATAAAGCTATTCATGTAAAACACTGTAGGGTATAGCTTTGTTTGTAAAATGTTCACCAGTTTGAGATATATATGATCATTGTATGTTTGGTGTTTCAGAGTATAACCCTTGTGACTACCACGAAGGAATCTGTGATCAGAAATGTTCCTTCAATGATACCACCAACAAAGTCACATGTTCCTGTGTCAGTGGATATGGGTCAGATGGCAACCAATGTTTTCCTTTAGATGGTGGGTTTTTTTTGTTATGCTTACTTCACTTGATCTACATTTTATCCCCCTTTACCCACATTTGCATCAATTAAGATTTTAAAAGGAGAAAACAAAATTGCTCAGGGAAACCATTTACCAGTTCATAAATATTATTTTTTTTCATCTTAATCATTCTATGATAAAACATACCTTTAGTTTTTTAGGAGCATTGACGGGGAGGGCATATTTCTATTTACCAGTTCATAAACATTATTTATTTTCATCTTAATCATTTTATGATAAAACAAGCTTTTATTTTTTTATAGGAGCATTGACGGGGAAGACATATTTCTGGGTGGCTGCCTCCAAGGTCTTGTTACAGTTTCGGTTAGACGATGTCTTAAACTCTACCCTCAGACTCAATCACAGCTCACCAGAGGCCAACTACATCAGGACTGTAGATTTTGACCACAGAAAACAACTCGTGTGTTGGGTAAGAAATCCTTTAAGATTGAATGTAGATGAAAAAGAATCGGCTCTGGGAATTGTGATAATTAAATTAAGTCAAGAAGAAGCGTTTATTATTTAATACAATGATATACTTAAGACAGCAGAAGACGACGACAAAATTAATTCAGAATTTTACATACCTGTTGTTTCTTTAAGAGCCAACACTGACCTGTAACACATGTTCATATTATTGTATCCTTTGTTCACTTCTTTAATTTTCAGTTTACTTTTTGATTTTATTTACTCATCTAGATAATGTATAGACCTTCACCAATAGACAAGTCTACAATGAAATGTATGAACCAAACTACCCAAAAAATTATGGAAATTCCAACAGAAGTATCACTCGAGAGTAAGTTCAAAGCTTACCGGTATTGATAAAATCAGTGAAAACAATGTAGAATGAAAAGTGTTTAAAAAAATTGTATGATTTAAAAAAAAAGGAATTACCAACCTGTAAAATAAGAAGGTTATATTTTGTAATACACCACTGATTAATGACAGACTCTCTTTTGACATTTTTACAGCTATCGGCAGTATGGCCTACGACTGGATAAATGAGAACTGGTACTTTCTGGATGTGTCGAACAACAGGATCATCCTCTGTAACTCAGATGGCCAGAAATGTGTCGGAATAGTCGACTTTGGGAACAACCTTGTTCCACAAACACTCGTACTGGAACCAAACTTGGGGTAAGTGCAACTGTCACTGTGTACTGCTGATTCCAAATTAAATGTGAGGAATTAATATCAATGTGAAATTGCAGGAACCATTCCTGGATGATTTTAAAATCTTGCTTTTTCCTTGAAAGTTGTGAACTACTGTAAATTCCTTATATTATGCAAGCACTTAATTCCGCGTTTCCAGTGTTTTGTATCAAATTGCGAGAATATAAAATCGGGAACGCAGAACATTTATCCTTATTTCTAATGGTCCCCAACTCTCAGAAAATAATAGCGAGGTTTTAACATCCGTGAGGCTTGCTTCTCGCGATTGTACGCGGATATTAATTCCTCGCGTTTAATTAGGAATTTACAGTATATAAAATCAAAACAAAAGTTTTGTGCCTTCAATTTTTTTTTACTGCTGAATATACAAATACTGTAGATTCCTAATTAATGCAAGGGATTAACATTCACGTAAAAAACACGAGAAGCATATGTTGCAGATTTTAAAATCTCACTTTACCAGACATATGTAAACTAAATGAAACTATGATAAAAATTTGATGTTCATGATTTTATATTGTCGCCATTTGATGCAAAACAGTTAATAAATCACAGAAATAAGTACTCGTGTAAAATAAAGAATCAACAATACATGAAATTTAATACTTGCATAAAATAAGGAATATAAAGTATTCATTACATTCATCTCAAGAGTTTTGTATAAGAGATATAAATGTATCTATTAAATAACCTTCAAAAAGATGATATTTTTGGGTTTTCATCATTTGAGGTGCTGTAGCCTTGTAGCAATGTAATGTAAAAGTCTTAACTGATGTTTTTTTTCTTCTACTCAGTCTGATGTTCTACACGGTGAAATCTAAGACTATGGGTTGGAGCATCTGTCAGGCTCACCTAGATGGCTCAAACAGTAGTACTTTAGTGGACAAAATTGAGGAATTGTTCAGTCCTCATGGTTTAACCATAGACTTTGCCAATCAACAGCTGTACTGGGTGGACCATATCAAAGACACTATTGAGCGAATCAACATCAATGGCGGAGCCATTAACAGAAATACCATTACTAGGGTAAGGAATACCCGCATAATTTGATGGTGATAACCTAAGACACATAGTAATAACTGCAATCAAACACTGTATTCATAACTGTCAAAGCTGATACACGAGTGACAAGTGCTTGCTATTTTCTGAACTGTTTAGGAATGCATTTACAGTAAAAGAGATTTAGGAAAAGAGAAATTTAATATAGATGATTACAACTCTTAGAATGTCAGATGTAGGATTATAAAAGTTGAACAGTTCATGAATTTCTTTGTTAATTTTTATTTGCAGTTAAAGACCAGTATCAATAGAGGCATTTCCATTTTGGGTAACTATATTTATGTGACTAGCAATGATGAAGACGTAAAGATGAGCCAGATTCATCGCTGGAATCGATCAGTCAGTGCTGTGGAGTACAAGCATATTAACTTGCCAGACCCCTATCAGCTTCAGATCTACCATCCATTGCGACAGCCAAGTAAGTTTATCATTCAGAAACTTACATGTGGTTATCTTCCTATCATTTTTTAGTCCATTTCAATTTGCCAGACAGTTCTTCTTATATTGTGATTAATACATGGATACAAGGGTACAACATTTACACCTAGCATGGTTTTAATGTGTTGTTTGGTCATCACTCATCAACAGTGTTTGAAAACTCCTTTAGAAATTAACATGCCTGACTGAAGCTTATGATGTAACTGGTTTCTGGCATCATTCTCATTACAATCTACTTATAAAGTGTGCAAGGTCGCTCAATCATTCCAAAGTCAGTATGTGTCATTCCACTGTGATCTTTTTTGTCCACTGTATTTGCAACATTCATGCACAAAATTTGACAGTCTGTTTCATATGAATAAATAAATATGCCAGCCATTTCAAAAGTGTTTTCTATAAGAAAAATCATTTTAATATGTAATACATGTACTAATTAAGTTAACAAAATTATTGTGCTCCATGTCATTTTTACCAAATGACACTTGTACAAATTTTCAGAGTTGTGTTGAAAGATATACCGGTACTTTTTTTTATCGAGTAAGCCCTATTTTATGATTGTCCTCCAACAATGGGGATAAATCGGAAGAAAATTGAAGGGAGGAAAAATATTCTTACAGAATTTGATGAAATTTTGGAAAATTACTGGCAAGAAATTCCAACAGAGACTTTGAAATTAATACCGGACTTTCTAACATGTACATATAGAAATCACAATGATAAGCTTTTTTAAGCTCATGTATATAGCTGATTGTTTGATGCCTGCAGTAATAAAGTCCATTGTGATAGGACTTAACTACATTCACTGTGACAGCGGATGTATAAACTCAAACTTTCTATTCAATTGTCTTAGAGATATTTGACTTAAAATGAATTTGGGCTCGTCCGGGAATTGAACCCGGGACCTCTCGCACCCGAAGCGAGAATCATACCCCTAGACCAACGAGCCACAATACCATAATGTTCATTTTTGTGTTGACATTGACAGCCACAGCTGTAAGACGGATCTTTATGTCCCAGATTGCGGTCTTTGTAAAGGGATCATGTCAAAGGACGAAAAAATTGATCGATTTTATCTCCTGAAGTGGATAATCTGTATTTGAATCAGCAATTAGCATTTTTATGTATTTATAGACTTTGTTTACTTTAGAGTATAAGTATCTATCAAAACCTTTCACTTTCATTATGGCTGGCTGACTGCCAAACATGCATTGTAAAGCTTCTGAAATATGCCCCATAGGTAAACCGGTGAATAGTAGCCAGGTGTCTATACTTACCTGTGTAATATATCTAGTCTCAGCTGTTCATTTTTTACAGAATGAATTAATGCATAAATGTAACTATCATTCATTGAACATGTAGATGTATTTCACTCAGAAATACATTACTCATTGATAATAAAATTGAAATATAGAGCAGTCAGATAAAATTTGGAAAAAAAGGTTGATATCATATAATCCCCATTTTGTTAAGTTAGCTCATTTGGTGCTGACAAAATAATTTAAAATATTGAATATATTTTGTCTGTGTAATGAGGTAGAGGGAATCCTGCTTATTTGCAGGATGTTACAGTAGACATTATTACATGTACCAATGAAAATGATATAAGACACATTCAAAGATATAAATCACCTTAATTAAAACCTACACTTGATACTGATTAAATTGGATAAACTGCAATGAAATTCATCAAACTTATATGTATGTTTATCAATTACAATGCACTAAGCTGTAAAAGTAGTACACGTGTACTTAATTTCTAATATAGTACTGATAAATATACTTAATTAGAAATCTCTTTTGTCTAGCCCATTATGTATGAATACGGAGATATATTGTGGTTGGGATGGTCATTAATTGCCATCAATGTAACAATGAGGAAGTTGTTGAAATACTTCTTTTAAATTATGTTGCCCTTTTAATCCTTTTCCACCCCCCAAATATTTCATGTTAGCAGTGTATTTCAATTACCAGTACACACAAACCAATCAGTAAAAGAATACCATAAGCTATGACTATGAAGGGGACATATGTAAGCTTGATACATTGGTGTAATCTTCACACCTGAACACTGGTACACTAAAGGTTATAAGAATAGAACCATTTTAACAAGAGCTTGGACTTTGGGTAGTTGTGTTAAACAGCATTGTGATGTTGGCCTGTCTATTTCATTGCTGGCGATTCAGTCATGGATCTTTGATATTAACATGATTTGTCTGGCTTTTGTGTTAAGACTATGCAATCGTGTTCATTTTGCTTGAAATCAGCGTCATTTTTAACTTGTTTTGAGGCAAGAAGTAGATGGTTACATCCTACTGAAAGTCCAAGGTCTTGTTAAAATGGTTCCAAAGTAAGATGAGTGTACTGGTGTGAGAAAAACTGAACAGAAGGTTAGCATGTAGACTGGACCAGTAGAAAATGTACATCATGTAGAGGCAAAACTGGTCCCCATGTCATCCGGCAGGAATGTGGAGGACTCGCTATTCTCTGGCAAATGTACCTGAGAATTTACACTCATGATGTTGGCTCTCCAGAAGAGTCATGCAATTCCTTATGAGGAGAGGAACAGAGTGGTAGCAGATGTGATCTGGCAATCCTTCTAGTTCTGGATATTGAGTTATTCCTTTTATTTTGACTATAAGATTGCTAAATTCGAAGGTTAGAGGACCTAAGAGTAGAGCAAGTATCTGCCATTGTATTCATGTTGTAATGAATTGAATTTTACAGTAATGAATTGAATTTTACAGTCAATCCTGATGTCAATGCCTCACTGTGCAGTTCACTGGGATGTAGTCATCTGTGTGTGACTGTGCCGACCAGCACGGGCCTAAAACCGAAATGTCTGTGTGAAGCAGGCTACCAGTTAGAGGAGGACCAGAAAAGTTGTAAAGGTAAGCGTCGCCCATCATACACATTGATATTCCCTGTATTTAAATTCTGATATGTAAATTGAAAATGCGTACGTTAAAAGACGAAATTTTGCACCAAACAATTTATTGGTTTTTATAAAGAGAGCAAACTTTGTTAAGTATTTACAGATTTTCCTTTGCTTTTTTAGTGCGTACAGAATGCAGTGAGTGTAAAAATGGAAATTGTCCAAACATCAGTTATCAAGAATGCGACATAAGTAAGTTAGCAAGACATTTTATTCATTGTAATGTAACTAATATTGGTATATAGGACATTAGTTTCCAATTATGCTTATTGTTAAAACCAAGTGAATGATTTAAGCATAATGCAACTAATTTTATGTGGTAATTAACAGGTTCGGTGTGTGCGGTTGGATTCCGGAGATGTCCGCTGAGTGAGTGCCTGATCTCCAGCTGGTGGTGTGACACGGAGCCGGACTGCAGTGACGGGGCCGATGAAAACTTCTGTGATACCAAAGGCAAGCAACTAAGTCAGTTACATAACCAATGGGGGAGGGGGGGTGTTTAACATTTCAGTTCAGTGTTTCTTTTCTCGTGCATCTTCATTTCAATACATGACTTTTAAATTTCAATGGACCTAAATATGAAAAAAAAGTGGAATGAGAATTCACTTAAAAGTATTCAAGATTCAATAAAAAGTACATAAATATAATAATTATCATAATCAGCTGTATATTCAGAACATTGAATTGATTAAGTCAAGAATCGAAGTGGTTAGTATACTTCTTTTATAAAAGATTTCAAATTGAAAATTTTAAAAAGATGAGTCGTCAAAATTTTACAAAGCAAATAACTGAGTTATTCCAAATCATTAGCGGAGAGGACCTGTTCAGAAGTGACACAGTTTCAGTGTGTGAGGAGTGGGGAGTGCATAGATCGGGAGTTCCAGTGTAATGCTGTGAAGGACTGTGAAGACGGGTCTGATGAGGTAAGGATGCTACAATAGTATTAGGTTTTCAGGATTGGCTGAGTACCAATATTTGTTGATTTCCTTGTTGGTTTGATCCATAGAATTAGATGTTCATTGAAGTGCAATATCTCAAAAAATAGTGTATTGTTATGGGACCATTATCAATTAATTTACATATCGATAATATCCTTAAATGTATGACTTTTGCTTAATCCCTGAAAATTAATGCTAATGAATAACATTGAAACCACAATAATAGGAAGAACGTTGAAGTTCTTGAGTCTATGAGTTATGTCAACTTCTATTCCAAGCCTGTTCAGTTAATACAGGAATAAGATTCTTCTTTGATATACTGAAGAAGTATGCTCTAAAGGAGTAAGGCCTGTGGAGATATTTATTGAAGGCTTTAATGAAATAAAAGGGAATTATCTTAGTTATATTCCATAATATCAGGGAATGTTGCTACTGGATATTCTGTAGAAAGTGTGCTTGTTTAAAAGATCGATGAATGAAGAAATATAGGGTTTTTTAAAAGCTAAAGAAACATGTATTTTGTTTGGTAAAGTAGATAGGACAACACATATGTATTTAATAAATTTCCCGTTTGAGCCTAATAGTTCATGCTTAATTAATGCTTTGTCTTACATCACAGGATGGATGTGAGGTGTATTGCAGTGACATGAAGACTCATTACAAGTGTGACAGCAACAGTAAATGTCTCCTGAACAGCACCATCTGTGACGGCAAGCCAGACTGTCTGGACGGGACTGATGAACGGAACTGTGAAGGTATTTACTTACACGTCATACTTATGGCCTTTAAAGCTTTCGAGACTGATTAATGATATCTTCAAAAAATCATCTTGCCATGAAAGTAAGCCTCCCACACAAACTAGTCAATTTTGATTAATCATTGAAAAATGACCCTCCTATTATGAATAACTATCCTTTAAGTAATTTGAATTGACTCCAGGTAAAGGTCCAACCTCGAAATCACATCAAACATGAGACATTTAATGTTATTACACAAAGATAATTCATAATTACAGTGCAAATTATCAATCAGCAAATTAGATGATTTATATTTTTCCCCATTTCAGACTGTAAAGGAGGGTTCAAGTGTAGTGAGTCTGGAGAGTGTATCCCCCTGAGGTGGAAGTGTGACTTGGAGCAGGACTGTGAGGATGGCAGTGACGAATATGGCTGCCGTGAGTTCACAAGCTTTTTGTATATACATGTATTTTTAGAGGCAGACGTCTATGTAAATTGTTAATCAAAAATGTATTTACATGTACTTCATCATTCAATCCCTTGAGCCATATACAGGTAATTGTTTGTCAAATAATTGATTAATTGTCAGCTTATATGCAGACACCATTTGTTTTATTTATTTGCTACATAATATACACACAGCATAATTCATATGTCAGTTTGCAGTACTTTTGAAGATTTTTTTTAATTTAGTACTTTTAAAAAAAATCCCCCCCATCCCTAATGATTTTGAGGTGCTAGATAATTTCCGATTTTTTTTTTATTTTTGAGTAACACTGTCCCCTTATGGTATATTGTATGTGTATTTATATAGAGCCTGCGAGAAACTGTACTTCTGATGAGTTCCAGTGTGATGGGGATTCCTGTATCTTAAAAAGCTGGAGGTGTGACAAAGAACACGACTGCAAAGACGGAACAGACGAGGCCAACTGCAGTGAGTATACATGTACCATTGTTCATCTTAGTCACTTTGTTTTTTATGGTACCAAGCAATAGAGTGTTTTTATAGTACTCCACATACTGTCAGGATTCATGCAGACTCAACTTCATATCATGTACTACATGCATGTCTAGAACATAAGCCTTTGATTTTAAGGTCTATTTGTATTTGGTAATAGCGTCATGAAGAATGGCAAAATTTATTACAGTTTGTAATTTAGAGGACTTAACAAGATTACATTTTATTCAGAATTTTGAATTTCTATATGATTAAAATGCGGGCTTGAAGTGATACAATCCTGCAGAAGAAGAGGGGGAAAAAAAAACCAGATAAGAAAAAAAACAACAGATACAATTCAGTTTAATAGTTTTTGACCAACACACAAGAATTAAAAACCCACTGCCTAGCAAAGATGTGAATACATTTGTGTTAAAATTTGTTCAGTGTTTACATTGTGGCTTATATTTTGAAAACATCTGTGATATTCTGTTTTCAGCCTATTCTACCTGTAACTTCCCCAATATTACCTGTGGTCCCCATGATGATGTCAGATGTATCAGCCCTGATAAGATGTGTGATGGCAACGACGACTGCTCTGATAAAAGCGATGAAAATGGATGTAATCCAGGTAATGCTTCTTGTATATCCAAAATCTAATTAAAGATCAGTTGTTGACAGAATACTATGCTTCGAGTCTGAATGTTTTTACTGCAACATTTATGATATAGAAGTCTTTCATCTGAATCTTCCACAATTCTCAAAAAAATACCATTTGTAGATTTAAGAATGGAAATACCCAAACACTATTTCTTGCATTTCATTCTATTTCTTGAATGTAAGGTAATATTAATTTTTCTGTCAATCCCATTGAATTATAGATAACAAGGTTTGTCTGTACTTGTAGTTTTGTGTACACGTATCTATAAATGTTTGTCCTCTACAGTTAATGTGAGCTGTAGGAACCACAGCTGTTCTGACGTCTGTCGCCCCGCCCCTCCTGGACTCGTGAAGCAACCCTACATCTGTCTGTGCAATGAGAGCAGAGATCTAAGCAGGGACAACAGAACTTGTCAACGTAAGAAATGTTCTGAACAAATTCGAAAAAGTCATCAAGTAAAGCCTTTAAGCAGTGGAGATTTCGTATTTAGCACACATATTATTAACAAATATTTCCATGTTTCTGTATTTCCAAAAGAAGATAATTGGACACTCGGTTTACTTTTCTTTCTGTTTACAGCAACAAATATTTGTCAATCATGGGGAATTTGCCAACAGACGTGTGAGAAGCTGCCTCAAGGTCATAAATGTGGATGCCATGAGGGGTTTCACTTGGAGCCAGATGGATTTACCTGTAGACCACTCGGTAAGTGCTGTCAGTGCTGAACATATTGTTATATTTCACACTTGTCAATTTTGGTATTTCAACTGTATTCTTTTTAAAATTAATTTTACAAAATTATAATGTTGGCAGGAATGCCTAATTTGAATAGACACGTTGAAAAAAAGTTTTAAACATCTACTATAAAAGTTTTATTCTGCAACTATCCCTTTTTATTAAAGGAATAAAGGTAACCCAATAAACTATGGGTATATTCGATCAATGACCCAATATAGCCTTGTGCATTTAACCGATGTCCAAATGCATTGTGACGTCATCTTTCTTGCTTCGTCTACGGGTTTCAACTGCAGATATGCAGCAAAATTTGTCAAAGAAAGCTCTTTTGCGGCGCAAAATGTGATATTATGTTGCAGGATAAACAATATACATGATAACTGTCTTGAAATATAAGCGATATTTGGGCTCTGGTCAAAATCGTGAAGAAATTTCGGCAAGCCTTGCCCTCTGTCAAGTTTTCTTACCCTCGCCCAAATATAGCTTATATTTCAAGACAGTAAAGTTTAACATGTATTACATATATACTTACAAGGTTTGACTTGACCTTGTCCTTTTTGTTTCACTTTATGTTGCATGAACATGAAAGTGTTTCCTTTTGTCCTTGTAGACCCTGAACCGGAGTATTTGATCTTCTCTAACCGCCATGAAATGCGCAGTGTGGACCTGTCCAATCACAATTATGCCGCCCTGGTATCGGGACTACACAACACAGTGGCCCTAGATTTCTATTACAATAAAAGCTTCATCTTCTGGACAGATGTGGCAGATGACAAAATCTTCCGAGGAAAACTCCAAGGAAATGGTATGTTCCTCTTCCCAGTGAAATTGTGTTGCTTTTGTTTTATGGTTGTATTCAATTCTGTCTATGATTTAAATGGGATCTTTTTGAAAAATACAAGAAAGAAACTTTACACCTGGTAGCAGATTATAGTTAAGTTTTACACAGAATATTCTTCAGAATGCATTGCTCTTTGAATTTCACTGTAAAAATCTAAAACCAAGAACATAATGAAATTACATCCATGGCAGTGATAATCTCAATGATTTACAATACTGTCAGCTGCATGTACATGTACATATACACAAAATGTCAATATCAACCCACTTGCATGTCTTTGTACATGTATTGTAATTGCCAATATTTCTTTGACTGATTTCCCTTGTCCTTGTTGTGACAGCTCTGACTGACATTGAGCCTATAGTGGACATTGGATTGGCCACCACTGAGGGTTTGGCTGTTGACTGGATCGGGGAGAAGATCTACTGGGTGGAGAGTAAACTGTACCAGATAGAGGTAGCGGGGATCAACGGCCAGAACCGCACCACTCTCATTGCAGGAAACATGGTCAGTCCCAGGGCCATTGTGCTGGACCCTAGATATGGGTAAGTTCATCGGTGGTCTATCATTTTTAATGTACATTGTTTTATTGTCATGTTTACTTAATTGTAATTTTTGCTACAATAATACATTCAAACAATTTATTTTTGGCTCTAACTATTTAGTTTGCTTCCGTTTACATGAACATGTTCTTAAGTGATTGGAATCTATATTTGGTGAATGTTTTTAAGTTTTGAGGACTGTTTTCTTTCAGGTCTCTGTTTTGGACAGACTGGGATACAAAAAATCCTCGCATTGAGACCTGCTCCATGGCTGGGGAGAACAGACACATCATATTTCACATCAGAGGTATTGTGGAAGGTGGCTGGCCTAATGGACTTACTGTGGACTACGACTTTGAAAGACTTTACTGGATCGATGCAAGGTGTGTATGCTTCACTTATGATAATAGAGCTTTGGTAATACAGTAGTTATATTATTGGTCAAGTTGGTAAAAGGGTTGTGTTCAAGATCATAGTAGCTATCCTAGCGGCTAGGTTGTAAATATATAGGTCTATTGAATGGACTACTAGATTAGCCAATAGGTCTCTGATTTGAAGTTGGTAATATTCAACTAAAAGACTTATTACATCGACGTGATTTGTTAATATCAAGCAGAAATATGTATGTTTAAATTCAAAATAATTTATAGGATGACCAAAATATCACTAAATAAGATAAATTTCATGTTTGTTACAAAGTGGTAACTAAATTAGTCATCTTGATATAATGCTTACGGAAGCATTAAAAATTTAATCTACATATATCTACGTAGTGGCTAAGTTAGCATGCCTGTTCAACAGCGTAGCTGCTATGTAGCTCTACGTATCAACTATGATCTTAAATGCTCTCCTGAGGTTAAAAAAATACAGAGTTGAATATTGGTCAGGAAGACAGTATCAAGCAGACCTTCTCCTAATGGAATTTCATGCTTTTAGGTCGGACTCGCTGCACACTATAACCTACGAGGGGCAGGACCATCGCCTGGTTCTCCTGGACAAGGAGAACATCAGACACCCATTTGCTCTGACCATGTTTGGCAGCTATGTATACTGGACAGACTGGGGAATCAATGCTATTGTCTCGGTGAGTATTCAAAGAATGGCTTTGATATCTCACTTAAGAGTGAGAAGTCATTTTAGAGGAGTTCAGAATTCAGAATACAAAATGGCACAGCATATTCTAGAATTGACTTTAAAACATTAACTTAATTTAATAAGCAAATACATGTATTAATTAGGTATTCATTGTACAAGAATAGCATTACTGGTACCAGGGGTATATGTTTTATCCTTGTCAGTTCAAGGGCATACTTGTACAGTACTTCACCTATATTTATTTTGATGTTGTAGGCAAACAAGTTTGATGGTTCAAATGTAACAGTCATCAAAAGAACCAATACTCAGCCATTTGACATCCAAGTTTATCACCCAAAGAGACAGCTGCCATGGCGTAACCCTTGTGCTGTTAATAACGGGAACTGTTCACACTTGTGTCTGATCAGTTACAACAACACAGTGGGCTGTGTGTGTCCCCATCTAATGGAACTGGCCGCTGATGGAAAAACCTGCAAACGTAGGCAATTCACTGTGTCAAAACTTGTTTTCTCCTGCATGCATAATGTAGTTTGTAAATTTCTATTTATTTGTCTGTGTGCGTGAAAGGCATTGAAAAAAATACTTGTTCATGGAAAACTTGTGAATTTTTAATATTGGTTGATTTATAAATGTTAATTGACTGTTTCAGCGGATCAGAGTTTCTTGGTGTTTGTTCGACGGATTGAGATCCGCGGAGTGGATCTGGAGAATGCCAATTTCAGTGTGATTCCCACTCTGACCACCCCGTATGTGAGTAAGCCTGTAGCTGTGGACTACGACATCAGTGACGAGAAGGAGGGCTATCTCTTCTGGGCTGACCAAGACCTGAAAGTCATCAACAGGTCTCCATTATCGGGATTAGAGGTCAAAACTGTCATTGATGCAGGTGAGTAATTTCATTCATTTAAATAAGAGAATGTGATATATTTATCGTCCTTTTGTTAAAATAGAAAAATTAACAACTCTGCTCTTTGGATAAATAAAAACTGGAGGACTTATTGAAGTTAAATATTTTGGTGAGCACTCAAGAGTGCCAGCTCTGCTGAACAGGCCTCTGATACAGCTTGTTGCAAGAACTTGGAAAACAAAGTTGTACTGATTATTTCAAAATCCTCCTCCACACCATGAGGCATATAGGGCAATGCAGATGAAGTGTCATGTCTAAGGACACAACACACAGCATTAGGATTATAACAGCCATTGATTATTGTTTGCAGGGAGAGCACTGAGTCTGCATGCCTTCGCGGTGGACTGGATCTCCAAAAACATGTACTTCTCCACGTACAACGAGAAGACGCGGCGGGGCTCCATCACTGTGGCCAATCTGGACGGGGCTTACAGGAAGGAGCTGTACGTCAGGAACGAGACCCGGGTTCAATCTATCACCGTCAGTCCAGTGACCGGGTGAGTGAGGGCAGACAGTACACATAGTCCGAGTGATATATATACTAGTGTCTTAAGTGTAAATATTATATTTAGGTGACGGCAACCTGTAAGGGGGGGGGGGTGCAGAGTGATCCATACTAGTACTGTGGTACCAGGTACATTCATCAATAATCAATACGTAACTATGATGTAAATTTTTTGTAAAATGAGGAATCTAAAGTTGTCTAACAGTACGTAGGTTTTGTTGTATTGTGTGATGAACCTCAACTTACATGCTGTGGTAGAAAGTTCTGTTCTGGAATTATAAAATAGGCTTCCAACAATTGACAGTGCCTTTAGTATAAAATAAAGTATAGACAAGTTGATTACATAGTTTTCTTAAATTACCAGCTACTATATTTATTTAATAATGTTGTTTTGTTACTTTGTTTGAAAAGTTTACATTTTTTTAAACTGCAGGAGGCTTTTTTTCTCTGTTTCCAATGAAGATGTCATTTATAGTGCAAAAATGGATGGCTCTGGAGTACAAGTTATTAGATCGGATGCTAACAGACCAACAAGTTAGTATTTATGGTTGTACAGAAATTGATGCATGAATTTATGCATATACATGTACATTTATTGAGATTATTTCAGAATGACCTGCAGCCATCTTTTTAAATGGAAAAATTCAAAAGTTCTACCTGTGGATGGGATAGCAATATTTGTGATATGATTTTTAAATCATACTTATTGAATCTGTTTTATAATGTTGTAATGATTTTATGATTTCAGATTTAAAGTATAATGAGGCAGATAGCCGGATATATTTTCTCTCGGAAGGAAATAATTCAATAATCGCTTGTGAAATTTCAACCCAGAATTGTACAGACATCTACAGTGGTACTAATAACCAATCTCAGATTCAGTTTCCTATGGCATTTGCGGTAAATGGAGCTAAAGACATCTTTGTTGCTCATGACCAAAAAATTGCAAAGCTTAGTCTTCAGCAGGATGGGACTTACAGCCACTCGGTGTTACGGGATAAAACTGTTGATGTCATAGCCATGGCTGTCTATGACAAATCACAAAGAGTTAACGGTAAGTTGTGGCATACTCCAAACTTCAAAAAATTTATGAATGCAGGTAATTTACATAGAATATGTATAAAAAAGTCAATACATGTTGAAATTCATAGGATGGTGAACTGACAATGTCACAGTTATATTATTGCTAGGAGTAATTTGCATACATGTAAATATATATTATGGAAAATGATCTAGCTTTTATTATATGGATTCCCATTTTCAACAGCAGAAGCAAAATATTCACACTAACTTTTACCTTAATTCTACAAGGCTATACATTATCAAGAAATGTTCATTTTTGTAATACCCCAGTACACATCAATGATCATGAATACTCTTGTTTTAATTGCTTTGATCTTGTTTGAAATACAGATACCAATGCATGCAAAACCAAGAATGGCCAATGCTCTCAGCTCTGTCTGCCAACAGGACAAAATCAGCGTGTCTGTGTCTGCACTGCAGGATATGAGCGTAAAAACGAGACCTACTGTGCAGGTGAGTACTCCATAAACTTACGATCAAAGAAATGTTATTTTGTGGTTTTATGTTCTTTTTTCTTGGATAGGAACTCTTTTGTGTGCTCTCTAAAGATTTTTTTTTTACTTTTCCAATGTTTGATTTTATAAGTGTTTTTTTCTGCACAAAAAAAAAAATTAAGAAGGAAAATTTTTTTTTTTGATTTTCATATTGATTAAATGGTTGATATATGTTTAAAATTTTATTTCGATATATTAAGAATTTTTTCAGTGATAATCTTCATTTTGATTTTTGTTTTCAGATTTTCGGCGTATGTAATATTTGAAGTTGTTGCTTATCCGTTATTTTACCTTATTTAATGGCATTTTTACATGCTGTACATGTATAGAATTGTCGCTCCATGTCAGTTAATAATAGCATGTTCGTGGTCTTTGGGCAGTGCCCGCTCCGTATTCCAATCTAAGTGTATGCATTTGATTCTAATTCACATCAACATTTCATTGAACATAAACTCGGCCCAGTATTGAGTTTGTTTTTGTTGAATGCTGTACATGTCTTGAATGATGAAATAAAACTTTGAATGAAATCCTTGACAATGACAATGCATTTATATTGAAAGCCATCTTGAAATTGGTATAGAAACTAATTCTAGCTTTTGAGTTGTTTAAAGTCCAAATAAACAAGAGGTATTTGTAGGTTTGGGGTTAGGGGGTTTATTTTGGAACAATTATGTCAGTTGTTGATCATAATAAAATTGACCTTTTTTTCATAATTGCATTTAGAAATGGAATCATGAAAACTTGATTCTTTGAATTCTGATTGGAGCAAATGACAATTACCCTCAAAATAGTAGTTTTGGATAATGATAATTGATCATCAAAGTAAATTCCTAATATTTAAACAATAGGAATTATTATTCACAAAAATCACAAAAAGTGTCCCTTGTGAATTGAGAAATCTCGCTTTCATTATTCTGTTATTTGATAAAATAACATAGTAAATAAAATGCTTGTGATTTAAAATTTTGGCGATTTGATACAAAACAGCAAAATCCACTGAACATGATACTAATGTTTGAAAAAAGGAATCTACAGTACAAGTTTGATTACCATGTCAGATGAGTCTACTTTACTCCAAACAGACCTATCAAACATACATGTAGTTACATTCTATTAATGAATTGTGTAAAATCATTCCCAAACTATTCAATACCTCTTTGTTTTTGGGCATAAACTATACATTCATAAGCAATATGTGTAGATGCACTGTGAAATAACAAGCATGATATTTCTTTCGTCAAAGTTTTCCTTGAATACTCTTGTATTATTGAAGAAAAGTTGGAACAATTTTACTTGTCTGGTCATACAAATTATTTTTATCTTGTGATAAGGCGTGCTTTCATAGGCATTCATTTTTTTCTCTCTCTCTCTCTGTACAGGAATTAATTCTCTTTTGATATACTCGGCTGACTCGGAGATCCGGGGAATCACTTATAACCCTAACAACAGCACACAGGCTCTGCCCTTCATCTCACAGATCCAGAAGGCCACCGTCATTGACTTCCATGCAGGTGAGGGATGAAAGGAGTTCACTGCTTACTTATTTACCATATAGGCATTTGACAATCTAATTAAAATTAGACATCCAATTCTGCTCCTCTACGATACACTATACAAGATCTAACAACATCCCGTACGGGGTCATCTCAGAGTGACCTTTTGTGAAAATACAACGGCCAATGAGAATAGCATGTATAGCGTATCGTAGAGGAGCGGAATAACAAGTCTAATTTTAATTAGATTGAGGCATTTGATTGATGCATGTTTAGGTATAAAGCAACTGTAAAAAGTACCAAATGAATTTAAACAAATGGTTGATGGTATTTTCTTTTTCTGGTTTTGCAAAAATAGCAACAAGTTAACAAAAAAAACTTAAAAATCAAAAGAAAACATTCACCCTTTGGTTGACAACATTTCACTGGCACCTGGTAATTGACAAATTTCTGACAAGTTGTTGAAAATATATGTATTATGTGTAACTGTTCATGTCTGATTAAAATTTGTACATATACCGTTATTTACTACACAGCACAAGACTATATATACTGGGTGGAAACAACACCTAACTACAGAATAGTGCGAATAAAGAGGGACCTGACAGGGCATGAAGTGATCCTGTCTGATGAACAAGGCAGAATCACTGACATTGCTGTGGACTGGATAGCAGGTAACAGATTTCACGGAGCATATCCTTAAAATCTTGTGAGTGTTTATCATCGAAACTTGTTCAAAAGTTGAGAAAGCAGATGATATTGCACTGAGGAACCAATATTTATCTCCATTTTTAGAAAGTGTTTCTTGATTCCTGAGACATCATCACAGAAATTAAATTCTTTATGGGTTTTCATGGTTTCTATGATTTTTTACCCAACTTTTGAAAAGGGGTGCATTTTATATGCCAGTATGTACTTAACCAGAGACTACATTGTATTATCTACATAGATCAATATGTGAATCAAAATCCCCTTTAATCTGTTGGTTTTATTCCAGGTCATTTGTATTGGACTGATGCACAAAGAAAAGTAATTGAGTTGATTCAGCTTGAGAAAAAGGAGTCGGAAAAAGAGAGAAAAAGATACGTGGTAATTCACAGAGATTTGCTGAACCCACAGAATATTGTCCTCAGTCCCAAAGAAGGGTAAGTGGTAGTCCTATCAATTCTACTTTTAACAGCTGTTCTCACTAAATGAGGCCCCATAGAACTGGAGTCTTATCATTTAAATGAAAGTAGATAATTTGAAATATAAATATTTGAATGGAAAAATATATCATTGATTGAGGTGTTGGATGATATGACCAAAAGAAATAGTGGTCTCCCATATATTTAATACTGTAAAATATCTGTAACAATGGCTGTTAATGATTTCCTTTTAAAATTAGACATAAACATGTGTACATGTATTTTGAAGCAGAGTAGAATGAGATTTGAATAATTATGTATTTTAGCACCATGATATGGGTGGACAGTGGCAGTATGACAATAGAGCAGGCCTCCTTGGACGGAACAGACCGGAAAGTCCTGCTGAAGCTGACCACTTCCAACGTGTCCGGACTGTCCCTAGACCACACCAACAGGAAGATGCTGTACTGGTGTGAGAGGGAGAGCCGCAGCATCCGCCGCCTCAACATAGAGACCAAGGACCTGAAGACCGTGTCCACCGCAGCCGACTGCTACTCACTCACTGTGTTCAAGACCAAGATGTACTGGATCGATGTGTGAGTACACCTCAATACAGATAAAGTGTGAATGTACATGTACAATTGTCTTGCACTCCATACAAAACATGGATGATATTTCATCTTTGTATCGGGTTATTTCCTGTTTCAACAAAACTTATAGATTTTTTGTCCTGCTTAGGTTAAAAAGTTGAAAATGATTTTAAATATTAAGATGACCCCGTATCTCTTAATAGGGTCTAGCATGAAATGCTCTATATCCCTATACCACTAACATTATTAAGTCTTAGCAAAATAGGTAATAGTCATTTTTTTTTGTTTTTCATATGATAAATAATTCCATCTCTCTCAAATTAGTCTTTCTTAGATGTTAATTAATCTGATGATCCTGTTTTGCATCTTCAGACCTCTGTCAAGTTCAGAAGCCAGCATTTTGAGTATGTCAAAGGAAGGAGGTACACCTACAGTGATTCAGTCCAAGCTTCCCAAGAACCTGATCAGCATCAAAGTGTTTGACAGAGAGGTTCAGACAGGTATGTACCACACGGAACATGCCATTGTTTGATTATTGATCATCACATGATCCATAGGATCAAGACTGAGCAATACGATGGAGTCTCATTAATCCACTTGACTTTGCTCCCAACGATATCATCTGGTTTTTTCTTCTTTATAAAAATCCATTACTTTTAGAAATCGTCTGGATTATTGTTGTAATGTACAAGTGTATTACTGAGGTCCAACTATCAATTGTAATAGTACATGAACATTGATGATACATGAACATGCTCATGTCCATATATTACATTGATGATGCATGAACATGCCCATGTAAACATTGATGCTTCATGAACATGCCCATGTATTACATTGATGATACATGAACATGCCCATGTATTGTGTTTTAAGGAATCACAATACATGTGTATTTTGTTAAGGGTACACAGTATTCTTAGTCACAAATAAATGTGTCTATTAATATTGAACCAGTCTTTTTTATTGGCCCCATGAATATAGATGGTTTTGCAGAATGTAGATAAAAAAAAAATTGGTTTATTTCCTTTTCAGGAAACAACTCGTGTACTCACTTAAATGGTGGCTGTGCAGAGATCTGCTTGTTTAACAGTCAGAACAAAGTAACATGTGCCTGTACCTATGGAAAACTGGACACCGACAACAAGAACTGTATAGGTAGGTACTTGCACTGTATAGGTGTGTACTTGTTCTAGTCATGGTAAAGTTTGTATTAAGGTAACATTTAAAAAATTCACAATGACTAAAGATATTCACAATTATCACCAATTGCAAATCATTGAAAGTTTAATCATGCGTGTAGAAGGAACCAACTATGCCATCATTGTTTTGGTATATTTCAACTTGTCTTTGTTGTGAGTTTTGAACCTTAGTAAATTTCTTCTAAGTGAAACTTGTTGGATTATACGTTGATACAGATCACGACAGCTACCTGCTGTTCTCCAAAGTGACAGCCATTCAGAGCTTACACATGACGGGAAACAGGAACAAACCGGCGGAGGAAATCCAGAGCAAGACCCAGATCCGCAACGTGATCGCCATAGCTGCCGACTACAAACAACAGAGGGTATTCTTCAGTGACATCCAGCAATCCAACATCCAGTCGGTGTGGATCAACGGATCGTCCTTCTCCAACATCACCACAGTCGTGCCATGTAAGTATTAACCAAAGTTTTTTCCTGTTTCACCTTAAAACTAGTACGTTTTATTATTCACTTCAAACATGACAGTGTCTATATTCATGTCAATTGCATCTTATAAAAAGCAGTATCAAATGGCATTCTTTAATGGCTATTTCTTTTCAAACATTGTCACTGTGGTTTGATGTTTTTATAGTTTCTCCATAGGACTGATTCTCAAACACAACCAATTTGTTCCATGTAACTTGCATCTTGTTATCAAATTGAGCATCAAAAAACCTTTATGTTTTGTATGTGTTCCTTAACTGTAATCCTTGCTTTGTATCATTTCAGCCATTGGTTCAGTGGAGGGTCTAGCCTTTGATTCGGTAAACAGCACACTATATTGGACCAGCTACTCCAACTCGTCTATCAATCGGATTAAGGTCAATGCCAGCACTGGGGAGGCAGCAGGGAAACCCCAGAAGCTTGTTCAGCTGTCTACCAGTGACCACCCTAGAGCCATTGTAGTGGACAGCTGCACTCAGTAAGCAATGGCTAATACCATTCTGCTTGTAAATTTGACAGATGTACATGTAAATATATCAGATGAGACAGTTTTCTGTATCATAAAACAATGTGGAATCATTAAGTTTCTGGAGGGCCAATTTTCATAGATTATTAATTTTTTAAAGGTTCAGTTGACTTTTTGCACGTATACTGAAGAAAGTGTTTCATAATTCATTAAGGATGTAAATGCTTTGATTACGGATACCCATGAAATCCATGAAAGTTTGATTACAATGAATTCTGATGATTTCATCTAGTTGTTTGTTTTCTTCTGTCCTTTAAAGTCCTTCATTTACATGTACGTGTACATACTTTCATTTCTCTATTGAACAATACCATTGCAAGATACTGTTCTTTTTCAGGCGCATGTTTTGGTCCAACTGGCACAGTAGCCAGCCAGGGATACAGCGAGCCTATTTTAGCGGTTTCAGCGCTCAGTTCATAGTGAAGACTGACATCAGTACCCCAAATGGACTGGCCATAGACCACAAGGAACAGTTCCTATACTGGATAGATGCTCGTCTGGATAGGATTGAAAGATGTGATTTTGACGGAAATCATAGAGCGGTAAGTCTCCTTGATTTGAATTTGAACAAAATGAGATTCTGTGATTATTCACAGCTAGGATTGTATAATATGTGTATCATATTTATATCAAAATATTTTGTCAAAAAGTAATTTTATTGCAGTATATGATTCAAATTAAGAAAAAAATAACTTGTAATATGAAATTTTTTTAGGGGATATTCAGTTGTAGCAATTTCAACACTCGTGCTTATGATGCTGAAATTAAAATGGAGTTAATAATTCTGAATATGCAATCTACAGATTACTTTAAAAATTTGATTTTTGACTGTATGATGAGGACTCATTGTTCAGCCTGTCCATGTTGTTCTACACAAATTGACACATGATCTTGTTCCGTCAGGTGGTGATGACCTCCATCCCCCAGCATCCCTTTGGACTGGCGCTGTACGAGGACTACCTGTATTGGACGGACTGGCTGCTGCATGCCGTGGTCCGAGTCAACAAGTACGACAGCAGCGACTACACATACCTGGAGCAGAACCTCAACAGACAGCCAATGGGAATCGCTGTCTTTGCTGAGGATGCCAATGATTGTAATTATTTCTCTCAGAGTTGAAAAATCTCAAATACTCTTGACATTTAATTGACTATTTTCTGTGAACTAACTTCTATTTGTGTGCAAGAAAATTTTGCAAGAATTGTGAAAGCCTTTCTGCAAACCAGGCATTTACAGTTCCTTTTAATTGTTTGATATTATCAACATACTATGCTTGGTCATAATAAATAGCTGCCCCAGGGAATTTGTTACTGTTGAAATGCAAAATAAAGTCAGTGTGAAAGTTTACTGACAGTGTATACCATGAAAGCACATGTACCTTTGAGCATTGATGATGATGATAATTTGTGTTTTATTTTTGAAAAAGGTACACAGAATCCTTGCCTGAATGCTGGATGTACTCAGCAATGTCTCGTCGTCAATAAGCAGGCTGTGTGTAAATGTAACGACTCCTTTGTCTTGCTGCCTGATGGTGTACGGTGTGCAAGTATGTAGCATTGTTTTTCGTTCTCTCTAAATGTACCTATCATCAGCATCATTTCAGAGATTTTTAGCTCACCGAGACGAAGTCAGGGGGAGCTTATGCTATACCCTCGGCGTCGGCGTCCGGACCTGGTTAAAGTTTTTGTTGCATGTCCTGTATCTAAGCTATTACTTGTCCTATCTTCACCAAACTTGCATGGATGATGCATCTGGACCTACTTATGGACTTGAAAGACTAGGATGCTGAATCTGAGTCCTAAATTTCAGATGCTGGAGGAGGTTAAGGTTGTTGGACCAGGTTAAAGTTTTTGTTGCAAGTGCCCTTTGATAGCAATATCTAAGTTACTGCAGGGCTGTACTTCACCAAACTTGCATGGATGGTTTGTCTTATGATACTGATGCACCAGACAGGCTTGAGTGCTGAATCTGAGCTATAGGTTTCAGATGCTGGAGGAAGTTAAGGTTTTTCGAGCAGGTTAAAGTTTTTGTTGCAGGTGCCCTTTGATAGCAATATCTAAGTTACTGCTGGTCCGTACTTCACCAAACTTGCATGGATGGTGTGTCTTATGATACTGATGCACCAGGCAGGCTTTGGTGCTGAATCTGAGCTATAGGTTACAGATGCAGAAGGAGGTTAAGGTTTTTAGAGCTGGTTAAAGTTTTTGTTGCAGGTGCCCTCTGATGATGATATCTTAGTTACTACTGGTCCTAACTTCACCAGACTTCTATGGATGGTGCGTCTTATGATACTGATGCACCAGACAGGCTTGAATGCTGAATCTGAGCCATAGGTTTCGGATGCTGGAGGAGGTTAAGGTTTTTAGAGCTGGTTAAAGTTTTTGAAACAGGTGCCCTCTGATGATTATATCTTAGTCATTGCTTTCCTAACTTCACCAGACTTCCATGGATGGTGCATCTTATGATACTGATGCACCTGACATGCCTGAATGCTGAGTCTGAGCCATAGGTTTCAGATGCTGGAGGAGGTTAAGTTTTTTGGAACAGGTCACATATTTAATAGATGATAGTACTATTTCAAACTTGCATAGTTGACTAAACTGTAATATGAATGAATCACAGAGGATGCTTCAGATGCAGAGCTTGATCTCCATTATCAAGGATGCTAAAAAATATATCTTAGTTATTACAAGTCCTAACTTCACCAAACTTGAATGGATGGTGTGTCTTATGATACAGATGCACCTGACAGGCATGGATGTTGAATCTGAACCATAGGTTGCGGATGCTGGAGCAGGTTAAGTTTTAATTGCTAATGCCCTCTGATGATGGTTTATTAGTTATTACTGGTCTGAACTTCACCAAACTTGCATGGAGATGCGTCTTATGTATACTGATGCACCTGAGAGGCTTGAATGCTGAATCTGAGCCATAGGTTTCGGATGCTGGATGAGGTTTAGTTTTTTTGGAACAGGTCACATGTTTTATAGATGATAGCTTGCATAGTTGATTTAACTATATTATAAATGAAACACAAAGGTTGCTTCAGATGCAGAGCCTGATCTCCATTATCAAGGATGCTAAAGAAATCTCCTACCTCACTTAAACCTGCTTGATAGAAAGATGAGGTTGTTGTTAAATGATATAACATGATTCCTATGATAAAGTATTGTATGATATGAAACACTTTTGTTTAATATGATACAATATAATATCATATGTTATATTGTAAAAAGTTATATGATACGATATGATATTGTATCAATTTTTTTGATATTTTATGATATGATATTGTATCATGATATTGTTTTGCAAGTATTGTATATTATAATACAATATTATATTGTATCATACGATATTGTATAATATGATATTGGTCTGTAATTTACAATTATATCACGCAAAACTGTATTATATGATATTGTAATATTATTACTTATTAGGTTAGTTACTGACTCACTACGGAAATATATTGGGTTGATCAATCTCATAGATGGCGAGGCGAAGCCGGGCCATCTATGAGATTGATCAACCCAATATATTTCCGTAGTGAGTCAGTAACTAACCTAATAAGTGTTTTGTTTTTCCCGAGGACTATGAAGCGACATATTTGTTCACAAATAGCAATGATCTACGCAAGGCAAGGTTCAAGATGCTTAACATTTCGTCCAATTTAACTCATTTAAACTCTTCAAAATTTTCAATCTCACCTTTCAAATACTCTTTTAAAACCTTTGCTTCACCCATGTTTACTTGCAATGTTTTGTTGTTATTCAATTTTAAATGTTTTCTCCCTTTCTCTGCAGAGATTTGAGCAAATTTTGACACTGCCATTTTGTTCTGCTCCAGACAAAACAATGTGACGTCAATATTCTAAGGGCAACTACTCTAATTTTAAAGAATTTCAAAGGGCAACTACTCCAAATACTTTAAGAACTTACGGCATGCGGTTTATGTATTAAATACTATGAAATGTCGAAATGAGTAAGGGAAGCGTCGGTCGATGACGGCCATATTGCCTCATATTATTTCTCACCGAACAAATATAGAGATATATGAGGCAATCACGTGCTATGTTTAAACCAATGAAAGTGTTACATTTCAGTCCGAGGGAAAACAATATATATTATCGTATCATATGATATTGTATAATATGATATTGGTTTATATGATATATTATTGTATTATATGATACAATATGTATGTATAATATTGTATTATATAATATTTTACTTCATCACATTATATTGTATCATTTGATATGATACAATGTTATATCAAATTATACAGTATCATATGATACAATATCATATTATGTATCAAATATTATACAATATAATACAATACAATATATCATATTGTATTATACAATATAATATCATATGTTTCAATGTTATGATGTATTATGTAATATGATATTGTATCATATAATACAATATTGTATTATATATAATAATGTTGTATTATGTGATCAAATACAATAAGGTTTAACACAATACAATGTCATTTCATATTTACAATATCATCTTTGTTTATTACAGTATTTCATTGTATTATATGATATATATTGTAAGTATGATAGGATGCAATATTTAATTTTATATTATTATATTGATTAATATATGAACATATGATTATCAAACAATTTTTTAACAGATGATATACGATTTTGTGTCAAAACAGAATCCATGAATATCCAAGATCACAAAGTATGATTTTCATATAATATGATAAAGGTGGTGTTATAGGGGTGATGCCTCGTCTCGGTGAGCTTTGTAATCTGTGATTACCTATGTTTTGACTTCTGCTTTGACACTACATGGTTACCGTTATTTAAGCACCTTTAGATCTTGATTTTGGTAAAAATCACGTACTGTGGAATCATTTAAATTCGTTTGGGGGAGGGGGACACTTTTTTGGATTGTTGGTTTTTTGCTTACTTGTGGGGATGTAATTTTGGGATACACCAGTTTTTAGTTTCAGCAAAAAAACTACCTGGTCACTCTTTCAGAAGTTGTTTTCGTCAAGGATATAAATTTGTATGGGAGGGTTACCTGTGAATATCACGAAAATTGAGCCACCGCAAATTCTAATGATTCCACAGTACATGTCATTTTAGATAGAAAGTACATTTACATGTAATTCATCTGAATAAAATAGTATATCCCTTGGCCCAATGACAATTTTTCTTTGACGTTAGATGGTGGCTGTTTCAAAGATTTTGTGGACTGTGTGTTTTTTTTTTTAAGGTGAAACCGTTCGCAATTGCTCTAACTTGGAATTCCTTTGTCATGATGGCTCAAAATGTATTCCAATGGTACAGACTTGTAACAAAATCCATGACTGTGAAGATAAAAGTGATGAACTTGAAAAAGTTTGCAGTAAGTAGAAAATTTTAAAGCATCAACAAGTTCATTTTAATAGGGCTGGATTGTTTTGCCCGTTTTTGAACTATGATCTCCTTTTCAGGAGAGCTTTGTATAAAGATTAAGAAAAATATTCAAATTTTAAACCTGAAATATTTTGATTAACTTAGTAAATGATATAGTTTATGGCTAAAATTTATGTTTAAAGGTAGATCTGATGGGTAATTTGTTGAGCTCTTGGCCTCCTGAAATAACAGTAAATTTTGGTTGCACAATAAACTATCGCCGATATCATTAACATGTTATAATGTGCCTACCTGCAACTTTTCAGACCATACACATTGTGGAACCCAATTCTTCACCTGTGCCAATTATCAGTGTATTCCATGGGGAAAGCACTGCGACAGGCAGAGAGACTGTTTGGATGGCTCAGACGAGCGAGACTGTCCCTGTGACAAGGACTCGGAGTTCCAGTGTCGTAACAACCAGTGTATCAACAAGCAGCACCACTGTGATCAGGAGAGTGATTGTGATGACCATTCAGATGAAGTGGGATGCAGTGAGTTATTTTGATTTTCATAAGTAGCCAAAGTGTTGGAATTACACTTCTTTTAATTAGATATTACTCTGTTTCAGTACATAGGCAATGTTATCTCAGAGTATGTTATTTTGATATTATGAGGATTTGTTCAGAATTTTGCTGGAAATCCCATAAAACTTTGCTATATCTGTATTCTTTCTCAACAAGTTTGACTGAACCAATGTATGTGAATTGACAGATGTGGATTGTTCCCTGATCTACAGAGATGACGCTTATCACTGGGTGTCCTGTAATACCACATCTACCTGTATCATGCAGTCCTGGATTTGTGACGGAAAGCCGGATTGTGAAGATAATATTGACGAAAAGGACTGTCATCCAACAAGTAAATTATAATTATTAATTTTATGAAATTATCTTCATTTTTAGGTCACCTGAGTCACTGAGGGGACCTATTGCAATTGGTCTTTGTCCATCGTTGTCCATTAACAATTTTACATTTTGTACCTCTTATTGAAAATTACAAGGCCAATTACTGGTATTACTGTTTTTGACTTAAAGCATCTTTAGGATAAGAGAAATATAAATTGTGAATTTGTGACCATACCACCCCTGGGGCCTCATTGGCAGGGCCAAATCAGCAGAAAAGGGCCAAATTATCAAAAATCTTCTTCTATACTCCAAAACATGTTGAAAAAATCACTAAATGCATGATTATGATGTCCATAAAGCCCTCTACCAAAATTTTGAAATTCATGGTCCCTGGTTCAGGTACTTGGGCTGGGCTAATATTGCCATAAAATAAAAGTTTGTATCTAATCTTAGAACATCTTCTTTTTTCTACCCACAGCAGGGGGAGATAAATTAAGTGCAAATTGATTGCAATGTAAAATTCCTTGCCCCTGTGATGGAGATTGGGGGCAGGGTTAATATGGCCATATAGTGAAAATGTTTTCAATCTTAGAAAACAATCTTCATTTCATCTACAGCAGGGAGATATAAACTGAATGTATTCATGAAACCCTCTACCTAATTTTTTAAATTCATAACTCTGGGCCAGGGGTTCAGAATGTTTGGGCAAGCCCAATATGCCCACATAGTGAAAATGTAACCCCCCCTCTCCCTTTATGAATAATTTTTTTTTTAAACATCAAAAATCTAAGTAGGGTTTAGACTCTAAAATGAAGCTGAAAATGCAAAAATGAGACCCTCTTGACAAGGCAATCTAACGGCTATTAAGACCTATAGGCTTTTTGTTATTGAGTACATCTTGTTGTTCAAAGATCTGCACTTTCTAAAGTTAGTTTTTGGTAACAGATCACAGCAACAATCACTGTGAGGAGGAGGGCATGTTCAAGTGTAAGAAAGGAGACAGCTGTATCCCAATGGACTGGAAGTGTGACTTTGACAATGACTGCCTGGACAAGTCAGATGAACTGAATTGTGGTATGTATTGTTTCTATAATCATCAGCCTCTCTCATCCCTTCATAGTATTGTTGTGAAACTTGTTCAAACCAAATGTTATTGGATGTAAAGGAAATTTCTATCCATATAGCATGTACATGTGCATGGATGGATACGAGAAAATGTGTGACTGTAAAAATAATGATGAATAAGGGTTTGATGGAGTATTTGATAATATATGTGTATTCCGAGTTTGAAATGTTCAGAATTGAATATACCGAAACTAGGTTGCATGATAAAGTGCTTGACACCTTTAATCTTCCTTTTATAATTGAAATGTAAAATAAGGATTTATTTAAATGCGAATTGTTTTTATTTTTGAATAGATGAGAAGTGTGAGGGCGGTATGACAATGTGTCTGGATGGTACCTGTATTCCTCAGACCTGGGAGTGTGACGGCCATAACGACTGTATAAACGGCACTGACGAGGCTTTGGATACCTGCAGTAAGGGCTGGTTATACATTGCATTATTGTTGTATGAGTTGATCTCAATTAAAGGAGGCTTGGTGGTCATGGCTCTAATTTAGACTATAGTTATCTCCTTGCAAAGAAAAGCTCTGTTTGAAGGTATACATGTAGGAAAATATTCAAATTTTGAAAGTTAAATGGTATGGAATTTACATTTGTTGGATAAAGTTTAATTGTATAAAATTTAAAAAAAAATATGTATAAGAATTTAAGGTAGATCTGATGGGTATTTTGTTGACCCCTTAGCCTCCAAAAAGTCAAACAGGTCAACGAAGGTTCTAAATCGCTTTTTAAATTCTTGGCATTGAGTATCTGATCTAATACCACTTTGTGTTAAATCAATTATGCGGCATTAATAATCGTTTGTATGATAACTTGGAATTAAAATGATAATATAAAAAAAAAAGTAACAGAATGTAAGGTATCACTGAAATATGAATGTACATGTATGTGCAGTATTGTTCATGCAATGTACTTTTACAGACCATTAACCAGGGTCTTCTTTTTATGTCTAGATCACAATCGCACCTGTAAATCTACCGAGTTTATGTGTCCCTCCAACTTCCGGTGTATCCCCAAGGTGTGGCTGTGTGATGGGGATGCCGACTGTCCCAAAAACGAGGATGAGGATGTTGCCCAGGGATGTCGTAAGTGTGACTTAATTAGTCTCCAGACATGATAAAAACTTCCTATACATTATTATGATAAACAAAAATTAATGTGTTTTGTTTCTCAAGCTCAACTGCATTTGGTCAAATTGGTTAAAAACTTGCTTGCTACATTCTTTTTTGGCATAAAAAAAATAAAGATTAGATCATTCCTTTAATATATTTTTCTTCAATTATTTGTTGCAAAAGTGTTTAACATTCTGTCTAATTGAACAGAGTCACTGGGATGCAATAAGGATGAGTATCAGTGTCAGAATGGACTCTGCATCAAGAGCATTTTCTACTGCGACTCGGACAATGACTGCAAAGATAACAGTGATGAACCTCCAGACTGCTGTAAGTATTCTCTGGCAACTTGTAATCTATTGGATAATATTCACTGTCAACTTTTAATGTATGGGATCGTATTCACTGTCAACTTGTAATCTATTGGATAATATTCACTGTCAACTTAAAATGTTCTGGATAGTATTTACTGTCAATTTGTTATGTACAGGATAGTAGTAACTGTCAACTTGTAATGTACAGGATAGTAGTAACTGTCAACTTGTAATGTACAGGATAGTAATAACTGTCAACTTGTAATGTACAGAATAGTAGTAACTGTCAACTTGTAATGTACAGGATAGTAGTAACTGTCAACTTGTAATGTACAGGATAGTAATAACTGTCAACTTGTAATGTACAGAATAGTAGTAACTGTCAACTTGTAATGTACAGGATAGTAGTAACTGTCAACTTGTAATGAATGGGATAGTTTATGTAGGCTATTAACCTTCTTGATTGCTTTAGGGAGGTGGAAATTTTAAACAGCAGAGAAAATCCATAAGAAAGCTTCATCAATCTTCATTGAATATCAATTTTCTTGGATTTCATTGTTGTATCCATGGACAGTATGTTGAACATATTGTACCGATTTGCCTGTACATACATGTATTAATATAACAGCAAGCTTAAGGGGATGTAAACCAAGAGAATCTAGCTATGAATGTACAATCTAATGAGAAATACATGTAAATTAGTTGTTGTATTTTGAATGCATTGTACAGTGTATTAATAATCATGCACTGATCTGGGTTTTTTTGTCTGTATTAAAACAGCAAGGGGATGTAGACCAGGAGAATTCAAATGTACACACCATCTTAATTGCATCAACAACTCGAAGTTGTGCGATGGATTTCCCGACTGTTATGATCATTCCGACGAAGATGCAGAGAAGTGTGATTCAAAGCCACCAAACAACTGCCAGTTTAGGTGTGGTAATGGAAGCTGTATAAACGAGAGTCAGGTCTGTGACGGCCATGATGACTGCGGGGACAATACTGATGAGGCATCCAACTGTAGTAAGTAGTGCTCTGTAAAGAAAAAGGCCCCAAATATTGCTGTTTTGAACTACTTAGGGTCTTATAAATGGGTTTTCATATTAATCAGTTATATGAATTTGTGTTGAAAATTAAAATATGAAGCATTAGTTAAATTTGATTACAAATTTTCATCATTGTGACGTAATTTTAATGTACAGCACATATTCAAAAAGTAATACATGTTAATCTTCTTAGGCTTTTTTAATTGTTATTAAAATTTGTACATTCCATAAATCCATGTACAGATCTACTATATTGAGCAAGGTTGACTTAGATGCCACTTAAATCCACTTAACATTGTAAGTTTGTTGTTTCCCATTTTTAGATGTTAATGAATGCACACTAATGGAATTAGATAAGGGAAAAGCCATAAAAAATAACGGCACATATTACAAGGAATGTCAACATGACTGCACAGAGAAAAAGATCGGCTATGAATGTGTGTGCAATGAAGGCTATGAACTGGCTCCAGATAAACACAGCTGTACAGGTAGGACAATAACAGGCTTCACAGGATTTGCTCAGGTTACCAAACAAGTTCATATCCCAATGAACCTCTTAACATTGTTATTTATTACCGTAATATTTCGTGTATATTATGCACTCGTGTATAATGCGCACCCCCAAAGTTGACAAAAAAATAGCGAAAAAACGGCAGGTCTTATGTATAACACGCGCCCAAAAAATGGCGAAATCAACGCCCTAAAACTATGAACACAACCATATACATATACATGAGAAAGCATCAGTCGAACCATAATCTCGGGGATTATTATTGTAATGTCATTGATATGACCCCTGACCCCTTAAAAGTGCAAACAGCAATGAAAATTTTTGCTCCTTAGAAGATTCATATACGGGAAAATATTTACAAATATAAATACAGTTATGTTCTTAGAATTATACACTAGATTAGAAGTATAGAGTCCTTGAATTTGAACATTTGTCATCCAACTTGTGCAGGATTGTATTGTCCTTATGTGCTTGAAAAATATTTTTTAAATTTAAAAGATGCTTGAAAAACTGATTAAATATTGTCTACAAAGGAGCCACACACATCCTGGAGAGGTTATCATCAGGTTATTTTGCTAATTAAGATCAACATGAAATATGAATTTTAAAGAATACCAGTACATCTAATATGTCAGTTTTAAAGGCATTAATGATGTCCCATATTGAATGTTACCAATAATCTCTTATCTTCACAGCAAAATAATTTGAAGTTATGAAGATTTTTTGGGCATTGATTGTAGATGTGGATGAATGCAAGACTCTTTATCCCTGCTCCCACTTCTGTATCAACACTATTGGAAGCTACCGCTGTGAGTGTGCTAAAGGCTTTCACTTAGTGGATGGGAAGAATTGCCAGGTCACCGGCTGTAAGTGGTGCTAGTTTTAATTTTCTGGCTGGCAAACATGTGATTTTGGTTGCATATTTTATTTTTTTATCAAAAGAGCATTATTTTTGGCTTTTCATGTTTTATCATGTATATTAAGGTTCATTATGGTTGAATTTCAGCGGTGAAGCCCTATTTGATTCTGGCCAATGGATTTTATTTGCGAAACATCAGCTTCCTTGGTCACCAGTCTCTGGTGCTGAATGACCTTAACAATGCAGTGGCCATTGACTTTGACTACCAAGAGGAGATGATTTACTGGTCAGAGATCACGAACTCAATGAGCAAAATCAGCCGTCTCAATCTGACTGATCACAAAGTGTCCGTAAGTACATCACATTACACTCCTCTGATATTCCTGGCAAACAAGTGAAGGGAGAATATAAGCTGCATGGTACCAACACTGTAATTCATATATGTATTAAAGGGGTCTGTGAATCGTGATAGGTTATGATTTTTATGCATCTCTTACATGTACATTTATGTCAACTTTCCATACAGCCATTTTAGCAAACATGATGAAAAGAAATGCTTGACAGTGTACATCTGAGAAATTTTAAAAAAAAAACAGAAATAGCTTCATGAAATTAATTTTTATTTTTGATTTAAAGATTTTTTTTTAATTCATTAATATGTACTACATGCATTACAAACACTGCGTACAGGGAAACATTTGCCCCCCCCCCCCATTTTATTTTCGCCCACTTTGCCCTCGTAGTCTCTGGGCAAACATAAGACTGGGACAATTTCTTACATTATTTCTCTCTTCAAATACAACTTTGTATGGGGGAATTCAAGAGAGGGGGAAAACCATTAACAAATGAAGAAGGGGCAAACATAACAAGGGGATGAAAAATAATCCTGTATACAGTAATTGTTATGGTCACTTAATTGAATGTAATTTCTAGGTTATACATAACACCACACTGAGAAACCCAGATGGAATTGCTGTGGATTGGATCGGCAGAAATATTTACTGGTGTGACAAGACCAAGGACACCATAGAGGTGTCCAAGCTTAATGGCTGGTACAGGAAGGTTCTCATCAGTAATGAGCTCCAGGTAACACTCCCATACAGAGAACTATTGTAATTCTCCAGGTAACACACTGATACATACAGAAAACTATTGTAATACTCCAGGTAACCCACCAATACATAGAGAGAACTATTGTAATACTCCAGGTAACACACCCATACATACAGAGAACTATTGTAATACTCCAGGTAACACACTGATACATACAGAGAGCTATTGTAATACTCCAGGTAACACAATCATACATACAGAGAACTATTGTAATACTCCAGGTAACCCACCCCATACATACAGAGAACTATTGTAATGCTCCAGGTAACCCACCAATACATAGAGAGAACTATTGTTATACTCCAGGTAACACACCCAAACATACAGAGAACTATTGTAATACTCCAGGTAACCCAACCATACATACAGAGAACTATTGTCATCCTCCAGGTAACACACCCATACATACAGAGAACTATTGTAATACTCCAGGTAACAGTCCCATGCATACAGAGAACTATTGTAATACTCCAGGTAACCCACCAATACATACAGAGAACTATTGTAATACTCCAGGTAACACAACCATACATACAGAGACCTATTGTAATACTCCAGATAACCCACCAATACATACATACATACATACATACATACATACATACATACATACATACAGAGAACTATTGTATTACTCCAGGTAACACACCCATACATACAGAAAACTATTGTAATACTCCAGGTAACCCACCCATACATACAGAGAACTATTGTATTACTTCAGGTAACACAACCATACATACAGAGAACTATTGTAATACTCCAGGTAACACAACCATACATACAGAGAACTATTGTAATGCTCCAGATAACCCACCGATACATACAGAGAACTATTGTAATACTTGTACTCCAGGTAACACATTCATACATACAGAGAACTATTGTTTTACTCCAGGTAACACAACCATACATACAGAGAACCGAGAACTATTGTAATACTCCAGGTAACACACCCATACATACAGAGAACTATTGTAATACTTGTACTCCAGGTAACACATTCATACATACAGAGAACTATTGCACATGTACTTCAGAGATAATGGTGTTTGCTTTCTATTTGTGCAAATGAATTTTGAAAAATATTGGAATCAAAAGAATTTATGATATCTCAATTTCCATGGATTTTGAAGATCCTGTAGCCTGCACTCGAGATTTGACATCCTGATCAAATTATGAAACACAGTATTGATTCATGAATCATACATGTACATATGTGTGCATCCATGAAATTTTGCCTCTATGTACCACCAAAATTGGCCGTTGCAAATTTAAATGATTATAAAGTATCTACAATGTACATGTCCAAATCTAAATGTAAATCTAATCGTTTAAATTGATTGATTGAATGATTGACGTGGACATATGATACAGTGCATTTTCATTTTCTCCTTTAGTTATCAGAACATCTAGATTTTTTCTACGTTGTCAATAATTTTCATACATTCTTTTAGGAACCCAGGGCTTTGGAAGTTTATCCAGGAAAGGGACTGATGTTCTTCACTGACTGGGGGAACAGTGCTCACATTTCCTCTGCCCACATGGATGGTACGAATGTCAAGAGGATAGTGACCACCGACCTATCATGGCCGAACGCCCTCACCATCGACTATGTCACAGATAAGCTCTTCTGGGCTGATGCGTACTTTGACTACATTGCTATGGCTGATCTTGATGGCAGCAATAGGCATATTGTCATAGATTCCCAAGTTCCTCACGTATTTGACATGACAACATTTATGGATCAGCTGTTCTGGACAGACTGGGAGAAAATGAAGGTGGAGTCTGCCCACAAATTCTCTGGAATCAACCGCAGACCTGTGGCAACATTGATTCATCGTCCCATGGGAATTCATGTGTATCATCAAATGAAACAGACAGGTATACAAAATTATACACAGTTGATAACCAAAAGTCTTTGAAATCTTTTATATTGTTTTAAAAAATTTCAGTAAAATTCATTTTTTTGTGTGATTGATTTAGCTGCAAAGGGAGAGAGCCCTTGCCATAATAATGGAGGATGTCAGCATCTGTGTTTACTGAAGCCGTCAGACTCTGGTGGTCTGACTAGAGTCTGTGCCTGTCCGGAAAACCATGACCTTGCCAGTGATAACCGCACCTGTATAATGAACTGTGAAAGGTCAGCTCTTATCACCTGTCTCTCGTTACTGTGTACTTCCTACAGTTTTCTGGTACACTAATTCAGGAGAAAGTCTGTTTTATCATAACTTTTTATGTTTGTTTGGTATGGTGGCATAGATCTGCCACCACTTGTCAGATAATTATGTTAACTTCTCATATGATAATGTCGACTTGTCAGATATTTATGTCAACTCGTCTGATCTTTATGTTGACTTGTCAGAAAATAACCATAGTGACTAGAGACTCAATATTTTGTTGCCAAAGCGTGTTAGTGCCACTAACTGCCATTGTCATCATAATATCATATAAGTCGACATAAATATCTGACAAGTTTACATAATCATCTGACAAGTCGACATAAAGATCTGACAAGTTAACATAGTTATCTGTCAAGTCGACATAAAGATCTGACAAGTTAACATAATTATCTGACAGAAAAAATAATATGGCCACTAGTTTAAAGAAAATTATCATTCATATTGTAAGTCGACTTGTCAGATAATGATGCTGACTTGTCAGATGTTATGTCGACTTGTCAAATAATTATATCGACTTAAAAGATGATTATGTAAACTTGTCAGGTCCTTATGTCGACTTGTCAGAAAATATTATTTTAAATGAATGACACAAATTGGGCGTGGAAAGGTTAAAGTGTTGAATTCTTAAACACGTGAATAAGAGACAAGTCGACTTAAAGAACTAACAAGTGAACATAATTATCTGACAAGTCAACATCAAGATCTGACAAGTCGACATAGTTATCTGACAAGTGGTGGCAGATCTATGCCACCATAGTTTGGTTATAGATTTGATTTAATTTGTTTCATGGTAAAATTAAAGAGTCAATTTAAGTTTTGTAACTGGGATTTCAATTCTTCCCATGTCTTTGCATTAAAAACATTTTTATTAGATAAAGGTGGTGAGAGGATGCTGAGTTAGCTTTCCATGCAGTTTCAGAAATGAAGTGTGTTGATATAACAGCCTGTTGTTGTTTATGTTGACAGTTCACAGTTTTACTGTAAAAAGAGTTCCAAGTGCATTCCTTTCTGGTGGCAGTGTGACGGAGTATATGACTGTGAGGATGGCTCTGATGAACCAGCGGACTGTGGTAAGTCAAATACAAGTAGAGGGAAACCTATGGACATATTGAATAAAGAGATTTTATAAAAGATAATGATGAGGCAGACAGAGATTCAAATGCATGGTTAAATGTCGCACATGAATCCACCAGCAATTGCTGTGGTTTCATTAATATTCAAGGGTATCAATTTTCGTGGATAAAGTGAAAATAACAGTTTCAAGGATACGTAAATTCGTGGTTAATGACCCTATCAATACAAATTATTAGCAGAAATTGCCCTTCAATGAACATTTAATTTCATGGATAAACTTATCAACAAAATCCACGAAAATTAGTATTCAACGAATATTGATGAAACCACAGTAGATGTAGAAGTGTACTGGTAATCTTCTACAGGACATTAATAATGAGAATGAAAGAAGAGTATATGACAAGAATGAGGCACATGCTAATAAATCAAACTCAGTCTTCCAGTCCACACTACTATATACAAGGAAATATTTGCACCCGTTTTATTTTCGCCCTTTTTGTCCTCATTGTCAGCGGGAGAATTTAAAACTGGGCAAACCCCAATGTCTCAAATTATCTCTCTTTAAAAACAACACTTTTTCTGCTTGGGCAAATTCAAGACAGGGCGAAACTTTTCACAAGTGAAGATGGGCAAAAATTACATTGGGCAAAAATGTACATGACTGTATTCTGTTTAGGACAATCTGGCATTCATTTGCACAGATTTCAACACGTGCATATCAAAGATTACTGGATACAAGTACTGTACATGAGGCTTTAATGAGTCCTTTTGTACTTTAAAACAGATGAGTACCCTTGCTCTGTGCCTGGAGAGTTTAAGTGTAGACACAATGGCAGCAATGAGACTGACTGTGTGAATCCAGTGGAGATCTGTGATGGAACTCCTCAGTGTAGCAATAAATGGGACGAAGATCCATTCGTCTGTCGTAAGTCAAGCAACACCAATTCAAGCTAATTTTCTCTCATCTGGACTTTAAACACTGGTATTTTCCATTAACTTAATGAACTTACAAGTATCAGTATTAAATACTGGTGAAGAAAATTTTCCAAGTAAATTACTGGTAAGCTACGATTTTCCAAATGATATGTTATTTAACTGTCTAGATATTTAAGTCACTAACCTTCTCATCCCTTCTTCCTGTATAAAACAGAATTTTAACTGACTGTGTGCCTGGTGTTAATCACTTTCACTTTCCCTGTTTCAGTCAATTTCACCTGTCTCCCTGGCTTCACTAAGTGTGTTAACGAGTCTAAGTGTATTCCATCGGCCGACCTGTGTGAGGACCCCAACTGTAATCCAGTCTTCTACAAAAATAACTGTTGTAAGTGTCACACCATTAACTGTCACACAAAGAACTATATATGATATTAGTCAAATTATTGCCCCCATAATTCGCTTTTTTTAAAATGATTCAGATACATTAGATTGTTGTGTTATTTTATAAAAGAGTAGACATAAGATATGTTTTTCACCTATTTATTTGATTTATATGCACTCACTGGCAGTATATGATGTCAGAAGATGTGACGTGATATGATGTGACGGTATTTTTATAATTCAATCAAAATTAGTGAAAAATTGACAGTTTTCTTATCTTTTTTCGAATGGGAAATATAGAGTGACTCTTTGAACAAGAACGAACTTTTTGTCATTTATAATTATTGGAGAGATACATCTTTGGTGAGAATATTTTGTTTGTTCAGGCAGTCACTCAATGTTTCCTTAAAACAAGCCGTTTTATGCTAAAAATGAGAAAATGGCGGGAAAAGGTAAACTTTATGATGTCATATTTTTAAATTGAGGGCACTAAAATCAAAATGAAAATTATGAAAAAACTTCAAATGTATATTTGTACAAATAAAACAAAGAATTACAGTAAAACGACAATGTTCATTTAAGGGGGCCATTTTAGGCTCAAACCGTATATAGTCCTTTACTTGTCTCTTCTGTGGAATTGAAATTTTGTACTGCGGCTGTTCCCAGAAGTTTATATTCCTCCCAAAACCATGAATGGACTTTCATGTTTTATCATGTTCATATTAATAAGTTTTTAATTACAGGTGAATCATGAAATCAAAACCTCATTATAAGCCTTCATCTTTTTTCTAAAAGTTATAGATATATCTAATTTTTTGTGCATTTATTTGGAATTTAAAAACATGATGTTCAGGGATTCTGACATGTTTAACGTACCACAATTTTCTGACATTTTCTTTTAACATAGTGATGATTCTGTGTTTCAGCCAACAAAGATTGTGATTCCAACATGCACAAATGTGACAATGGAAAGTGCATTCCGTACGTGTGGTGGTGTGATGGGGACCCCGACTGCCATGATGGCTCAGATGAGAAAAAGACTTGTTCCTTGCAGGACTGTAAGAAAGGCTACATCAAGTGTAACACGACCGGCCGCTGCTACCCCGAGTCCTGGCAGTGTGACGGAGACGCGGACTGCGGGACTGACGGATCCGACGAAAGTCCCGAAGTCTGTAGTAAGTGACTGGATATTAAGGCATTGGATATTTATATCCTTTGTCCAGAGTCTATTGATCAGCAATTCCATCAGTTCTCATTTTATTCAAAGACAAACAAAAGAAAACCACAGTCATTAAATACATGTACATATATGTGTGTGTTTATTTATAAATATTTTGAATCTTTGCATTATTTATATTAAATTTCCAAAATTGGGAAAGGTTGGGGCATTTATTATTCAGTTTTATTTTCTTTTGATTTTTTTTCTCAAGAAAACTGTGCTATTCATTTTTTTTTACAACATTAACAGTATGGATGACAGTTCCACCTTTATTTTGTTTTATCAGACAAGAAATGTGAAAATGGCACCCAGTGGCAGTGTGCAAGTGGACAGTGCATCTCCAAGGTCTGGCGCTGTGACTTTGACAAAGACTGCCATGATGGATCCGACGAAAAAGATTGTCAAACAGGTAAATGCATATACATGTATACAATAAGATTTTTATCAGATTTAAATATTTGATAACCGCTTGGTTTCTGGACTACAACTGTATTTTTGCTATTGTTGAATGAACACTATTCAAAGGAATAAGATAATTCACAATTTTTTAACTTATTAATTGAAAGAGATATTGCAATTGCTAAGATATAGATCTGCAAACAAAATTTAAATGCATTTTTAGAGTGTAACCATCAAAATATTAAACATGCATGATGATGGTCTCTTCAGGTGTAAAAAAAAAAAAATCTGTATAAATGCAAAATGTTTGCATAATAAATGTGTTGTAAATGTCTGTGACCTTTAATCAACCTTTTTCTGTGACAGGTGATTATCGTGAGTGTTCTGAGGCAGAGTTTCGCTGTAACAACAGTCGCTGTATTCACAAGTCGTTCCTGTGTGACGGGGAGTATAACTGTGAGGATAGCAGCGACGAAGCCAACTGTAAAACAAGTAAGGTTCTAGACCAGAAACAGGCTATATAAATACATTGATTTCTCTATATGGCTGCACAGCATGTGCATAGAGAAATCGATTGCAGTCGAAAATATATACATGCTTCTACAGTATTACGGTAAGCCAAAATTGGCATGTTACATGTACATGTAGGAGACAGTTTGATGTGCCTGTGTTTTTTGCCAATAGCCCATCATTGTGAATCAGAAACAGAGTTTTCCTGTAACACGATGTGTATACAGAAGTCATGGCGCTGTGACAGAGAGATCGACTGTCCGACCGGGGAGGACGAGATCAACTGTGCTGATGGTAGGGTGTTTGTAGTTGTTTATTCATAGATGCTGCTCTTTCTTTTTTTAAAGTTAATTTAACAATATAGAATGCAAGTTCTTTTTAAAAGTTAGAAACGGATATGATACATTGATATTATTTCTAAATGCTTAAAAATCTGACAATGAATGAATCAAAAAGGAAAAGCATTTTTTCATTTCTTCCTTTATTAAATATACAGGTAGGTACACGTATAAGAACTTTTTCAAATTTTATAGTTTTTTTTTTTATATCAGCTCTCTTTTTTTTTTTCTCAGGCAGATACTGCTATGTCAAAGGTTTTAGACAGAGATAGAACTAATAATAATTTTTTATGTCCATTCAATATTTTAGAAAAATGTGACGGTGGCTTTAAGTGTACGACAGGTCCCTGTCTGCCCTCCTACTGGCAGTGTGACGGAGACAGCGACTGTCCCGATGGCTCGGACGAGAACCGGACTCACTGTAGTAAGTACTCTCAGTTAAGGAGAATGGACAGTCAAGAATTGGTCAACATTATTATGTTCAGACTCACTAAACTTACTGAGCTGATCATGGTTTTACTTCTTATTTGATACAGTGAAAAACATTTTATGCGTGTATAACTCCACTTCAAAAGTATGATGTGGGTTGAAGATTCATCAAACTGGTCCGTTTTATATAGAAAATATGATAAGATATGCACAACCTTATAGCTTTGTTATATTGTAAATATTTTCCTCACACACAATATACCTGTATAAGCTCTTTGTATTAATACATATGTTAAAAAGGGATTTATCTCCCCTGAGGGTTCACATAATGTTGAATAAACAGAAAAAATGTTTTACAAGTTGGCCAGGTTTCCAGCTGTGAATTGTTTTTAAATTTTCATTTTTATTTGAAGCTACAAATCTTATTTTTTTTTCCTGTGCACTAGAACATTTGGCATGATTTTCTTTCAGGGGATTTCCGATGTGGAGCAGAACGCTTCAAGTGTAGAAATTACAACTGTATATTTGAAAGCCAACTCTGTGATGGCATAGACGACTGTGGTGATGGATCAGATGAAATTTCTTGTAAGTTTCCAGCAAACAAAATGTTTACAGAATGTTCAATGAAGTGTTGAATTTAATTTTGATAAGTCAACGTAATTCAAATAGATACACATGTATTCACATATATATGTCTGTAAAAACAATATCTACCAGTACTGTTAAATGTATTTAATCCTTTGAATTTTGTTTGCAGGTTTCAAGCCTAATAGATGCTCTCATGACGAGTACACTTGTAATAAAACCTCCGATTGTATTCCCATGTCCAAAGTGTGTAACGGAGAGAGGGACTGTATGACTGCAGACGACGAATCACAAGCTTTATGCTGTAAGTATAACCTTATTTTTAGCTCACCGTGACAGGTTAGGGGGAGCTAGCGATATATCCCCAGCATTGGCATCCAGACCTGGTTTATCATTGGAAGAAAATTAACTCAAGGATTTTTATCTCATTCTGAAAGATCAGAAGCTGTTATTGATAAAAAAAAATATCATAGAAAATACAAATCTAAGATGCCGGTACATGGTAGAAATAAAATCACAAGCTTGTTTGATTTTCCTGTTTGAAAAAAAATTACGAATACAGCATGATTTGTAAAAGTTTTTGTTTTGATACTTAAGAGCTGTCTGGTTAGAAAATCAGTGACTAGTATCGTGAGTTGATGCGTTTTCCTTGTTTTCAGCTCACACAACAAGGTGTGTTAGAAGTCCATGTCAACACATGTGTACTAACTACAGCAGCATTAATCGGTTCAAGTGTTCCTGTAAAAGTGGCTACACTCTGGATCAAAACGGCTTCTCTTGTAACGGTCAGTACAATGTACTAGTGCAAAACAGTACCTACCGGTAGTTCTATCAAACAGGGATAGAATTTTTTGTTTATACATGTATTCACTGTGCTGATGTGTCGTTGGATTTTTGTTCTTTTACAGAAACTGATGCTTGTCAAATTTGGGGCACCTGCCCACAACAGTGCCAATCGGTGCTCTCGGAGCAGATGAAAAGACCAAAGTGTTCATGCAGTGTGAATTACACTTCTGGTTACCTTATGAATACAAACATTCACACCTGCTATGCTAAAGGTAATATGTTGTCTTGATATACCAAAGTGGTAGCTCTGCTTAAGATAATGAACATGTTAACCTTATGTTTTAAAAACAATTTTCCCCATCATTTGGCACACAAAACTGAGTATCATGTTTTAAGAGGTGTATTAATTATACCCCCGCTCCGAAGGAGAGGGGGTATACTGTTTTACCCTTGTGTGTCTGTCTGTCCGTCCGTCCGTCTGTCTGTCTGTCTGTCCGTCCGTCTGTCTGTCCGTCCGTAACAAAAATTTCTGTTGCATTTATCTCAGCAACTATTTATCGCAGATGCTTGAAATTTTAACACAGTGTTTGTTAAGGCATGCCATATCGTGGGATATATTTTTGTACCAATTGGACGTCAACTTCCTGTTAAATGACGACTTTGCTTTTTTTTTAACCAAAATTTTCAAACAAATTTTCGTCAAAGATTTCTCAGCAACTGTTTATCGCAGATGCTTGAAATTTTTACACAGTATTTGTATAGGCATGCCATATTGTGGGATATATTTTTGTACCAATCGGACGTCAACTTCCTGTTAAATGACGACTTTGCTTATTTTTTAACCAAAATTTTCAAACAAATTTTCGTCAAAGATTTCTCAGCAACTGTTTATCGCAGATGCTTGAAATTTTTACACAGTATTTGTATAGGCATGCCATATCGTGGGATATATTTTTGTACCAATCAGACGTCAACTTCCTGTTAAATGACGACTTTGTTTATTTTTTGCCAAAATTTTCAAACAAATTTTCGTCAAAGAATTCTCAGCAACTATTTATTGCAGATGCTTGAAATTTTAACACACTATTGGTTTAGGCATGCCATATCGTGGGATATATTTTTGTATCAATCGTACGTCAACTTCCTGTTAAATGACAACTTTGCTTATTTTTTAACCAAATTTTCAAACAAATTTTCGTCAAAGATTTCTCAGCAACTATTTATCGCAGATGCTTGAAATTTTAACACAGTGTTTGTTAAGGCATGCCATATCGTGGGATATATTTTTCTACCAATCGGACGTCAACTTATTGTTAAATGACGACTTTGCTGATTTTTTAACCAAAATTTTCAAACAAATTTTTGTCAAAGATTTCTCAGCAGCTATTTATCGGAGATGCTTGAAATTTTAACACAGTATTTTTTAAGGCATGCCATATCGTGGGATATATTTTTGTACCAATCGGACGTCATCTTCCTGTTAAATGAGTACTTTGTTTATTTTAGCCAAAATTTTCAAACAAATTTTCCTCAAAGATTTCTCAGCAGCTATTTATCGCAGATGCTTGAAATTTTAACACACTATTTGTTTAGGCATGCCATATTGTGGGATATATTTCTGTACCAATCGGATGCCAGCTTTCTGTTAAATGTCGACTTTGCTTATTTTGCATATTCACATCAGAGCGGGGGTATCACTAGTGAGCATTGGCTCACAGATATCTTGTTTACTTACAGGACTCAAACCAGACATTCTCCTGGCTCATGAAACAGAGATCATCAAAGCTGGCGTGGGGAAAGGAGGAGGGGAAAAGCCACTCAATATCAATGAGGTTTGTTTAAAAATATGTTGAAAATTTTTTTTCTGTAAACTAACTTTTATGATCAATGACTATATTTCACGATTTACTAAAGATAGACTAGTTTGCAACAAGATCTAGACTACATGGAAAATGATTTACCAGAGGCATTTACAGACTGAATCACGACAAGGAATATTTGCGATGAGGTTCTTGTGAACCTCCCGAAAATATGTCACACATGAAAAAATGGTGGTTTACAATATTCATGTTTGCTTCGTGTTTAAAAAACAATCGCTCAGTATTTTAAAAATAATGTTTAACACTTGGTCGCTGTGTTCCAAAACTTGTTACATGTACTAAGAAAATTGCTGACACACGTGTCAAACTTTCCCATAATATGCTGATATGCTTCCTTTTCCAGAATTCTGTTGATAAAATCATTTCTATGGATGTGGATGCTACTGATCCCAATGGGAATTTCCTGTTGTTCACACTGCAGACCTCTCCTGGAAACAGCTCCATTCTGTATAGTTATGAAATTAACAAACCCTCTAACAGAAAGAAAAGACAGACCAGGCAAAAGGTACTGTAAAACAAATGTGTGCACATGAGAACAATATTTCTGTGCAATGCCATGTAAAAGATAAATGATTTACCTGAACGTAACAAGATATCGTTTTACACCCCGTTTTTTTTTTTATGAAGTGTTATTTCTATTTGTATTTTGTATTTGTGTGAAAAAAAAAGAAGATAAAATAAAGTATTAATCATAAATATCTGATATGAAAATTTTAGTCTAAGAATTTTTATGTACACTTAGGTTTATGATTTAAGATGTTGTAGCTATTTATTTGATTAAAAATAAATTTAATAAATAGGTGGTACATTTTGGACATCCGATAACCCCTAAAAAAATTTCTTTTGTTGTGAACCTGCAATTTATTTTTTAAGAATCCCAAGTTTACATGACCATCTGTTTGTTTACAGGTGATTTCCGAGCTGGCTGAGCCGAGGGGTGTAGCGGTAGACTGGGTGGGGAAACACATCTACTGGACGGATGCCCAAACCCACAAGATTCAGATGGCTACATACAACGGGGTTAGAACTAGGACGGTTGTAGACAGACATTTAGATCAGCCCCATTCCATCGCTGTACATCCCGAACTTGGGTAAGTAAGCATTTTATAGTGAATGATCTGAACTTGACTTGTTTACAAGTCTTATGCAGGGTACAGGGGAGTACATTGTATATACATGTATCTCATTGTGAAAATTGGATCAATTTTAATGATACATGTATTTTAGAGTTAGAACAGTGTTTTTTCCCATCCTGGATTTTGCTCTTTAAAAAATGTTCAATAAATGTATACAATTAGAGGTTTACTTAGATTATTTATCAAAAAAAAAAATCTTGATGATTTTCAAAACCTTACAAAATTTACATGTATCTGTAAACGTATTTGATGTGATCTAAATGCCATTGTGAACAAAGCAGAAATAGGATAAAATTAAAGTAGATGAATCTTGATATACAGTACCATTTCATAAACTGGTGTATAGCTGGTAATTAATGTCAATCTTTTCCGCAGCAAAATATACTGGACTGATCGAGGCTCCATGCCTAAGATTGAGAGTGCTAATCTGGATGGATCTGGCCGCAAGGTGCTTGTGAATGAGGACATAATTTGGCCCAATGGTATTGCCATTGATTATCCTAACAGTAGGATTTACTGGGTGGACACCAAGAAACAGACGATAGAGACTTCCGACATGGAGGGACAGGATAGACATGTTGTTAGGCAGTTTGACAGTATGTAGCACAGATTAAAGTTTAAAACCTTTTAGGATTAACTCATTACTGTAAAAGTGGTTATCTACGCTGGTGGTTTAGTACACATTTTCTATTGTCAAACAATACGAGGATGCTTGATTTACCACAGTAAAGTTTTGATTTTTTTTACAATGTATGTGGTTTTAAGCTTACCAGGTAAATAGTGTAAATTTCCCCTTCACGTAAATAACCCACATTTTATACAGTATTTTCTTTTAAAAAATTAATCATATATAAGTAAATATTGGACCCAATTTATGCTGAAACTGTGAATGTTTCATTTACCATTTCTTATTCAATTTTAATTTTTTCAATCATTATCACAATTGCCAAATCTTTATAAATGTTAACCATGTAATATGCTGCTCATTAAGATATAAATGATATTATTGACTGAATGAGAGAAACTCAATTGTACAGTAACTGAGCTCTTCATCGACAGAAACCATCAAGGATCCACCATACATGATTGACGTATTTGAAGACTTCCTCTACATCACATTCTACAAGAGTCACAATGTGTCTGTGATCCACAAATTCAATAACACTCAGGTCAAAGACAGGGTCTTGTTTAAGAATATGAAGTACATCGGAGACATAGTCATCCTACATCCCAGCAAGCAGAAGGCAGTCAGTGAGTACATTGCAGACGACCTAAAATAAGGTCTTTCTGCTTGAAAATTGGCACTGCATGCTTACAAAATGGAAACGTTATAGTTTATTTCTAGAGAATTACTGTACATCCTTGGTACGAGATATGATCAAATATTAACTTGCTTTAAAATTGACACCATTCGCTGAAGAATAAAGGTGACTATAACATTGAAACCTTGATCTGTTTTTCCAGAGCATAACTGTACAAGCTCGAGTTGTATTCGTGGCTGGTGTGTAAACATGCCAACCTCCAAAGATGGCCACAAGTGTGTGTGTAACGACGACTCCTACTACGACGAGACTCAGAAGGAGTGTATCTTCTATAGGAAGTGTGTCAATGGCCAGCGCAATACCACGACTAAGCTGTGTGTGTAAGTATTTTTAACTCAGTAACTGTCCTCAAAACAGTGAGTGTAAGTACAATGCAACTGAGGTACTTTTCTCAGTCCCATAAAAGTCAGTGTGTGTGTGTGTGTGTGTGCTTGATATTTTTAGTCTATAGTCAAAAGGCACTGTATTGACATACAAGTCTTTGTGAGAAGGACATGGTATAACTATACAGAGTCGTAATTAAGTACTTGGATATATTGAGTCCAAGTCCATGTGAATAAGTGCATGTGTACTTTGCTTAATTGGGTCCAAGTCTCTGTAAGGGCTTAACATACAAGTCACAAATCAGTGTGTATGATTTAGATGTGATGAAGAGAGTATGTAGAAAATAATAAAATTATGAAGTTTTGGAACAAAATAAAGTTAAATGAATACATTGAAGATGGTAGGATGTACTTACAAATTCAGTCAGATGTAGTGTATTTTTGGGGGGTAATGCAGGTTATTGGTATTACTGTCAAATTTCTAAGTTACAGGTATGCCAGTTAATATTGAAGATTTTACATTAATTTATTAATAATTAAAAATTTCAATGCTGCTTTCAATGCTGCTTAAGCTTTGAACATGTTGCCATCAATTAAATGCAACTCAGCATTTTTGTGAGGGTATAATATGCACATAACGTTTATATGCAGCAATTTACATGTACTTGTATGAATACAGAGTAATCTGTATTTAAAACTATTTCATTCTGATCTCATTTTTTATGCACAACAGTAGATAGAAGACTAAACTAAATCAAGTTAGCACTCAATTCCATGGCACTATTAATATGTATTTGTAATTTAAATCTTGCATTTCCACCATCATTAATTCACGGCCTTGCTTTGAGGTGCTGTTTGCTACATTCGTGATTTCACTGTTTGTAGCTGTCCCCAAGGATACACAGGTTCTTTGTGTGAGACCAACCTGTGTAAGAACTACCAATGTCCAGTTACCCACGAGTGTTTTGTTGACCACAATAAGTCCCCTGCCTGTCGGTAAGACCTCTGGCCTCATCTATCCACTAACTCTCCCATTATCCACTTCATCTTCCACCAACTGTCCTGTCATCCACTACATCTTACACTCAGTATCCCATTATTTATTACATCTTACACTCACTATCCCATTATCCACTTCATCTTGCACTCACTATCATGTCATCCTCTACATCTTTCTCTCACTATCCCATTTTCCACCATCTTCCACTCAATATCTTGTCATCCACTACATCTTACACTCACTATCCTATCATCCAATACATCACCATTGGAAATCTTCGGTTGATTACGCGTTGTTCCTTTCCCCTTAATTGGGAGAGGAACGATGCATAATCAATAGTGGGTTTCCAGCGATGCCATTACATCTTCCTGTCTTTATCTATCATTCACTTCATCTTCCACTCACTATCCTATCATCCAGTATGTCTACTTTCTAACATATCATATTAATTAGATCATCAGCTTATACATGTAATAATAAGCCTCATTATCTAACAATCTGCTTCCTTTTCTCTGTCTGTGGCATCAGCTTTTGCCATTGCATTAATAACACAGATACTGAGACTACTTTGCTCAGGTTGTTATCATAGACTCGATCACTTCTGTTGTAGGTGTAGACCTGGATACCTCGGCAAAAACTGTGAGATAAATTGTAAAGAGCAATGCCATAATGGAGGCAGCTGTTCTTTGAATGACAATGGGAATGTAGTCTGCAGGTAAACTTTACAACAAATATTCCCAAGTTTCTGATGCAAGTCAATTTGTGTCAAATGCTAAACCATGTGGTATTATAGGATGATAATGATATAAACTTACGATTTTTCACCAATCAACTTTTATGTTGTTATCAGACTTTGGTTAGTATTCAATGCATTACCATTACATTATAGAGATATGCAGATTGACTTATCAATTTTTCATTTTATTTTGTCTATCAGAAAAATTCAGAGAAATATATAATTATTTTTTCAGTTGTTCAGAAAATTACACTGGGGAAAAATGTGATACAGAACTATGTGACGATGCAAGCTTTTGTAAGAATGGAGGAACATGTACTTTCAACCACTACCGTACCAAAATCTGCAAATGTGCCCCAGGATATACAGGTAAGTCCATCTAAATCAAATCCAGGAATATGCATCGATCAAATCCTAGCTTTTTCCATGCAAATTCTTGTGTAATCATGGGAAAATACAATTATAGAAGTCTGATTGAATGCTTTGAGTTTTGAAAATCGGAAAAAAAATACTTTTATCCCCAACAGGACATCAATGTGAACAAAAACAACCCTCCTCTCCATGTGCAGACCATTGCAAGAATAATGGTAAGAAACTAAGTGGTAAATTTACATGATTGTATAGTTACCACAAATATTTTAAAGGATCAAGTGGTAATATATGTCCTTTATGTGTTATAGGAAAATGCACCCTTAGTAACAACCAGCTACAGGACTCTACGCCGGTGTGTGAATGTCTGCCGGGATATAGCGGAGACGTATGTCAGAACTCTGTCTGTGATGACAAGGAGTGTGCCAACGGAGGAAGTTGTATGATAGGTGAGGGTCCCAGCAAATATCATATAACATATCAATACATGATTATACAGTTGAACTTTGATATCTCTAACACTGATATCTTGAATACAATTGATATGTGATTTGTAAGTCCAAACTACTCAATATTATTTAAAGTTTTTACCCCTGATATCTTGAGTACTGTAAATTCCTTATTAAAACGCGAGGAAATTATATCCGCGTAAAATTGGTAGAAGCATCTCACGCGGATTTTAAAACCTAGCTATTATTTTCTGAGAGTTGAGAACTATCAGAAATATGAATATATCTCCCGCGTTCACGATTTTATATTCTCGCGATTTGATACAAAACAGCAGGTTCGCAGAATTAAGTACTTGCGTAATATAAGGAATTTACAGTACTCGGGTATCTCGTAGTTTTTAAACAGTCCCATGTAGTTCGAGATAACAAAGGTTGACTGTAGTTAGATGTGTATATGGAATACCGGTATATAGAAAGTACAGTTTAGGAATTCTTTCTGGAAAATCTCAGTAACCATAGATGTATGATTTATTAATTTTTATTTATTATTCCATTGTAGATTCGAAAGGAAGAGCAAAATGTAACTGTACAAAGTTTTATACTGGAAAAGAGTGTAAGGACTGTGCCTGTAAAAATGGAGGGGGCTGTGTCTTAACAGATAAAACTGTATCCTGCAGGTAAAAGACTTTAGTTAACAGAACAATAGTAGTGGTTCAGAACCAAATACATGTCAGAGTCAGTCAAATCTAGTTATCCTGTGTGCCACAGGACTGAGAAAAAGCTGCAATAAAGTAGGAATTGAGATTTCATGATGAAAATGCTTAAAGAAAAATTGGTTGGGACTTCATTAAGACTCCAACATATTTCATGGGAGTACATGTACTTAATTCCACATTTTTGGTTTTTTTTTTTTTTCAAATCAAATTTTAAGGATATAAAATTGTGAGTGCCGATGACACCTCTGTAGGGACTTCAAATAGACAGTTTAAAACTGTCAGAAAGATTTAAGAGAGATTGTAAAACTTGTGAGGAATTCTTTTGATTTTACACAGTGTCATGTATTTTACACATGCGTGTATTTAAATTTGTTGCCTTTGATTAGAAATAGTATCCATGGAATTCAAGATAACGTAAAAGTTGTTATTTATGCTTGTGGGAAATATACATATATATACGAATGGTAAACAAATCAAAATTTGAGTGTGGTAAATCATGCATCCATGAATACAATACCCATGCATATTGTCAATATAGCTAAAGAAAAGGAGTAATTAATCCCCAGCTTTTATAACCTTGTTTAACAGTATCAAGGCTCAACTTTAATATTATCTACAGAGTGCATTACAATAATGTGATATAGACTTTGACTTTCATAAGCCTAAAGAGAGGGTATCTAAGTTCTTTTTTTATATTATATAACCAGCTGCCCAGCACCATTCACCGGGCCACTTTGTGAACAGAAATTACAGATCCAAGCCACTGAGGGCTCATCAAGTTCTACCGCAACCATTGTCGGCATAATAATTGGGCTAGTCCTTCTACTTGTCACCATCTTGGTCATCGTCATCATCATCGTCCGAAGGAAGAGGTAAGAAATTAGGAGTTTATTTTGAAATCGTACATACTTAATGCTATTTTCATTATATACCTTTTCTTGGAATATATCGTACAAACTTTTTATTCAAATCTCATTAATAAATAGAATTTAGTCATGGTAGTGACTATGTATTGTAGTATCTATTATGTAAGACAATAGCATATCATATTTATCTACTCTATTTGTTCAAAGACGACCCAGAAACCCCAAAAGGTAACTGTAAGATCAGCACACATAGTACATGTATATCTACAAAGCCTACCATGCAGTGTCTACCTACTCCTGAATATTGTATTTATATCCTTATTTAAGTTATTTGCCTTTATTTCTGTTATTTCCATGACTGGGACTAATTACTTTATTTCTCTATCAGCCCTCACATTTTTTTTCCGTTAATGAAAATGGTTCAAACATGATTTCCAAAAAATAAATGGAATACCATGCATGGTTATTAGTTTTAATACAGGTTATATTTATGATGAAATAAACCATGCATTGACCTTGAAACCTTGAATTGATCCATCATCTGACTTGTATCACCGCAAAAATTTTGAAATTAAATTCTCTTAAATATTTTAGGCAAAAAATCTGTGGTAGTGCATCTATATATCATCTATCAATTTCCTGTTTCATTCTCTAAAAAAATCTAGTACTTCACATTGTACTTAGTCCCAGATCAGAAATAACCGATCATGCAGTGCTGACTGTCCTTTAAAGTGATACCTGAATACGGCAGCCAATAAAAGACTGCAATGCTAAAAGACTTTATTCAACTAAAGCATGAAACTTTATAGCTATAATATGTATATAAATTTGCATGGAGATCGAGCTGAATAAGGGAGCCGGACTAGAAATATGCAGAAGCTGTATACAGCTTCCTTTTGCTACGAAAATCTCTTTAGCTTCTTTGGTAAGATGTTGTTGCAATTGGTGTTGTTTTGTTTTGTGATGTTAGTGATTGTCTTTTCTTAGGAAATGCTACATAATCTTTTCTTCAGAGAATATGTTGCTAAGGTGGCTCTGTAGTATTGCATTAGTGGTTTTGATTTCAAAATGCCAGTCCGAGCACCAGACATGGATTCTAAGCTTTGTCAGCATGGCCATTAAGAGAGAGTAGTCTTATCCTGAACACACACCTCCATTGAACCTTTTTACACTACTGCACACTTTCTAGATGACCATGGCGTACAAGCCAAATAGCTGACTTAAACATGTCAGAGAATTTATGAATGGAACACTGTAATATTTATATTTGTTTGTTAGCTTTCCAATTAATAGCTGCCAACCAAATGATGTGAATCCTTGGAAAGCAATGTAGTGTTTTTGTAGATGTAGAAAATGTTAATGTTGTGAGGGGTTTTTTTCAACGGAAATTGTCTTATTTCATCCATATATAATGGTACATGTACATATTACATGCATATATTGTAATATTCTATTTTGTCTGCATGAATATATATATGCAAATAAAAGGAAATACAGAAAAGGGATGTAAAAAGTGAATGCTAAACAGCAGATTGTAATGGAATGATCAATCATACATAACAAGATAAACCAAGTACAAAATATGATTGAAGTTTTAACCTGGAAGGTGCATGAATAAGCTGGTAATAAATGTATGCTGGTTTTGGAATCTCATTTTTGCAGTATTTCATCTTTTCACCTGTCAAAATCATACATGGAAAATATACACTTACAGTTAGAGATGAAAGAGATGACATAAAATCAATATTTCATTTTAATCCTATAAATTCAATGCCAAAAAACTATATATATATAATGTCTTTGAATACTGGCTGTGCTACAAATGTTCGATCTCATTCTGTTATTTCTTTTTTCAATCATCATTTAAACAAACAATTACCATATCAGAAAGTAAAACAAACTCTGAAAACTGGAATTTGTATGAATTTTTTAACCACTGAAATCATTGAAGTATAAAATACAATTGAAGTGAAAGTGGAATTAGTAATACTGTGGAATCATTAAAATTTTTGGGAGACAATTTTCATGGACTGCTGAAATTTTACAGGTTTGCGGGTAGGTAATGTCGTGTATTATCTTATACCTCCAAAAGTAAATATGACATTATAACCCCGATTTATTATTTTGTGGAGAATATTAATTTGTGGATGAGAGGTCCCACGAATTCCACAAAAATGAAGCCACGAAGAAATTTAATGATTCCACAGTAAATAAGTATGAATTTTGATTAAAAAAAAAAAACAACTAATTTAGCCAGAATACTTGAAGTAAAAATAATTTGAGTTTATGAAAAAGGATACATTAGCTATAGACCAAGGTCAAGTGTTTACAAAGGACGTGGGAGAAAATCACATAACAACCCCCCACCTGCAACTCCTCTAGACATACATAATATAAACAGCGTTTTGTTTCATTCGTTTACAGTCGAAATCCTTTCAAGCACCAGAGAATGAATGGGATGGACGTCCCTAACCCTGTGTACAGAGACAGGGACCATGATGAGGAGGACCGGGAAATGAACGCTCACTTTGACCTGGAAGATCACGTATGTCATTTATTAGTACTCAATACATATACCACAAATCCTAGTAGGCTTATTTTGACCCCTGCAACTTTGGTGTTTGATATGATGTGGAACTTATAAAAGAAGATGCAATGAAGATTGAAGGTTACCGAGTTATCTGATGGACCCCTTAGTATTTCCCAGGAAGCTTTCAGCTTTATATTTTCTTTTTGGTGACAATTTGTTGATACAATAGGTGTTTTATTCCAGAGTGTAGTTGGAGGTAAGATCGCTGGAACTGATGAAGTTCTTGCTCCTTGATGCTGGATGTCATTCACCACTTGCATTGCAGGCATGGCTATAATCATACCATTCATAAAAACTGCATGATTGCCAGATCAGGGTTGTTTACGATATTAAAAAAAACCCTTAATATTTGTTAATTAACTGTTAAAATTCCCAAGAAGAAAAGCATTGGCTACCTTAGTTAAGAAAAACTGAGGTCCAATCTGTATGAGCCATAAGATCTGGATCTCCCTATGATACATTGGTGGAACTCTGTTTGCTGGTTTGAGTTCTACTCTGTAAATATGAAATAGTTGATAAGTGCATTTAAATCATTGCAATCTTGATTATCAACTGGATATACTTTGGAGAAAGAGATGCAATGCTGCGTAAATCGTACTGACACCAATATACTTGTGAAGTTGAATCCTAGCACTTTAGGGGGTCATGAATTGTGAGTTTCATTACATGTATATATTTTCATCTATTTGTCTCATTTAGCCTTTTATGATTTCGAAAATAATGCAATGTTTGCAATCAAACAGAATGAAATTTTAAAAAATTGGAAAATGGGATCTTATTGATGTCGTAATTATAAATTGAGGGCATGTGGATCAAATTAAACAAACTTGAATAAACTTCTGGTTACATGTATCTGTGTAAAGAAAAACTTGATGTATACAAAACATGAAGATGTTCATTTTTGGGGTCTATTTGAGGCCTATATTATATATTGTTGAGACCCTTGTTACATATATGTATATATTTACCTGTAGTCCTCCACAAATGTGAATTTTAATTATTGTTTGATTACTAGAAAAAATTTGCTGTATTTAAAGTTTGTAATCAGCTAATTAATGGTTGAACTTTTTTTCAATAGGATCATTTTGCGAATCCAACATATGACCCCCGATTGTACCAGGCAGAGAGTACCGATGTTCTTCTTCCAAAGGAGAGTGACCAGGAAAACAACATCATCGAGGGCAACGGAAACCTGCGCATTTATCGCAAAAAAGACAAAAACAAACCCAAGGGTAAAGGCGTCAAAAAGTGAACGATGCTGAAGGGGGGCCTTTATTTGACTGTGTATAATTCAGAGCTCTGCTCAGAGACAAAGAGACAGAGCTGTCATTTTCCTGCTGATTTTGTTGATGACATTATAAGTTGGAACACTGACTATTGCCAAAGAGAAATGTGTGTGCATGTGCATTACAATGAACTCGTGTCCTGCAATGTGTGGACTATGTTTTATAGGTTGTGAATTTTCATCAGGGAATTTAATCACCATGTTGTGTATCCCATTGGACTTTTTATTTTTTTTTATTTCATTATATATGTGTATTATTCTTGTGTTTAGAGTGTGTACATGAATTTTTAATGTTAACTACTTCACATTTTGGTTTAGTCCACGGTTACATGGAATTATTTGAGAATTTTGATACAGGCATGATTATTTTTCAAGTTTCATGTTGAAAATTTTTTTTGAAAGACTTAGTTCCCTTTTGTTTGCATGAATTATTTTATCACAGTTGTGAAACACACAGAGAAATTATGTGTTGTACGAGAAAATTATATCGCTTAATTTTGTACGAGTATTTTATTTGAATTGAGAATATTGAAGCTTCCATGCAGATTGACAATCCTGCATTACATGTTCTTCATGTGGTGCTCAGCCAAATTTTTTAATTCTGAAACAAGAATGAAGTATTTTTACAGTTTATTATATCATTGAAATTGACTACTTAATCATATTGTATAAATTCTAAATGACATGTTTATGATTATGCAATATTATATGTAAGTATGGTTGATTGGAATGCATGCTCTCTATGTATTGAGGTTTGAGACTGTGTGAACACAATGTTTGAGGTCCGACTGATTAGATAATTCATGTTGTTGTGAATCCAGAGTTTAATGCATTGTTTTTAAGAGATTTTATTTTTAATTTATGCACATATGAGTGGGTATGTATGTCATATCATAACATGGTGTCACTTTTGGAATGGGGTGCCTTTTTTTTTATTCATAAATCATTTTAGTATCAGGCAAGGGAGAGAACACTGCTTTGTCCATATTCTTCATGCATAAATTGGAACTACTCCTCTCCAGATTACTGTGGAATAATTAGAATTTGTGGTGGCTCAATTTTCATGGTCTTCGTGGGTAGCCCTTCCCCACGAATTTATATCCTCGACAAAAACAAATTTTGAAAGGTTAGTTTTCTTATTAAAACTGAACGATGCATCCACGAATTAACATCCCCATAAATAAGCAAAAAACCCACAATCCACAAAAATTGACCCCCACTAATTTAAATGATTCCACAGTACCATGTATTTTAACTTATCGTCTGAAACAGTTGTTCCATACATAAACAAATAGCGAACAGTCATTATTACATGGGATATATTTATAGATGTCCCAGGACTGAATGCCCTTGTTAATAGACACACAGTTGTTATGATTGTCGTAAGAAGTGCTTGTATTTATCGCTGTTTCAAACGAAGTACCACCGCCTTGTTAACCATTAATCAAAATCACCATTACAATCAAACATTTGTTGCCAAACCAAGGCTCCTGTTGTTGCCAATACTGTTAACTACCAAACTCTTGTTGTTAATCCTGTTTCCTAGATTTCGAATTCTGACCGTTTCTATGCAATACCAAGTAAAGCATTATGTTTTGATGGTGAAGCCTTCATCAATCTCAGTATTTGAATTTTCTGTTTTGGCCCAGATGATGGGAAAGTTTTTTTTCACCCATCAAATAAAAACTGATGGTACATGCATCATGACCGTTCATTAAATTACTTGAATCCGGTGATAGAGGATCTGTAAGTATATTTTTGCTAGGGGCAGAATTCTGAGACTTTTCGGAAATGGCAGAACAATGGATATCCTTATACATTCCAAAAAGTTTGAGTTTTTTTAACGGACCAGAAACAGTCATCTTTTGAAGTAATTTGTTTTCTTTTCGCTGCTGTAGATTGTGATGATATTGAAGTGGTTATAGCTTTAACGTATTCAGATATTGTTTATACACAGATTTCTATTTTGTACGGTTGTTTATTTTTTCGGCCTATTGGTCATACTTAGAAGGTATACCAGACTACCAAACATATCTAGTATTATAAATGTGCTGACATGCATCTTTTTACTTTCTTTTGTGTATATACTGTCATTCTAATGTGAAAACCCTTTTATTTTATTTTCATTGATTTTGTGTATAAGTTGAGAAATGGAAGTTTTTATCATGACTGTTGCAAGTTCGCTGAGATTTTTTTTCCATGTTTGTTTTCATGTGTATTTTTCCCTGATGTGTTTTATTTGAGGCATGGAGACGCCTCCATGTCTATAAAGCTTGTTTGTCATGGTTCTTTATCATGCTCCTATATGGCATTTGTTCCTTTTCATTGTCTGCTGTTGCTAAACATATTTGCCCAGTTTTTGTCATTTTATTTAAAATATACAAATATATATTATATCCAATGTTATCTTACAGATTTATAGCTGATACGGCTATTTTTCTGCAGTACTACAAATTATATGCTTTTTGTTCAGTGCAAAAAAAAAAAAATTCTATAAAAGTTTCCTTTGACAAGCACCCATGCAATGTTGATCAAGTGCTTGATAAATATATGTGTATTGTTTTCTGTGTATTCCTAGACTTGTGTATTTTGTGATGATCTGAGAATTTTGTGTTTATATTAGTTACTAATAATTCGTATCAGTTGTAGTGTTGATATAGCTGTTCATTATTACCTGTAATCCCATTTGTGTACATTCCATTTATTTACCTATGCTTATCTCTAAGAGAAATAAAAAATCATCAATAATGAACTGAAATAAAAATGCTCTAGAATATGTAATTTGTCTGTTTTCCTCTTATTCTTTCGTAGTACATGCACAAGGTAATTTGCAATTGTGGGCATATGTTGAACATGTTATGCTTGCAAAATCCTAAACACAAATTTGGAAAAGATTTGCTGTCAGGGAAGAGAAGAATCGGTGTGTTCCCGTTTTGCACACATTTGATAATTGGGTATAGAACAATAGGTGTGAATTGTGTTGTGATAGCAATTATAGTCTGCTTTCGGTCAAAGATTTTACCTGGATTTTTACCTGTGTTTTATTAGTGCCTTTATGAAACAAGAAGAATATAGACATTTTGTTGGGTTTTAGGTCTAATAACTGATAAATATCATCATTTTTTTTCATTTGATAAAATGAAGATAATGATATTTTTAGTCTTGTGACGTTGTGAAGATGATGGGGTACTTCGTGTCTTTTTTTACAACTTGTTTGCAAAAATATGTAAAACGCATGTTTATAATTTGTTGATTGGTATCAACAGAAAGAATATTGTGAAAGGAGACATATCTTTATCACAAAATATTTCAATCTTTGAAGTAGCGGCTTTGACAGTAGTTCTTATGACATCACCGCTTTAGTATATATTGTGGGTCACTTTCTGATTTTTCAGATATAGTACTAAGCTAAAAACATGAAGCACAAACATTTCCGACAAAAATGATTATTTTGACATTGATTCGAAAAGTTCTTATGTTCCGGCAAAAATGATTATTTTGACATTGATTCGATAAGTTCTTATGCTGTCACCGCTTAAGTATGTAATGCGGGTCACTTTCTGGTTTTTCAAATCAGTGGCTAAATGCATGAAGCAAAAAAAAAATCCTACAAAAATAATGATTTTCATATTGATTCGATATACACATGTACTTCAATCTGAAGAAGGTTGAACAAGCATGAATTAGGTCCACATTTGATAGGTTTTGTGAAAATATATATAACAGTTTTTGAAGCATATTAAATTGCCTATTTAACATCATATATATCATCATACAATTTGTCTATTTTCTATGATTATTGAAGCAAAAGCATAAATGAAAAATATTTAGCAGCGTTTTCACTAGACATATTTCCTTCATTTATGTTGGCAAAAGCATTAATTGAATATTAAAATATATTTTCTCTTCAAACTTGTAACAAGTACTTCCTATAGACAGCAAGTTAATGCATTACATATCCAACATTTTTGCAATAATCTTTTTTGTTAAATGAAATTTTTCATGACCAAATTGATATTTGAAATTAGATTCAAGAACATGAATGTCAATTTTTATGTAAATGTGCTTTTACGCAATTTATATTGTTACATAAAATAAATGTAAATATCAATTAGAGTAGATGTTTTATATTTTATATTTATTTTATTGTCGATTGCCCTCACAGGAACTGTGATATAGACTATAGCAATTAAGCAATTATCTCACCTGGTCAAATTCCCGTTTCGCACACATTTTTTCGATACCTAATTTTCAAATGTGTGCAAAACGGGAACAAACCGAAGAATCCAACATACATTTTACACATATATACATGTATTTTCATCCACTGAGTATATATATATAGCAAGCATTGCAGAAAAAATACATAACCCACTAACCATGCTAACGCAGGTAATGTATTTTTCTACAGTGGTCTCTACCTTCATATCCACATGAATCATCAAAAGAAAGCATTTTATTGTTTAAAAATATGTGAAGCGTACATAACTGATTCAAAGATAAGAGATAGGTGGCAAAGAAATTTAAGTTCGGTTTGGTCGTAGGTTAAAGATGGGAAAACTAGTACTTTGTTATGTTCAATCGAGTTTTTAAGGTGGAACCCTACTAAAATGACGTCATCATAGGACCGTACAAAGTATTGAAAAAATAATGATCATTATAAAAAGAGAATTATAGAATTATTGCTTGTGTTAGTGATATTGCATCGGACGCAGCGCAGTGTGTAGTATGATTTAATCATACATGTAGATTGCAGAATTGCAAACATTTTATTTTTCAAATATACGTATACCTTATATCTTAAAACATAAATGGATATTTCTTCTGTTTTGCAAAGCAAACACATTTAAGTAAAGTAACTTTAAGATAGCTATTATCTAAAGAAATGTGAACTGTTTGAAGGCGGTTTTTCCATACGCAGACAAATTGGTCAGAATTCATAAGAACTACATGTATATAAAAATATACTGCGTAGATTTAAATATCATGAATGAATCCATTATAGAATCAATTACTTTACTTTTAATTCAAAAACATGCTGCATTGCTGCTCAAATTAACACTTTCTATAGGATACTGAATTTTCCCGCCTTTACTCAATGTGTTGCCCCCCCCCCCCTTTTTTTTGGAAAGGGGGGGGGGGGGTGGGTATTGGATTATTTGCGCTTATGATGATCAATCACCTAAAAAACATTTTTACTATTTTGATTTTGCTTGTTTGTTTTTTTGTTTTTTGTAAAACATGAAATTTTGTTACCTTGATATATCAGTAGTCATTTTAAGAATTCAGAGAATTAAAAAAAGATAGTTAATATTTATATGCTGTACTAATAAGAATTATGATTGATTAATAATTATTTTACGATAAAAAGGAATGTTTAATTTTTAACTTCAAGTACCTGTGGTCGAACTCAAATGAGTTAACCGCTTGAAGAGCAGGGCACTGAGATTATAAATGTCCATTTAAGCAATTAAAAATTCTAAAAATAATAGCCCGATCAAATTTTTTATGTAACAAATATATCATTTGTAAATGTGTATATATAAATGGTATCATTATTTTACTATTATCGATTTTTTTTGGGGGGGGGGGGGGAGAAACACTGCTTTTAATTTAATTGTTAGATGAAAAAAATAATCTTAGCAAATACATGCATACAATTAACAAAATATGATAATACCGGTAATTTAACTACGAGAAGTGTAAACCCGATGTCGGCTAATATTGGCACCAAGGTGGAACTTATGCACCTGATTAAGGTGCAGTTACCCCCCCCCCCCCTTTTAAAACCTGTTGGTTATATTCATAAAAAGACCACACAACGAATAGTTTATATACATGTACGACCAATTTTGTTTTTTGGGTTTTTTTTGTAATTCTCCTTTAATTTATGTTAGATCATACATGTATTTACCTAAGAACAATTGTCCTTTTGGAAATCAATGATTCTAAATTCTAAAGAAAATTTGTTTTTACCAACAAAATATTTTACAAAAGCTGCAGACATTTTATTCCATAAGAGATGAACGTATTTCATGTTCAGAAGATAAATAATATTTTAACAAGCAGTTTTTATTTATGGAAAGTATAATAGTTTAATTTCTTGTAAGAATTTTATTGGAACCTTACAGGAGTAAAAAAAAAATTCAAAGAACTAAATCATTTGATTAAAATTCTGTACAATTTTTTAAAAGTTCTCAGTATCGTGCGGGAATTTTCCACGATACTTATTTTTAAAAAAATGTATTATATAAAACATGTAAGATACACAAATAACAAAATCGGATATAAAATCTAGCTATTGACAATGTTATTTACTTACAGGAATATTTGAAAACTGTTCCTTATATATATATTAGATGGGTGCAGAAATAAGTCTTCAATGACAGAAGTTGGAAAAACAAAACCGAAGAAATGTTAACAACAAAAAAGTGTTGGTTCATACTTAGTGTGCGAATGCTATTCACTATATTTTGGCAAGCGCTGACGTCATCGCTCTATTTCCGTCTCCCCCTTTTGAGCCCCCCTGCCAAAAGAAACCCATCCTCTGCAACAGAGAAAATGGCGTCGTGAGTGAAAATGAATACAAACAACAGTAGTTTTGAAAACAGTCCGTCTCTGTGCGAGGACATCAACAGTCTTTGGATTCAATCTTGTGAAAATGAGCTCACTGCTTTACCCGACTTACATCTCGGGGCAGGTTTGTAGACAAGTTTGGGGCTGATCGAAACTGACTTAGTGCTGTGTTTTTGGTTTCATTGAATGGTATTTCACCTCGCACCATGTTGTGTATTACATAATAGCTATGTAGAAAATTCCACGCGAGGCAAGATTACAAACATTCTTCGCCCTAATTATATGTGGTTCTGATGGGGGAGACAGTATAGTTGACTTTCAGGGCAATATTTAAGGGCAGTATTTATATTGCACTCTATGCTGTCATGAGTCACATACCGTAATGATATGGCCCCTTTTTATATACTCTAGATATAGGAACTCCGTCCAGAAGATTTTCTATTTTGATTAACGATTACGCCGTAAAACCCGATTCATTTTGAAGAAAACAATCTGTGACTCAGTTGCGACCATTAATCTTATTTTCATATTTTCACGTTATTCAGAGGGCAGTGTTGAACTCAGCAACTTGGTGGAAGATAAGGAAATAGCGGCACGCGCGGTGGCCTTTGTTGTCAATGGAAGCAGGAAGGGAATAGTCCCTCTCTGTGCTGACGTGGCCAATCTTCTGAGGGCCAAAAGAAGGTAGTCCATAAGTCTGGCACACACTACATGTTGAAAAAGGAAATGTTCGATTGTCCTCTAATAAAATCTGAATATACTTCAGTATTTTCTGACAACTTAAAGTTCCTTACTTTTATTTTTAAATCATAAATGCACGCCAAGTCAAACACAGTAAAGATCGTTATGATATTGTGAAAGTAATTCAAAATAAACAGAAAGTGTAGGAAAAGTCTACATACTTTGGATTACCCCCTTGTAGTTATTGTACTACACACCTGCTATATTCACTTCAGACTAGAAAAGAAGGTGTTCATGCTTAAGAAAGAGAATGACTTCCTCCACTCCGCGTCCTCACTGAGCAGACAGACCAGCCATTCCATTAGTCCCACCCCCGCCTCATTCAGCTCAGAGAAAAGCGCCCAGGCCGACTTCTTGTTCAACCTACACTCGGTGCGTTTTTTGCTTCCATAAGTCACAGTTTATCAAACACATTGGGTACTGAGTATGTATGTTTCACCCCTCATTCGTTGATTTTCCCCACCCTCTTTTCCAGGAGAGGAACAGACCATGTTCCCGTTGCAGCCAATGCTCAAGTACGATCAGTAGTTCTCCAAACTTTGATAAAAATCGACAAAGACTTTCCAGTCTGCAGTACTCACCCGCCAGCAGTCATGGTGACGAATCGACCAATAGGAGACAGTTTTCTCTGCGCGGGAAACGTTCCCGTTCAGAGAGTTGCGATGGTTAGTCTATTAATACAAAGGTTGTCATTGAATTACTTTTAAATTAATCATCTTTTACTTACATTTTATATTTTTTAAAAAATCAAATTTTTTTTTTCATATTTGCTTTTGCAGCTTTTAAGGGACTCCCTTTTTCTACGATTGAAGCAGAAGTTCACGTTGAGCCAAAAGACATCGAATTTAATTTCACCAAAGAAAACCTAAACGGAAAACTACCGGATGAAGATAGTTTGAAAGATGATATATTTGATTTTGATAATAATTACAAAGAATTTAAGTCTGATACGGAAAATAAAAACCAAAATGAGTGTGAAATGAAAGAATTCGGGCGTTTTGAAGAAAACGAGGGGGAGTTAATCGTTAAACAATCTTTAACAAGTGGTCCAGCATTTAAAGACAATGCCGAATGTGTGTCGGCCACGAATAGTTGTCGTGAAAAATCCATGGGAACAAATTCTACCAAGACAAAAAGTTCGTCTGTGTCATCAGAGGATAAGGACTCGCAGAGTAGTGTGCAAAACAGTGAGAGGAATTTCAAACAATGTGATTTGTCGGGTGTGTTTAATAGACCAAATTCTAGTGAGTTAGCGGAGGAAAAACGCCTATCTTGTACTGAAAACCCGTAAGTATTGAATATATGTATGTGAAAGTGTAATTAGGGAAACTTCTCCATTATTGAAATTGCTATAATTACGTTTGCATAATTGTAGATTCATATGTACATTTTTTTCCAGAGAAACACATAATGGTTCGGCGGTAGCAGAGGAAAGTTTGGAGGACAAGTTTGCTCAAAGTAAACCCTTAAATCTCGTGACCTGTTAAAATATAATAAAAATTGATGTTCCATGTTTATTTTCTTTTATTTTAAACCCAAAATAACAAGTTCTGTATTCACTTGACAATAAACTAGCTGCTTTTGAGGTATAATTTTATTCCATTATTTCATAAATTAATGTATATGTGAAACTGATGTTTCCATTTTAATGTCTCTTTTTGGTTATTTGTATGAAATTATTTTCTAATCATCTGGGGTTTTTTATGAAGGCATGTTACTGAATTCAAAACTAACGGAAGAGCTTGGAGCTGCGAAGAAAGAAATTGAAATTCTGAAGAACCGGCTATTGACATTGGAGGTTTGCGTACATAAATAAATATATAGCAATGTCTTATCAATTTAAAAGTCTTAGTGTGTTTCACCTTATTGTTCATATCACGTTATAGCCCAACAAAACGGACAGATTATTCCTTGAAAACGAAGTATGTAACACTAAAATGGAATACCTGGAGAGGCGTCTGCTGAACAACAATAATAGACAAACCAAATCATGCGATAGGCAAGTTCATTTGATTGTAGTTGACTTTGTGGATTAAAATTTAATAAAAATATTGTGTTATTGTTGTATTGCAATTGATGCATACTTTATGCTCGTTTTGGCAAAAGGTAAAATAAAACAAATATATCTTCCAAAAAAGGCGTTTTGCAGTGCTTATAAATTACGTGTTGCTGGTCTTTTCGATGTATACAGGTACATCAAACACCGGGTGACGCCGATCTCGGCCTACCTGTCCCAGCCTCTGTATGGATGTAAGTGTAGCGCCTGCCAGGCCGTGTTCTCCAGTTCCGAGTACATCTCTGAAGCCGACCAAGAGAGCACAGACAAACGATCCTTCTCCGTCAGGTAAGTAAATGTGTTCTTTTGACAGACCATTATTCATATATTTGCTTTAGTGTTTTGCTACTCATGTTACATGTAGTTTTCATTTGGCGCTTATTTTTTTTATGTTCACATGTTTTTATTGGAAGACCATACTGTAATTGTTTGCGTGGATATTGACTTAACAAATCCAACAACCTTGTTGTTAGTGAAAGAAATATAATAGGAAGATTTTTTCTTCTTTTTTCAGTCACAAATTACAGGTTCAGCTCAATGACCATGTCGTTGCTAAGGGTGACCGAACAGGTCACATCCGGTACATCGGACACTTGGATAAACAGACGCAGCCGAACCTGTTGTTCACCGGACTGGAACTGGACTCCCCAGGTCAGTCAACACACTAAAAACAATGTATATTGTAAGACAAGCTTTAGAGCGTAATTGATGTAAATACAACTGCCGTCGCTGAATATCATGAAAAAACCATGATTTTTATAACAACCAGCCACGCATTAAATTATTTATCGGTATAACGAGGGTGTCGTGTAGTATTTTTGCTTGTTTGACGACAGGCATTAGTAATTTTAAAGTTTTTTTATTTTCATTTAAAAATGATTATTTGTAGTTGGAAACCATGATGGCGTTCTGAATGGTAAACGATACTTCAACTGCCCAAAAGACCATGGCACTTTTATACCACTCCAGGAAATCATGTGCAAAGTTGGCAAAAAGGTATATAAATAGAGTAAAACCAAGCAATAGTACAGCTAAATTATCGAAACTTAGTTAAGAAATGTGATGGTAAGATGTGACCGACTTTTTTAGGGTTCTAAGAAAACTCAAAGTCGAGACGAACCATTGAAAGTGCTCAGAAAAAAGCGAACGGACAGAGTGTCTACCAGCAAGTGACATCAGCGGTGACCAGGGAAGGATTTACAGCGCAAGAATATTGTTCTTAAGAAAAAAATGCGGAATTATAGATGTTCACTTTATTGGTTTGAGCATTTAGTAGTATCCCGCTTCATCCATCCGTCCGTCATTCTTTCATTTGTTTCTTTAATTTACAGAGGGTTATCCCCCGTTTACAAATGAGGGAATTTGAATTTATGAAAATTAAAGCAATTAAAAATATTATATCAAACGTTTTGATTTAAACATCGAAAAAAACAAGTGATCAAAATTAATTCCCAATGAGTTGAAACCTTACATATATATAATATGGAATTTTTATACCAATACAATTTAAAATTTAAGAACATGATTGCAATATTGAATATTAGTAGTTGAGAATTCAACGTCATGTTTATAATTTATTCACGATTTATTGTAAGTGAAGCTCGCCCGATGATTTAACTTTATTAATTTTTTTTCAGCTATTACTGATATGATGTGTTTTCATTTCAAGAAAAATGTTTTAATATACCACGATTCTTAATGAAAAGTAAGCTGAAGATGGTCATGTATAGTAAAAAGGATGTTTTTAAAAAAAATTGTTTCAACGTTTAATATCGCTTTCAATCTACGATAGAATATGATGTACTTATATTCCTCGTGTGAAATAAAATCTCACAACAGGTTAAAAAACCACTGACCATAAGACTTCAAGTGTAATCATATAAATGTATTTTTTAACGTAAATATTGGTTTTAAGTTTATTTAAAAATGTTAATTATTAACTCGCTAGGAAAGGACCTTGAGATGGATGCATTATGATATAATTTTAATCGTTAAATTTAAAATAAAATGAAACAAATTTATACATAACTTGTTTTCATTAAGCAACTAGAATTGAAAAAAATATTTGAAGTAATTTTTTTAAATAAAATGACATTGATTTTCATTTGCAACCCACTCACCCTGCAAAAAAGAAAAAACAAACTCGGTGAAATAATGACGTTTGAGGGGTTTTTTTTATGAAAATTTCATGTGATTTGCGAATGAACTAATGAACGAAGATGAACCCGGTTTATATTGTATGCCGTCAGGTTGAGGTTCAATGCTTTAGAATTTCACGTAAATTTGTATACACCAAAACTGACAAAGAAAATAATAAGACTTTAATTACCAAGAATTTTATTGAGTTAATAATCAATTGAATGTTCGCCGTGTAGTGACAGATGGCGGTGCTATGAGGTGCATAGAAAAATTATATTTGAATATCATTAGTGTTTATGATGTGCAAAGTTTTGCATTGCAACGTATGGTACCAGTTTCTGTGTAATGCTTGTTTGTAATTTAATCATTTAAAACATGACGTTTGGTTGCTTAGTATTAATTACATACATGATTTAAAACCACATATTAAATGGAATTGTCAACTGCTTATCTCGTCAAAGGTCGATTATATTGACCTTTATATTAATATTCAACGTCATTTGCTGATTTTTGCACAGACACTCTGAAGAACTCTAGCATTTTTCGTATATAAAGTATAATATTCAATTAGTGATTTTGAACTTTTGCGGTTAACTGTAGAGCATACCATTATTCTTGATGCGACATTTACACCCATATTTTGAGAAATTATTCCCATGTCATTAAATAATATTGTTCTTGCTTTTTTATAGTTCTTTCAATTTATGAAAAAATCACAGGGTTTTTTTTGGTTTGGTTTGGAGGACACCGAATTTCATTAGATCTTTTGATGGTTTTTTTGGCGACATTTAGTTTAATTGTTGCATGATAAAAGACAAGCAGTTATATTGTCATTTCCTGTTCAACGCAAAGAACTGAATACGACGTTGTTTACTGCTTTGTCTGTGTGTCTGTATAATGTGGGTTTTTTCTTCAGTTAAAGTCCGTCCAATTTCATTTGTACAAACAATTTTTCTCAATATATTGGTAAAAATAATTATACTAGTATAATTTATGAAAATGGTTTAAAATACAAATTATTTCAAATGTTTAAACTAGATGTATTATATAAGACTTTATTTCTAAATGTTTAAACTAGTATGTTTTGAGGTCTCGTTTGTCACACAGATTGTACACTGCTGTAAGTTGACATGATTGTGTTTTATTTAATCAATGTCTTGGATCATTCATTATTTTCACATTTATTCTGTTTTAACTTTTTCAGACATTATGGTATGAAAACGAAGGCTTATATTGAAGCCTGAATTGTTGATACCAAAAATAAACTGAGTTTAATGTTAACTTATTGTAGATCTTAGTTAGTTTTTAGTCTATATGTGAATTCTGTTAAATGACCAAAGATCATATGTCTATGATTTTCATTTTGATCAAGTTTTAGCTTTTTTTGCTTTCTGTATATCAGACTGCTTTGAATTTTATTGTCAAACATTGTCATTTTTTGACATTTGAAATAACAACGTGTAGTTAAGAATTTCAATAAATTTCGCATCAAATTTGAAGAGCGGCAACACTGAATGGGTGAGCAACACGACAATCTGAAATTTCTGGCATTGCCTAAAGATTTTACTATCGAGCTCTGCCAAATTGGTATTCAATCTTACTATGTGATTTTACTATCTAGCTCTGCCAAATTGGTATTCAATCTTACAATGTTTGATTAGCTATATAAAATCGGTTTACCTTTTCATCGGACAAAAGATTAAGACCCGATCTTAACGTTTGATAAAAGGAAAGCAAAACACATTGTCCGGAAATGACGTAATTGGAAGAAGTTTCAATCTTTATATCTAGTTACTGTAAACTGTATTTATTATTTAGGCATTGTATCCATTTAGAGAATGGATTCAGAAAATGTCGGTAGAAATAATCATTGAGTATAAGTAATATGGATGGTTATTTATTTTTAAATGCTAAAAAATGTAGCGATGAAAACATCATTTTACACGGCTTTTCAGCTAGAACTTGGGATCATGCCAATATATATCTTTAAACTTTCTAGCGATCTTTCTACCATTTCGATAAGATTAACCAGGACCCTTACATCCATGTGACAGGTACCGGTTAATGTTCAGATACATAATGTATGTAAAGAAAATAATTAAATAGTTGTTTTGAATTTTCAACGAAATAAAGAAAGTTAATTCTACAAAAATTGATCAAGAATAAATAGTTTATTTATAAATAACATGTATGTAAATTAAAATGTCTACATCATCAATACATTAGTTACAATATCTAGTCGAACAAAACTATGTACACAAAATCACAAGTGCTTGCCAGTACATCATGTGTGTAACACTGCAAAGTCTCCAATTTGTTTCTACTATTCGTAGCACACGAATGGTATGAAGTTGAAACATGTATATCACAAAACGGTAATACTGAAATAAAGAAATGACTACGAAGAGTGTGTGGCGATCTTTTTTTTCCTTTTTCATTCACTTTTAATGGGAAAAGTTGTGCAAACAATATTGCAGTTGTAGAAAGAAAGAGATGAAGAAAGTTTATTATGTTTTTATTAAAATATCAGAAACTTAATAGTTGGACGTGTTTGTGAGAGTATGTTTTAAGCTTTTTAAAGTTTTATTGCCACACATTTGACAAAATCGACGTAAATGGATATGGATCATTGTAATATATATCTTAACACAATCAACAAATGATGTCTCTTAACCGTGTTCAATAATTGTTTTCAAAGCTCAAGAAAATATATGATTCTCGTTTTATTTGATGTCTACTGTTGAAAAATAATTATATATGTACGCGAATATTTTCAACGTTTGCTTCAAATATATGGCATGTAAAATGAAGGAAAACGGCAACGATATTTTCGTTACACCTAAGAAAAAGAAAGTCAAAAGGTTCATGAATAATTTAAAACTAAAATATGCCAAATTTTGATATCTTAAAGATGAAAAATGGTCCATTGTTGATCAAGAATTTAAAAAGGAATCTGGATCTCGCTGATCAAAATCGCGATGAACGTTCACCAAATGTTTCCGCATCCTGAATCAAAAGTCTCATCGTCTTTTATGCTGAGGACCAATCTGTAAGGGGTATAGTGAGAACGTTTATAATACACAATCACATCATTAACTGCGACAAAATCGACTAAGGTTAAAGCAGACACAAAGCAACAGGTTATTTTGGCAAGAGGTTTAATCTACAGCGGTTTATTAGGAATACACTAGGCGAAGGGAAAATAAATATTTTAGGGAATAAGGATTAATAAGCAAGCAGCCGGATTATCGCTCTCCAGGCATAAATACCAGGTGCACAGTTCCACTTACAAGATGTCCCGGAAGAGACCCTCCAATTCCGGAGCTCATAGACTCCTGGGTATCGTTGTTTTGATTTTTACGAGGGCGTCTGTGTTGAGGGTGTTTGGGAGGGGTATATGCTCCACAAAGTTCTAATACATTAAAGAACACCTTCAGCTTTTTGTTTGGGGCGGTGAGAGGGGACCTCAGAAGTTCCATGCTGTCTCCAGTCAAACACGGATGTGACGTAGCTGCATTAGCGAGTGTTCGACACGCAGGCGTGCAAAAGTTCATATCGGTACAATTCTGGAACAAAGCGGCTGTTCTCACGTCTTTGTGCAGTGCACCAAAGAAGCCGTTGAAGTCGCATCCGTTAGCAACCCCAGTTGTTTCTAATTTACACAGGGGAATAGATTTGAAGCTAGAACATGTGGACCCCATCCAGTTTCCTTTCGGGTAGAATTCAATAGTAGAAGCACATATTTCATTGGTTGATAAAAGACCCCAGTGGACCGGATGTTTTACTTCACGGGTGTCGTAAACGCATGTAATTCTAAGAATGTCTCCAGGAAGAACTTGGACTGGGTTCGTGTGCCTGTAAAATAAAAAGAGGCCATGAATACAAGCAATATCGAGCCTTGGAGGTACTTTATTTAACTTATGACCATTTGTTAAATCAATTTCGAGTGTTTCCTTAGAAAAGTGCTTACCAGAAAGTTTTTGGTTTATGCAAGTCGTAAAATCTTTCGTCAGTAATTAGATTGACAACTCGGCCATCTCGGATTACCTCAACTCTCTCTTGTTTTCCTGAAAAGTACAAGTAGTTGTCCCAATTACCAATTCTTCATTAAGATTCGTTCAGAAAGGAAATAGTCAATATAAAGAAACTATGCTGATTTTCTCATTTATCATTGACGAAATAACACATTTCATATGAATCATCTTAACCCAAATAAATCAGATTATCTCCGTCATTGAAATTGATTACTTTATGCTGCCGTTGTGCATGTTAAATTGGCAGATCGTGTTTGTTCATGGAAATTACCGTCCTGCCTAACAGTCTTGCATTCTTCCGACAATCAATTTATGCTCTATATACATAAAATGCTACATGTGCGTGGCTACAAACAATTATCCTAATTTTGTAATACCTTGTTTTCTATTTTGCACATTCTTGCATTTTATAATAGGTATAAGGTCGCATTTGTAATTATTCACTTTATACTTGACCTTATTTTTAAAATCGTTTATTGTCATTAACGTTACCTCCATATCAATCATCTTTAAAGCAATGTAATGGCGGAATTAAAGAATCGTCTTTCAAACAAACTATATATCTTTCCTTCACTCTCATAGCTCATAAATCGACTTGTTTTCTTACCATATTTGTGCATGTGGTTAAAAGCTCTGGTGATGTAGATAGGTGATTTGATTTGCATCTGTGAGCATTCGCTAGGGTAACTGGACGTGATGGCGTAGATCGGTCGCGGCGAAGGGATGGTAAAGTGGGTGGAGGAGAAGATCTTCGTTCCTACGTCATAGCGACGAAGATTTTTGGTGTAATACAGAGAAATGCCGGAGGAATCGAACATATCTTCATACTCTTCTGGGTTGTTCCATTTAATCTGTAGAGCAATCAAATATTATCGTTAAACATGTTAAATTTATTATAAAATGAGTAATTTGAAAAAAAATGTGTATCTCAATTGCTGAAATATTTTTTTCTAATTTCTGTTAGGAGACGGTACCTGAATGACAATCTGGCGGCACCCAGTTCTACCGATTCGCATTCCTGTATTTTTGTGGTAGCATATGCCTGGAATGTCCTCGGAATATCCTCCAATCAGATGTCTACAATCTCCACGAGTTTTCAAACCACATTCATACGGGTGCTTAGATGCAGGTGTGTAAGTACTGGCCTCTGTCAAAAGGTGAAAATAATACCTCGATATTTAGATACTTTTGTTACACCTAGAAATAATTATATGTCGGAAGCAATATTTTATTCATATCACATTTTAAAACTTGAAGTGTTATTTCTTAAAACTGTGTTCGAATTTTGTAGAAGTCTTTTGAAAAGTTCTTCAATTTAATAAGGTATTTTTAAAATATTGTACAATTTGGTAATTATTTTGGTCTTTTGAAATGTGCTTCTATAAAGTATATTTTTTAATTATTGTAGAATGAACTTATTTGTTGCATTTAGTAGATGGTTGCTATAATTACCACAAGCAAAGACCATGATGCCTCCCATGGTGATGTGGTTATCAATGATCGGGACTCCAGCTGTCAGGTGGAAGTCGTCGTTGTCAGGGAGATCGTACTCCAGGCAAATGTAGCTGTTCTCCTTGGCTGGCACGTGCAGACGAGGCAGACGGATATCCAATCGGTGAGCACCTGCACAATTTGCATAACCACTTATTAATATCATCATAAAATAGATTATGAATTGATAATCAGGTTAACACCTTTGTCATTATATATTAAATTCTTTTGGGTTACCTGGCTCTTTGGTGGCATGGTTACATTTGTCAGAGAAACTGGGACATTTCAGCCATTCATTCTTTCCCTCGCATTTTGGGCTTTCCAGCGGATCACAAATTCCTGTAAATATGTTATAATAATATAAGGGTGATGCTCTCGATGAGGATCAATGAATTATTATATATTTTTAATAAATAAAACAAAATATAAGTCGTAGTCATTTTGATTTCTCATATTTAAAAAAATTGAATAGGTATTTTCCAGTTTTGACACAGAATGCTCTTAATCACGATTTGTGGGAACCTGTCACTAATTGTCACATAAAGGAAGTAAGTATTTTATGTGGTTGGCCTCAAATCAATATTGATGTATGCATGAAACTGCTATGAGTAAATGATCTTAACGATTATATTAATTTTTATGAATTAATTAATCATTACAATCAGGAATTAAATTGGCTCTCCTGTTAACTATATAAGCCAAACGTATTTGTGCAAGATTAAAATGATGAAGAAAATGCATATAAATACAAAAGTTAAGATTTCAAATATATGTCTATCTACAATGTATCTAACTACTGTATCTATTTTGTTTTGTTAGGTGTCTGGCACAATTTTGTTTATATCTTTTTTTTATTATACAGTCATGTAATATTTATCACTATGCCGTTTGTATTTATTGATTTATATTGTGTTTAACGAACCCGAGTTTGTACTTTTGGGAAACATATTTTTATTTTTGATAACTTTTGGGAATCATGAAGTAGTATTCGTTCCTCTTACCTGGGTGGGAGGTTGCCAGCTGTAGAGGGTATTTGTTCTCCTTGGTCCACTGACACCAGGGGTCTCCCAGCTCTATACCATTATGTCGACCATCCCCGTCAGAGTCCATGAAGCAAAGCTTTTTAGTCCATTCCTATGTAAAAGTAAAAAGAAATGAGAGTGTTTCATTAAAAGTAATAAAGAAACGTGAGTTTTTCATTTTATTTTAACCAAAACATTGTTATTTATCTGACAATTTTATTATTGCATGGTTTATCAAAATGCAATTCATAACGATCTGATGGTTTTTTCATAAAAAGTTTTGTGAAAAAATTGAAAAATTATGCAAATATTTGCTGTTTTTATTACAGACATAATCATTGTTATTTACATTTTCGTGATATTTATGTTACTTACTTTTATCTAATTAATTCTGTCTGATTACATTATATGTCATTATATCATGTGATCATTTTTGACCGTAAATTAAAATTCATTTGATTACAATTGCAAACATTGATCATCTTAGACATTTGCCATTATTTCATTTAACAATGGTGTGAAAAATTATAAATGCATGTACTGTCCGAAAAATAAAAGACATGTTGGTCACAATACTACCGTTTAGAAAAAAGATTTAGCAGTTAATGATTTAACTTTAAATAATATTAATCAATCATTTACAATGCTTATGATCTTATCTATAAAAGGTAATTTAATTTGTTTCTCTACTTTGTAATTTTATGTTTAAAAAATGTTGAAAATGCATTACATTAATTGCTTTCCAGTGATAATAAATTTATGTGGTTTTTTGCTATAATTATGTTAGAGTATTTAAATGCATTCAACAGATATGATTATAGAAACAAATCGTTTACTTCTGAATTTTAAGAATTGTCATATGACTGATAATTTTTTTTATAACCTTGACATATTCATTAAATAAATATTTAATCAAAGTACTCTTAGCCTGTCGTATAAATTGCTTATCAAATGCTAATTTTAAAACGAATTAGCATCTAACATAGGTACCTTCAAAAATGTTCTTCTGAAAAACATTATTTTTTGTCATTTTTTGCACAAACATGTTTATTAATCAGTTATTTTACCATAAATTTCATATACATTGTACACGTATATCTTTTCAGAAAGATCCGAATTTCCATGTTATGAATTTATCATTACCTTAATACACTATTCTGACTCTCAAATAAGTTATTTTACTTTCATATATGTTTTCATTTAAGAATTATTGCGCTTTTAGCATTTTTTCTGAAGTTCTTTCCCTTATAATCGTGCTGTGTACTATACATTTATTTGCATCTCGTCTGCATTTACAGTTCATATAGCTATGTGATCTTTGGTAAATGTTCCGTAAGCAGTTTTTCGTTAGACTTAATTAATGTCAATTCATTCAGACCTTTCGTGTTGTTGTGCAATGTCATTTGTAAACATAAAGGAAATACTTGGCGAGTTCTCTATAAGGTGCGCTTGCAATTAGGTAATTTTTATTTACTGTTTGATTAAAAGGGGTATTTAGAAAATAAACACTGTTCAATTTAATTTTAGTTGTGCATGGTGTCATACATTCTTTAAAGCACATAAGAAATTACAGCAACTGACATGTGCAGTCAGTTTTTGTGTAAAATACGTGTATATAGGGATCCAATTTTTACTTGTTAGCAATAAATAACAATGTGGACTTTACACTTGCAACAATACAGGATAATCTACTCATTAGAAACAACGCATACTTATGAAATAAAAAATAAATTAATCATAATCAAAAGGCAATTGATAGGCATCAGATTTTGACAACTACATTGTACACAATCAAATGCTTTCGGCGTGAACAAGATATGCTAAATATAACCCCTATATATATATATATATATTAATTAAATCTGCTTCCATCAGTGATCATTACAAAAGTTTTATAAATATACCTGCACAATGCACAAAAGATAGGCTGCAATTTATCATCTAACAAGGAAATATCACTTTAAAACATTCTCACACACTGTAATGATTATTGCAAAATAATAAAGTGAAAGGAACTTTGCGAATTGACACGATATAAAATGCTTCATTCAAGACGTTAATTATCTTAAAACCCATTTTAAGCAAAACTAATTTATTTTACTTTTACAGACCAAATATTGGGTTTTTAAAATTCGTTTTTAGCCATAACAATTCTCGAGTTTCGTATAACAGCTAAGTGCATGTGATTTAGTGAAATAAAATAAAACGATTTTCGTGGCAACATTATCTTATATCAAGATTAACTTTGAAGGGTTTGGTAAAAAAAAAAATAATGAATCACTCACATTGCCATTAGCAGCGAAGTCATCTCCAAATGGATTTCTTGGTCCTCTGCCCCCAGAAAGCATGTGTCCTACCGCCACCCATTTATCAGACGTAGGGTTACAAGGGTGGGGAACCTTGTGTCCATTAGGAATTCGACCTCTGAAGGCAAAAGAAATGTGTCGTAAGTTTTCGTAACTTTTCCTATACATTTCTTTGTTATCTTTATCTAGAGAAAGTTTTTCGCTTCTTCAAGAATTAATTTTTTTCTTTCAAAAGTTAATTTGCTTTTTCACCAATTTGTTGAAAGTCTTGAACACCTGTATTATAACTATTGATAAATGTGTTATGCGTGACACTCACCTAAAATACGCATAGCCATGTACACAAGCAAAGAGACAAAGAAGAGTTCCAAATCTGAGACAGTTCATTCCTTCCATTTTCCCCGTGCTCGTCGGTCTGAGAGCTCGTGTTGATCTGCTCTGGCAAAAGCTCGTCTCGGATTATTATTTATTTTCAGGAACGAAAGTCCTCAAGCCCCCCTATTGTCACTCAGCTGTCACCTCGAGAAAAATTTTACCTTCCCCTAATGATTTAATAGTTTGACCTTAGCTATTGAAATGTTACCGACTTCGACAAACTTGCATATGAAATCGTATTCATATTCATCTGTAGATCATCATTAATGCTCACAACTTGTGTTTTCGTAATTAGCTCTAGCATATCTTAAATAGTTATAAGTTTAAACATCTGAAAATTATTGACAAGTATTGATTTTATTAACCAAATCAATATAAATTGTTAATCACACAAACGAAAAGTTTTTGAAGTTATTCTCACGCCCAGGTGTTAATTATCTGACTCAATGACAGTAATCTGTAATGCTATAAAATTATACCTATTTTTGAGAAAAATGTACAAAATATTTGATGTCACAACAACAAGTTCAATTTATTCACTCAAACCAAATATATTGGTACAAGGAAAAAATATACAGAAACATAGATACAAATCGTCATAAGTACATGCAAACAGCCATGAAGCAAAAAGGACAGTAACGATTGACGTATAACCAAAACAAATCATATCTGTATAATCCTTTAAGAGGGTTACGCAGAATTTTGCTTTTGTTAACCTTATATACATAAATGTTACTCATTTGTGTTTGGTTGTCTGACCACACAGTTTGTCCCCATCATTATTTTTTGCAAATCAGGTACAACACGACGTTTTAATCTAATGCATCTGATGAACATTTCTCGACGTTTACATTTTTTTTTTCAAAATAGTAATGTGAAATTCCAAGTTTCCATTTGTTCCTAGATTTCTTCTCATCACATTTATTTGTCAATTGTTTCCTATTATAGTTCTGAACTCTTATTTCAGTTATTCTTTCCTTAACTACATTATTAATATTGTCGTTGAAGTACAATGAACAAATGAGTAAATATGACTTATGTGTTATGTATAGTTTTTAATGACATTTTTCAGCGGCTTACTTTAAATTTGATGACAAAGATAAATTTGCGTTTCCATGAAAAATATTCGAAAATTTGATTTTTGTGTGTGTAAATTTTTCATCAATTAAAAACAAAACAAGCTTTCGCTCTGTCTATATACCAATAAATAATCTGAAGACAGCAGAACTGAGAATTTAGTGACTAAGAAAAGTAATCATCATAGTTTTCTCTTCTTTTTTTTTTGTTGGCATGTTTGGTTTTTTTCATGAAATCGGACATAATTATTACAAAAATCATATGGTTCCTACATGTTTTGGATTTTTGCAGAGTCAATCAAAATATAGCACACCGATTTAATTGGTTATCATAAACGTCAGGTGGTTTAAAAGTAATTTTGATAATAAAGTAAACTGAATTTCTTGTAAATTCAATCAATAAACATGAGAATATATCTTTTCAATACGTAAACATCTTACATTTTTGCTAAGTAAAAAAAATGTAGAATTAAAGAATGTTATTCAAAATTGGACTAATATTATTATATTTTTTTCAATATTGATAAAATTTGAAATTCAAATGACGCGTCTGTTCAATAGATGTCACCCCTGATGGCAAGAAATAAATATGTATAAAGTACTTAATTACTTATCAGGAAATGAGATTTTGTTAATGAGATAGTCACAGCCAAATACGTGTCCATAGACCTGACAATGAAGTGAATGCACTAAGGGGAAGGACATTTATATTCCTCGATCTGTGAGTAATTGGGACCCAGAAGCACTGGTACCATACAGAGGGCAAAATGTCCGTGATTTACTCCTAATTCCATACAAAAGACACTCTATGAAAGACAGTGAGAGTTTACGATGTGGTATGCTAATTATTTAAATCTATTGTGATACGTTTTTTTTTTACATTGCTGAAATATTTTATGTGTTGTTGTTTATAAAAGATTGAGTTATTGGTGACTACTCTAAAATGGCGTCGTAGTATGTCTTTTATAAAATGGAATTTATGGGACAAATAAAAAAGATGTGGTTCCTTTCTTTTTCTTTATTTGAGGTTATCATTTCGCCTTTTGCAGCTACAGGAATGAATGTGAACATTCATGATCTGATTGGTAGGTCAAATTTGCGTTGTGTACTTTTATTCTTTTTCTTTGTGTTTTTCCTAGTAACCATTCGTTTGTGTTTCATTTCTCTACATTTGTATCATTTGTATTCCTTTTGTCAAAGCTTTTGTAATCTATGGTCCCATTAAAACCTGATAAATCAATTTAAAATTGTTACAGCCCCCTTCCCCCCACCAAAAAAGCTCACCATGCGAATTAGCAAAATATAAGTAAAGTATTGATATTGCCACTGAGCATGGCATACTCTTATCCGAAATTACTCTTAATAAATTATTCTTAAAATCAAAATACAATGACACATTGTTTTACTTCATGCATTAAAGTACATGTTTTCTGCATCCAGTTTACATTTTGCTATAGTTTATGTTCTTAATTTGGCAGCATGATGTATAAGAATTGAGATAAGTAAATTGCATTCAGGGAACAAGTTCTATTTATCGGGAACTTTTTAAAGAAGCTATTAATATATTTTCACATTATACCTTATTAATCTTAATTTGTCTTGTTAGTTTTTTTTCTGCCATCTTCGATTATTTTTGCATACATTACATTAACATTGATGACAAAATTATAAATTTCATAACTGATGATGCAACATATCATGATATGTAAATTTAATTTCAGTTTTATTAAAAGACAACGTGGAGAATGCAAATGCAAGTATGGAATCGAAACGTTTTGATTTAAAACACAGTTGGATCAAAATGATACCATTGTTTTTTTTTTATATAGAAATGTATTCAAATAATGATCGTGAAGCAAGGCATTACAAACTTCGAAAATGTTTCTTCTTCTTATGTTGTGAAATTCTGTAACTAATTTTGATATTTTTAACCCATGCACGTAAAACACTATACTCTTAAGACGGACTATAGTTGATGTGAAACAATCATAAAACCATTTCGTGAAAATCAAATAAAAGAAACCAGTTGGCTTCCATGGTAACCTCTCTCATTATCTATGAACTTAAGATCGAAGGCAAATTTTATCAGGTAGTTTTATTTACTTTGCAAAACCAGTTCCTTTGATAAAGAATTTATTAATTTTTTGACAGGTCTGATTGTATTAAAATGCATAATTGAATAAAACTTCACCTCGCATGGTAATTGTGTTAATGGAGGACTTCGGTTCTTTGATTTTGGTTTTTGGAACTGCATACCAATCAGGCTAGTGTCTGGGACGAGCACGTTCATTTCGTGTCGAACACTTCCGAACATACTGGTTAATTCTAAGGAGGTTAGGGGCATGGGTGCAATGCAAAAAAACTTTCTTTCTAACGGAGAGGAGAAAGTATGGTATAATAGATATGAATTATAAACATTTTATACTTGATTGTGTTTAACGTTGTTCAGACAATCGTCTTAATTTTTTAAACTTCCTGTCTTTCTATTTTTATCTCTCTTTCCAATTCTGGAGAAATCTTTTTCAAGTCTTGCTGACGATTGATAATAATGGACAAAGTAAGTATTGGTACTTCCATATACAGTATACATGTATTTCGTTTAAACATTTATCAAGATTTGAGATCAATATTTAATTGTTTTTTTTTAATTTAATGTATAAAATAGCTTACTTCTGCTTTTTAAATAATGATAATAATTTGAATATTACAAGTAAAGTTATAAGAGAAATATAGAGGTAGGAATCATTGTTATGCCAATAAAGCTTGAATCTTATATTTGTTTATAAATAATTTTAAAAAACGGAATTATCATTAATTGGACAAATTGAATCGTGACAAACAAGATCAAGTGATTCAATGTGTTCATAAATAATATCATTACAAAGAAAGCATTATTTGATTGAAACGCATACCAATACAACACATGTGTAAACAACAAGGCTCGAGCTTTGTTTACAAAACAAAGAATTTCAAGCTAAGTACAATGTGTTTTGCTTGTAACTTAATATCTGACTTTCAAATTTAGAGGGACCATGAACTATAGACCCATATTAACTGCTAGTAAGTATCTTGCTTGTAACTCAATATATAACTTTCAAATTTAGAGGGACCATGAACTAGACCCATATTAACCATTTTAAACATTATAAATGAAAAAATGAAACTTTCATCTCATATCGTGTCTGGGTCCCTTTTAATCTTTAACTAATATTATGATTACATTATTTTCTCCAATGCTTTTCAAATTTCTTTAGAAAACATTTGTAAATTCAGTTGATGTACACAGTGATATTTTCTATTTAATTCAACATATGCTAATATCTCAGAAGGATTCTGTGGATAGTACATGTACATTGAAGTAAAACTTACCCAAATCATTAAGAACTGAGCGGTCAACAAATTTCAAATTCTCTGCTGTTTCAATTTAAGAATTTTGATAGTATACGCTTGATAAGCTACTGTTTTCATTTAAACGGCAAAGTTTTAATATTACATGTATTAAAAATTAAATATTTTCTGATATTTTTCTAAAACTAAGTATCAAAAAGGATACCTCTTGATAACAACAAAACTTTTTTTCTGAATGTGATTCATGAATTAACATTACCCATTACCATTTGATTTAAAAACATTTTTGTATTAGAAATGTTTAAAGAATTTCCGTTAGACATGATTTGAGCTCAAATTTATCAAACTTTTTTTCATTTCTAGTGTCTAGAACAGTTAGCTTGGGCAGTATTTATTGCTTGATCCAAAAAACGAAATTTGGAAATCAAGTTATAGGTAAGAATCGTGACCAGAATTCTCTTTTTCAACAAAGCTCTACTGAAGTCTCTGCTTAACTGATATAGCGTACTAAGAAATAACTATATCTCACACAAATAGCTCGTGACAAACAAGATGGAACTGTTTCATTGTCTTCACAAATAACTTTATAAACAGAAAAAAATAACAAGATTTGAATCGAACTTTTACCAAATGGACGATCATATAAGCATGTAATCCAAAATAAGGCTTAAAGGTCATATGAAACGATATCCTAACCACATTGAGTTATATACGGGAATGAGTTCATAAGTGCCTATTTAATAAGACTGACATTGTTTTTTGAATATTTTATGCAAAATGTGAGCGCCACAGTCGATCAAAATCACTTAATCGGGAAAAGGAACATTGACTTACGCGGCTTACCTCCCTTGCTTATGATGTCAGTAAGACCCAATAGCCTTATAAAGCTATGTTGTGAATACAAATATCCATGTCATTTTGCAGCATTTTAAAAGAAAAAAATACTATTTTATATAAAAACGTCTATAATTTTGCAATAATCAACCACGTCAGTATTTCTTCTCTCAAGAAATGAAATCGTGTGCGTTTATATTTAGCGTGTACATATTCAGTTTCGAGACTGCACGGAGAATGAATGATTTTCTTCATAGATCCACATGCAAGTATAATATGATTTTAATATAAGAATGTATATATGTTTTATTTCGATCTTTTTAATTCAAAAATAACTGATCTTTTTTTCCCATTTGCACGTGATTTTTTTCTAAACAACTTATAGGCCTCGTGGTGCCTCATTCGCTTCACGATTATATTGATTGTTTCGCTTTCAAATTCACAAATATGTTACCATTTTTAAATTATTTTTAGTCTAAGAAAATTTTTTTCAAAAGTTTTGATTTTGAAACGTGTACTTGTACATTTGTAATGATTTTACTTCCGGATTGAAATGTATCCTGTGTTTAACCAATCATTTGCCTCCATTTTTGACCAATCAGTGATAATCAGTATACCCAATAGAAATGATGCATGATTAGACCAATCAGTGAGAACTTGCAGGGTATATATACAGCCACCCCTATCATTCTTAGTCAGTCTTCTGCCGGTGAACGACTCGAACGGTCTTCTGGTGAATCTCTTCGGTTAGAGTTCTACAGAACAGGGATTTGAGCTGTGTCGGAAAGCAACAGAATTGTTAGCTAGACCACTCAGTTCTTAACCCTGCTTCTGTAACTAGTGTCTTAGTGACTTGATAGTGTCTTTGTGACTTCGATTGTGTCTTGGTGACTTTCGACTGACCGTGTATTGGTGAATTGATAGTGGTTGTGTAGCACAGTGGTAGCAAACAGAATTGTTTGTTTAAATCCACAGTCTACGGATAGTTGATTATAGGTTAATATTGTATTTTGATTCTGGTTAGTTGTTCGACAATCAAATAGCCAAGGTAGGCCCAAGGAAAATCTTATTATTACTGCGTGTTCTATTGGCAGTTGAAATATTCGTTGCATTTGTTGATTCTTACTTGATTCTTAGGAAGGAAACCTAAGCGAACTCACGAATTATAAACTGATTATTTTATTTGTAACTTGAAAAACCGTTACACATTGTATGTGCGGTGTTTTGATTTTACAACGTGTATATATATATGCGGTGTTTACTCACAGATCCCTTCTATCTCACTTTCTTCCGCAATTTTTTCTTTCGTTTTTTTTATCATTATTGATGCTTGTTCTTAATAAAATCTGTTGATTATCTTTACATTCGTTCACAACTATTTCTATCAAACAACCGATTTATTTTACCGATACATTTCTAAATCCTTAAATGCCATATTTGTGTACACAAAGTATTTTCTAAAGATATTGTTGCATGTATATATCAATTAGTCAGAAATTTATATTATTTCAAAATAAAATTTAAGAAACTTTTTACGGCATTTTACAGCAGCTCTTAAAAACAAACTATGTACACAATGCCTCAAACATTTTCATTGGCCTGCCTTATACTTTTTTATGTGACAAAATAAATCAAATCATTTAAAATGCTTTAATTCCCTTTAAATGTAGCTCAATCATTATACGTACTGAAGAAGAAAATGATGTTACTTTTTCAAAAGGATAATTCATTAACCAGCTGTTAATGTTGGAGCATTTCTTTTGTTAAATTTCCACTGCAGTACGGGATCTTCATCATGATTTTACTTTGGCGAGAAGCTGATATATATTAGATTTATTCATTAACGACCAATTAAAACTAAGTCATCTGAAGGCTACTACGAAATCAAATGATCTCATTTGAAAAGAAAGACACGTTCATATATGCAAAAATTACTAAAATTTAATCTATAAACTACTGAAAAATGACACTAGTTTTGATGCATTGTTTACATCGGTGGGTCTGTGTGACGTCATAAATCCACAAAATCAAGAACGATAAGCGGGGAAGAATTTTTTCAGGTGCTCAGTTTTCACGGTTATTTCTCAGTAATGCAAAGGCAAAAAAATCTTACATCACGTATTTTAACATTTATTTATACCAAGCTTTATATTTATGAAAGAAAATCATAGTGTAAAAAATCGTTTCATATGACCTTTAAGCTTTGATTTAGAAAAACAAAGGAATTCTGATTTCTGTATCTTGTTTGTACCTCAACTTTTAAAGGTCAAAATTGATTAGAATTGCTCAAGTAAACCATAATTCTAGATTTTGAAAATGGATGAATAATACCGGTATTTGAAAATTTCGAGCTCAAATCGTGTCTTTTCGGAGAATTCAGAAACAAAGCATTCAATATAAAATTGTGATTGCAGTTAATAAAGCTCAATTATAACTATGAGATTAAAATTATATACTTACATTATAAAGAATAATTTTAGAGCATGTAGTATAAAAAATTGTTGTAACATTGTTTTTACAATTGTATTTTATAATTGTATTATTATTGTATGTAATCTAAGCATGTTTTCACAAATAGTTGACCTTTCCGTAAAGTTTGTCAAAACTTTGTATATCTTTAGAAATAAAACGTTGAAATCTGTTAAAGGGACTTGGACACGATTTGACTTAAAATTTTCAAATTTTGTTTTTCCATTTTCAATGTTTATACTGATAAATATAGAAGTTTAAATTACTATGTCAAAATTTGAACCTCAAATATCAAGTTATAAGCAAGATAAAAAGTTCATAATTCTTTGTTTTGTAAACAAGACTCGAATATTGTCATTTTTACATAGGTGTTGTATTGGTGTAAGTTTTAATCAAATGTAACTTTCTTCTGTTGATAATAGTATTTATGAAGATATTGAATTAGTTTAAATTGTTTGTTACATGTCATTTTGTCTAAGAAATGGTAAAATTCTACATGTCATTTTTTGTAAACAACTATAAGACTCGAGCTTTGTTTACATAACTATCAATTCTTACCTCTGTATCTCGCTTGTAACTTGACTTTCACATTTAATATTTTGGTCAATCATTTAAAATGCACAAGTAAACCATTTTATACATAAAAAATAAAAATAAAATTGTTTATCTCAAATCGTGTCCAAGTCCCTTTAAAATATTCAATTCTTGTTTTACGTTGTTAAGGGGTGAGCTATTTAAGCATAATATTATATACTTTAGTTCCAAAGTAAGATTTCCTTTTTTATGCTTAGGTAGTGCATAGGGTTTTTTTTGTTACCCTCCTCCCAGCCCAATTTTTAAAATACATATATACCTGTAATTAGTCACCCTTGTCTCCACAGGATTGCAATGACCTCGAAAAGATCACTCAAACTAAAAACCCTCCGTGATATAATAATGATAAATTAAAAAAATAGAACATTTTGAAAGAAACATATAAAAATATATATTTGGAAATTAGCACTTTATTGCCATTTTTCATTTCTTTAAAAAATTGCCGATTCATTGACATCATGATGATTTTTTATCGGAATCGATTTTTTAATTAGTCGAATCGTGAGGAAACCTCCTTTCAATGTCAGTTTTATTCCAATTAACTTTTGATTACTCTCAAAAGATTACTAGCTGTATTGTTAGCTGTTTTATGTATTGATAATAATATACTGAGTGTTCTGTTGTCTGCAATGGACGTCTTATTTGGAATCGGGGTGGCCTTTCTGTTATAACGACCCCCCCCCACCCCACACACACACACACACACACACAGTATTGTGTATTTTCACCACTATTCACCATTTGACAACATTTCTTAGAAAGTATTCCGCTGACATAGCACGCTGTGTGCGTCTAGTTTATGCTACTCCTTTTTCACAATTCCAAGACATTTTGCAGAATTTTTAGTATGCTGCGTAGCATTTTCTACTGCAGATAATACTCAAACTACAGGAGTGCCATATATATCCTTATTCTATGTTTAATCTCCCAATAGTAGCAACACATCAGCCGTTAAGGCCAATTAGCCTCTTGTTTCATTTCTAGTGTCAGAACAGTTAGTTGGGCAGTATTTATTGCTTAATCAAAAATCGAAATTTGGAAATCAAGTTATAAGTAAGATTCCTGATCAGAATTTTTTTTTTGAACAAAGCTCTAGTGAAGTTTCGGCTTAACTGACATAGTGTACCAAGAAATAACTATGTCTTACACAAATGACTCGTGACAAACAAGATGGAACAGTTTCATTGTGTTCACAGATAACTTTATAAACAGAAAAAAATAACAAGATTTGAATCGAACTTTTACCAAATAGACAATCATATAAACATATAATCCAAAATAAGGCTTTGGCTTTGTTTTAGAAAAGCAAAGGAATTCTGATTTCTATATCTTGTTTGTACCTCAACTTTTAAAGGTCAAAATTAATTAGAAATGCTCAAGTAAACATACCGGTAATTCTAGATTTTGAAAATGAATAAATAATACCGGTATTTGAAAATTTCGAGCTTAAATTGTGTCTTTTCGGAGATTTCAGAAACAAAGCATTCAATGTAAAATTGTGATTGCAGTTAATAAAGCTCAAGTACATTAACTAAGAGATTAATTAAAATTATATACTTGCATTATAAAGAATAATTTTAGAGCATGTACTATAAAACAATATTTGTTACATTGGTTTAACAATTGCATTATTATTGTATGTAATCTAAGCAAGTTTTCACAAATAGTTTACCTTTCCGTAGAGTTTGTCAAAACTTTGTATATCTTTAGAAAAAAAATGTTGAAATGTGTTAAAATATTGTTTTTGTTTTGTTTCTTTGTTTATTACGTTGTTAGGGGGTGAGCTATTTAAGCATATATACTTCGGTTCCAAATTAAGCTTTCCTTTTTTATGCTTAGGTAGTACATTGGGTTTTTGTTACAATCTTAAAAATTCAACGACAAAAAATAAAAAAAAATCCTGGATCCGTTTATGTTTAAACTTAAAAAGTGTCTTCAAAAGTAAAGAAGACCCTCCTCCCAGCCCAATTTTAAAAATACATATATACCTGTAATCAGATTGCAATGACCTCGAAAAGATCATTTAAACTAAAAAACCCTCCGTGATATAGTAATGATAAATTTACAATATAGAACATTTTGACAGAAACATATAAATATATTTTTTGGAAATTAGCACTTTATTGCCATTTTTCATTTCTTTAAAAAATTGCCGATTCATTGACATGAGGATGATTTTTTGATCGGAATCGATTATTCAATTAGTCGAAGCGTGAGGAAACCTCCTTTCAATGTCAGTTTTATTCCAATTAACTTTTGATTTCTCTCAAAGGATTACTAGCTGTTTTATGTATTGATAATAATATACTGAGTGTTCTGTTGTCTGCAATGGACGTCTTATTTGGAATCGGGGTGGCCTTTCTGTTATAACGACCTCCACCCCACCCCCACACACAGTATTGTGTATTTTCACCACTATTCACCATTTGACAACATTTCTTAGAAAGTATTCCGCTGACATAGCACGCTGTGTGCGTCTAGTTTATGCTACTCCTTTTTCACAATTCCAAGACATTTTGCAGAATTTTTAGTATGCTGCGTAGCATTTTCTACTGCAGACAATACTCAAACAATCAGGAGTGTCATATATATCTTTATTCTATGTTAATACTCCCAATAGTAGCAACGCATCACATATAACCTTACTATTGCAAAAAAAGATATTCATTTCAGATATATACCGGCATATGAAATATGATGAACATTATGAGCACCGCTTCTTGTAAAAGAATGGAAGGGAACTTGCAAAGGCATATTTGTGTACTTTAACCTATGATTTTTATGGCGTCGAGCGAAGCTCGAAAGCCATCTAGGGATCGTACGTCCGGAAGTTACATTTTTAGGAGCCAAACAACTCAAATGAGTGCAAAGTTTTCCTATGTGTTTCAAGAAAAATAGATGACATACTTCAATTTCGAGCAGAACTGTACGTCAACAAAACAAGTTTGCAGATTCGAAATGGTTGCCGTCTTTAAAAATGTTCACATTTTATTGAAAACAATATGTCTCGGTTTCAGCGGATGAATACACTAGCACCGAGACACATGCGATAGCTGGGCTTACATACTCAATTTGGTTATGAAATGTACTAGCCTGCAAAATAGATGATTTTGTATCCATATCGAAAATTGACAATGCACAAATGTTTGATCTTGTAGAAACAAAACTTCCTAATCGAGCGATAAGTACATCTACATAAACCAACTAGTGAACTACTTTCACTTTGTAAACAACGTGAATGGGTGCTTTCTTTTATCTACCCCCGATCTTTTCGGCCCGTGTCATTTGGATCCTTGTGAATTTTAGATGAAATTGATAATAAGAGACAGAGTGGTTATCAGCAGTAAACAATATATAGAATTAAACACAATAATAATTTAAATATTTATTTCCATATAAATAGAGAAAAAATATCTAAAAAATTTTTAACTCCTAAGATATTACTATAAACTTAAATTTTCAATTGAAATTCAAAACTTTTTAAGAATTAGGTGAGCAAATTTGTAATGAATTGTAATTTTATTAGTTATGTGATAAATAACATTTTCTATTTTTTTTGAAAATTTTTTTTTTTGATAATTTATGGAAAACAAAATACCAGCTTTTGAACTTGGTCATTTTTTGGCAAAATATTGCATATAGGGTACCATCATTGTATGGATAAGTTCTCCTACAGTTTTCAAAATAGGAAGTTGTTCTTTTGCAGATCAATTGAACATATATCAGAGGTATGCATATTGCTAGGATTTTGATTTTCGATAATTTATGAAAATAATACCAGCTTTTGAACTTGGTCATTTTTTGGCAAAATATTGCATATAGGGTACCCTCATTGTACGGATAAGTCCTCCTACAGTTTTCAAAATAGGAAGTTGTTCTTTTGCAGATCAGTTATACATATATCAGAGGTGTGCTTATTGCTAGGAGTTTGGTTACTGATAATTTATGAAAAAAAATTGCTTGTATTTTGGTTACTGATAATTTATGAAAAAAAAATTAAGTCATTTTTTGGCAAAATATTGCATATGATATAGCGTACCCTCATTGTACGGATAACTCCTCTTACAGTTTTCAAGATAAGAAGTTGTTCTTTTGCAGATCAATTATACATATATCAGAGGTATGCATATTGCTAGGATTTTGATTACTGATAATTTGTGAAAAAAATACCAGCTTTTGAAGTTAGTCAATTTTTAGCAAAATATTGCATATAGGGTTACCTCATTGTACGGATAACTATTCCTACAGTTTTATAGATAAAAAGTTGTTCTTTTGCAGATTAATTGTACATGTATCAGAGGTGTGAATATTTTTAGGATTTTTATTTCTGATTAGGCCAGCATTTTTTTATTTTTAGGTTTACAAACCCGCCGCTCGGTTTTCTGAGTTTTTAGAAAAAAAATAAAATTACAATAAAGATCTCATTTTTCTCCCCGACAGCAAATTTTTTCTAGTAGGAAAAGTGGATCGTCATTGTTATCACAGAGGCATAAAATCTGCTCTTTTTGTGTCATGATAGCCTAAAAATTTCTTAGGCATCTTTTTCTCGTGCTACGTTCTTCAGAGAAGCTTCTACAAACACTCTGCTGTAAGTTTCATACTTTGAAGTTTTACCGACAGTGTTGACCAGTGGCTAGACGAGATAGTCACACCTCACTGAACATGGCTTCGATAGTTACCTGTGCAGCTGTTTTCAAGTACATCACTGTAAAATGATTCCCTTTCTTTTTGAGTTGAATTGGCATATGTATTCATTGGCTTTTTAAAAAATTTATTTTACAGAGAGAGAGAGAGAGAGAGAGAGAGATGTATTAGAGATATTATAAATTTCTGCAGTAACTATTCTCATGAACACATTTTAAAGTGACCTGCCTAGTGAATTAAAAAAAATCATATTGTTGTTTGCGCATTTTCCGTTATTTTCAATTAAAATTAACCATTACATTATTAATTGTATAGTTGTACTTTGTACATGGAAATTCAACAGGATAAAATACATGCACACATATAGTTGCAGTCATTTTATAGAGTCTGTTAACATTCACAATGTTATGTTTGAGTTTTCTCACATATAAACACCCAAACCAATTTTGTAAATAAAATGTGAGATCAATGAAGTTGAATATTTTTTAACTGCAGAAAACATGAAAGTAATAAATATTTTGTATATCAATAATTAAATACTAGTATCATACAGGAGAAAACATTATTACTTTATGTACATAAAATTTAGGGTTTTTTTTTTTAAATGAAGTGTTGACATGTCCGACAATAGTCTGACTAGTATCTTTGAATCTTGGGCTAATAACTTTGTGGCCAAATTTTGTAATTGCACACCCCTGACATTGCTATATGCACATGTAATATCAAAGCTGTATGTCTTATATTCTATTGTACTATTTCAGAGATATGTTACACAGATGACATTCTTTTCACATGCTACACTTGATGCAGTTACACACCACTATCATGAAGTTGTCATTCATTATATTAATATTAGAATAAAGATGATGTCATAAAAGTTTTTTTTCTCCTACAGAACTTTACAATTTTGTGGTTCGTAAACCTAAAAGTAAAAAAATTGTAGGTCAAAAGAGATTTTTATTTTTTTTTTTATTTCCTCCTCCTACGGAACTTTATCATTTTGATGTTTGTAAACCTAAAATAAAAAAATGCTGGCCTTATTTATGAAAAAAATACCAGCTTTTGAACTTAGTCTTTTTTTAGCAAAATATTGCATATGAGGTACTTTATTTCACTGGATATGGGTTGACATGGATTATGGATACAGTTCACATATAAAAAGAAAACCCAGTTAGCTGTCTCATTGACAGCTTTTCACTTGTTTAAAAAATTATTTAGGTTTTTACTCTTCAAATTAACTTTAACTCGACGCCATTGTGGCCCTTCAGGCCTTTGATTTTTTTTGGGGATGCACTGTACTCACGAGCATAATTTATTGAAGATGGACCAGGTAAGACACACAGATGAAAAAATGCAAGATTTTTCTAAAGGGGTTGTTTTGATTTTGATCTTCGGCTGTCTGACACAATGATTGAAGAACGAGCCAGATGTGACTGATATAAGAGAAAATGTGCTCTGGGCAAGGATTTTACTCATTATCGATCTGTATAACAATCTTAACCTTAGAAATGAGCTACTTTCCTTTGAGTACTCTTCTGGTGAGGAATGAACCTAAATGGAAAAGGGGGAAGTATTGTTTGTCCCGGAATATTTGCCTTCTGCAGCATAGACTTTGGTTTTGGATCTCTTTTGGTTAAATGGACGTGGCCGAGACTGGCCGTCGAATTTCGAACTGAAGATTGACAATTGCGTCTGAATATTTATAAGAATCTCAACATAATTAAAACACCGAATTTAACGCTTAGATTAATATGTATATGTTGAGTACTGGGTACCTTTAACCATTAAGTAAGCATGATTTAAAGTGCAAATTAACAAAGAAACTCACTTTGATGAATAGAAGCAAGGAAATGCCTTCCATAGTAGACAAACACGTTAAATGTGTAGGGAATGCAGTTTGAAAGACCAAGGAAGAATAAAAATTGGAAGGAAAATGATAGCTGGTCTAAAACTGTATTGCTGGGAAAATCAACATCGGCTACTGTCTTGACTACCATGGCTACCAACCCTCTATGTGTATAATGTATCCAGAACGACAGTGGAAGCACTGGAAACAAGAGGCCCATGGGGCCACATCGCTCACCTGAGCAACAATTGGCGTTCAAAAGATATTGTGCCATATGGTCCCTCGGTAGAATAACAAAAAATAAATATTGTCAAGTATTCGAATTTTACAATTATTTTTGCATACACGTAATCTTTGACATTGTACCTTCATGAAATACTATTTTTTACCAGAATAAGAAAATCCTACGCAAGATAGAAAACTAAACATTTGGTAGGGGTACACTGTTAAGTTGTTAACTTCCAATTCCCTATATTTTCGTTCTGCCCCTCCCCCCCCTACACACACACACTTTGTAAAGCGATCAAAATATATGAGAGCATATAGGTACATTTGTTTCATCAACTACTTACTTGTTATTGTATTTAAAAAAAATATATAATAGTTATTGTATTTTATTTAAAAAATCCTTCATGTATAGATGTGAAGAAGAAAATTGTACCTCAATGTGCTCAATTCCTCAAATTAAAACATTCAAAAATTTAATTTGTTTTCCATTATAATTAAATGACTGTTATTTACCTCGCGTACAAACCAGAATAATTTTCCGCTGTGATATTTTCTTAAGAATAGCGATAATTATTTTATCCCCATAACAGAAATGTGTCAAAACTCTGGAAACTGTTTTAAAGATGTCGTTTTTATTTACTCGTGTCTGAAAAACTATCAAAATTGATGTAGATTTCACATTATTTATTGTATAATGAGGGGACCCCAGAGAGTAGGTATATACAGAATATCATTCTTTTATTTTTTTGGTACAAGTATTTAACATACTCTAATTCATATAGAATTTCTAATGTTCAACCAAAATTTCAGCGTCAATCGTAGAATTATAAGCAAGATACAGAGCTCACAGTTTCCCTAGGTTTGAGTCATATTTTGTTGACATGACTTTATTACATTCAGCTTAAGATTTTTAACTTGGTATTTCCTATTCAGCATTTAAAATGGAAAAAAAGAATGGCCTAAGATTTTCAATTCTTTTATTCACTCAAGACCAGTTCATTGGTATTTAAGGTTCAAAATCAGTTTATACAAATGTACACAAACACAGTCAAGGATCACATGTACAGTAGGAGTAATAATGGCGAAAAAAGGTTAAGTTTACAATACAATAAGTTGTTAAAATTGGTTTCTGGAAGAACAGACTTTGAAAAATTTTCTTAATAAATATTGACAAATTTTTTACTTTTTTAATCTTTAGTTTTTAAGATCTGTGTACAAACATAGAATTGTGAGCAAATCTCTGTATCTTAATTGCTTATAATTCGAAGCTTAACACTCAAATATGGTTAGTAAATAGAAATTGTAAACAATTAAACACAAGAAACATGCATGCACTATAACAAATAAAGAACACAATTTATTTTTTCGAAATGAATCATATATACATGTGTATATACCTACATATTTCCTTCAGCGATATCAAACTCTATTTAAACTGAATAAACTCGAGAAAAAGCCGAGCATCGATCTCAACAAAACCTATTGCATTAATCTACCATTACGCAAAAGATAATGCCGAATTACCGATAGAATATTAATGAATTGTATTTCAGTACTTTTTTGATACATCAGATTTTGCTTAATTTGCGCAGGTAAAGAGTTAACTGTTTGATCTACCGAAGTCTCTGTTTGAATTGATACGTAAAAATCACGAAATACGAGAGTTCCCAGGTTAAATTACAAAGCATAAATAATGAATACGAAACGAAAATCAGTACAAGCTAACACCAACGTCATGTGTGAAATCTGTCAACGCATTGAAATATTTAGCCTCAATTTACTTCACAAAATCGGCACCAATATATTTTGCATGTTTCAAAAATTTCCCTTCATACACGAACTGTTGCATAAACAAGCAAATTCATCATAGTCAGATCGACCCTTTTTCGTATAATGTCATGGCTGCTTTAAACAAAGAACCTCGTTTTAGAAGTATGGAATACGAGTCTTGGTAAAATGGGTATGCAAACCCGGGCCGTCGCAAAATAAAAGCCGGGGTAGATCGGCAATCGTCAATTCCAAATACGCATTATTTTGCGGCAATATTTACAGCGAATACAAATATAACTGGTCCATCAAATATCCTGAAATTTTAATGAGATTGGCAGATTAATAACTGCCAATCTTTTGTTTTGACCAGGCCAAGTCTTGCCTACCCATTTTACCGGATGCCGAACCGAACCGAAGCTGAAACACGCCTTTCCTTTATCATTATTTTCGTAATAACTCAGATTTGAAACTGAATTAGACCTTAATTTTTGCAATTTATATTTTCCTTCCCATAAGGATAATTTATGCTAAACTACGTTGAATTTGCCTCGGTAGTTCTTGAGAAGAAGATTTTTAAAAATGCACCCCCCTTTTTCTACAGTTTCAAGGTTTTCTCCGCTTTGAATACAGATCGTACTTTTATTTCTGCAATTTATATTCGCCATCCCATAAGGATGCTTTGTGCCAAATTTGGTTGAAATTGGATAAGCGGTTTTAGAGAAGAAGTTCAAAATGTAAAAAGTTTACAGACGGACGGACGGACAGACAGACGGACAGACGGACGACGGACAAAATGTGATCAGAATAGCTCACTTGAGCTTTCAGCTCAGATGAGCTAAAAACTGTTAGTGAACAAATGTCTCCGAAGTTGGTTAGGTGCCCCACAAATGCTTTACAATTGTTGGCATGTACAGTGTTTCATCCAAACTTTATAATTAGCTACCAATACCTTCTGGTAAAAGAATTAAAAGTTGCAAAAACCAGACGGTTCTCGCTCTAAAGACATTCAGAAGACGAGAAGATTTAAAAACATGAATAGAGATAAAAACAAGAAGGGAGTGGTCAGCCAGTATTGCAGTCCAACAAGCAAATACTAGGCGGGAACAGGCAGACATAGAGATCACAGTAGCGAGGGGAGGCAAGGGTTACGGAGTAACTACAGAGAAAGTTGGGTGAAGAGCAACGACACCAAAAAAAGCGCGATGGTCCAAGAGGAAATACGTCATTTGGAATAAAGACGACAGGCACGTAGCATCGGGGGGGGGGGGGGGGCAGGGGGGCGTGCCCCCCCTTTCTTGCGCAGCAAAGATTTTTCTTAAATTTTACATACAAAAAATTGAATTAAGATGGAGTTGGTCTTCCCTCGTGAAATTGGAGCTATACTACTCCCTTTGCTTCAACATGGGATTTCAGATGGAAACTCGGCGATGGTTGTTATATCCAGACATCATTCAGATTATTAAGCATCCATCTTGACATATCTATTGTGGTCCTGTGGAAGCAAAAATATCATTGTCCAATGGGATGCGGATTTTAAGATGCCTACCAGTTCATAAATACCCCAATATATATAGTTTTTTTTTATTTTTTTATAGGAAATGGAAAACAAAGTGAAGTGGTATGGCGAACAAAATTTATTCCGCAACTAAAAGATAGTTCATGTGTATTCGGTTTTAGAGGATACCAAGCGCAGTCTGGAGAGTCGTGATCGACAACCCTAAAATGTGAAGTAAACATATTTAAAGCAGTATGAGCTGTATATTTTAGAATTTTATTTTGCTGCTAAAACATGCTAGTATGATAAGTCTGCATGTAACTTGAACTTTTATAATAAATAAGATTTGAAAAAATCACTCATTTTTGTCAGATGAAAGATTTCTCTTCTTAGGAATATATAGCAGATCAATTTTTGTACAGGACGACAATAATTCAATTTTGATCAAATTAGGGCTTCTTAACGTCTTTTCCCACAAAAATATGGCTAACAGAAATTTAAAAATCATGACATTTTTTGTATAGTAGAAAATAACATTTTCTTATTAAAAAAAAAATTCAACATGAAAATTGCACCTCATATTACTTTAAATAATACACAGTATCCTATTCACCACCCCCACCCACCCCCCTTCTTTACAGACATGTTTGTGTTAAATTATTTTGGGCTGTGATTTAAGTAACACGCGTCAAATGCATTTGGGGCGCTAGGAAAAGGAGTTTAGGGCGCTCGTGTTTGAGGCGAATTTGCTCTGTGGCGATGTTCAAAGCACCTGAAATACGAAACTGCGGGGAATAGTAAATAACAAACAGAAAGTGAAAACATCATTCGAAGTTCTGACATTGCACATTTTTGATGTTGTGGTAATAGCTATTTCTGTAATTGAGAAGTTATATATTGTTAAAAATAATTGGAGAAAAAAGATATTGTTTCATTTCATTCCTGAGGATGTCGATAGTGTGCGGGGAATTTTAGCGAAAAAATATTGATAACTTCAGTTGTCTTCTGCAACAACGTTGTGAAACGTACGTTGATTATCAGTGAAATAGCAAAAAATCATGGACGCGCCAAACTATACAATTGAACTTCAGACGCAGAAAGTGAGACAGAGACTGAACGCCGATCAGATAAAACTATGGCTGCCACCGTACACAGACACAGCTGACGGGAAACAGGGCCAGGGAAATATCCCAGAGGCAAGTTGACTGCTAAAGAAACTACACCACCATTAAATAACAACTGTTCCATGACCATCAAAATATATTTTACAACCATTTTAACAAGAGCTTGGACTTTGGGTAGTTGGTGTCAAACAGCAATGTGACGTAGGCCTGTCTATTTCATTGCATGGTGGCCACTCAGTCATTACTCTTTGAAATTAACAAGATTTGTCTGGTTTTTGAGCTAAGACTACGCAATCAGTGTATATTTCGCTTGAAACCAGCACCATTTTTGACTTGTTTTGACCCAAGAAATAGAAAGTGGCGTCCTACCAGATACATAAATAACATTATTATGTTATTTATGTCTCTGCTCCTACTGAAAGTCCAAGGCCTTGTAAAAATGGTTCTAATTTGTTTAACATTAGAATATATTGCTGTTGCACTCTAAATGATGTTTGTATATCGACATATTGCCAAGTATGTATATATATACCGTAATACACGGACACTTAAACATGCACATGTTAACTGAAATATATTGTGAATCTTCAATGTATCTTGAATGTAGTCTCGATATCTGGGCGCAATATAATCATAATGACAGATTTTGCATTTAGATGAATAATGAATATGAGTATAATTGCAGATTCTTTTATTTATACTTGATTAGGAACTGTGTGTAAAATACTCCAATGATTTAAACATTCCTGCCGCAGACATCAGAGAAATTCTCGAACATTTGCGACAGCATGCCTTGCAGAAATTGGCAGAGAGGGATCAGTTCCAAAAGACAGGAAAAGCAGTGTTGAAAATAAAAGCAACAGGACTACGAGAAAATAAGGTTTTTTAAAAAAATAAAAATGTTTTTGTATGTGCAATCCTAAGGGATGATGATCAGCAATGAGAAAAAGAGCAGGAATTCTCTACACTTTGTCACTGATGGTCAATTTCTCCTTTATAAAAAGTGCTATATTTTTCAGGAGAGGATCTCACAGATAGAGACAGTGGAAATATCCCTGACCAGTACAGGTTGTGATTTAAGACAAATGTTGGCCGAGAAACTGGGACTTCCAGCTCATCATCTGAAGATGATATGCCGTGGTCAAGTAGTCAGTATGACAAAGTCACTGCAAGAACAAAATGTCAAGGTATGAATAAAAACTGTGGTATCTATTAGTACCGTAGTCTGTGCTGTTAAGTTTATAACTTATTCTCTCAGTTGGTTTGGATGTAATGTCCTGCTGATGATATATCTGTGTTATTTATCCTATCGACAGCATGGTTCACAGCTGATGTGCCTCTGTCTGTCTGTCTCTGAGGCGGAGGCTGCTCAGAAAGAGGAGGAAGTGATGCAGATGATGAACACCAGGCAAGCTGCTGAGCTCCTGTCCAGCAAAGTAGAAAAAGGTCAGCTCCCATTAAATAGGAAAAATAAGGTTGTGGAATTTTAGTAAAACTCACAGATAAGGAACAGATAGAGGGAAGTGTTTTTGATAAGGATATAAAACATGGATAATTATGTACATATAAATTGTTTCAATCCCAATTATTTGAACATTACCTTTTATGCATACAGTAAAACACACTTATAATGAAGTGTTTGGGACAGGCAATTTTGCTTCTTAAATATTAGGGTAATTTGTTACATCCATCAATTTCACAAATATGTGCATTACAAAAGCATATAATAAAGTCATGGGGAATAACAAATGCTTTGCGGTAAGCATCAATTCATTACAAACTTGTTCCCTATAACTATGTTTTACTGTATAAAATAAGTTTTACTCGATGTATCAATAAGGGTCGACATAAGCATAATTTGGACAGCTTAAATAGGAGAAGAAATATTCCATATTACATTTCATGTAAGGTTTAGTAACTGTTACTGTTTTCTACTTTATAGATGACTATGATGTGGACATTCAGATAGCAGACCAATCAGGAAGACCTTTGAAGTTGCCACCAGAAGAAAGAAAGGTTGGTTTATTTCATTTGATTGCTTTCTTATTTTTGAGTGTTTCTCATGCATTTTAACCAGTAATTGATAATACATGTAATAATCAAGTGATATTATTATTTCCAAAATTTCATGTTAGTGACCCACTTATAAAATATGTGTGATTTTGCATTAATTATGATTTTGATTAGGCTCTTACACTTGCGATGACTATGCATGAGAAAGGGAGGGTGGCCATAAAGAAAAAGGAGATCACAAAAGCCTTACTTCTTTTGCTGGAGGCAGATAAGGAGTTCAGGTAATGAGAGATCCCAAAATAATGCCATTTTCTGTACTCAGCTTATGTTGATCCAACATTTATATTTTCCAAAATCAAAAGATACAGCATTATATATAATGGTATTATATTGTTGAATATTGAGTATTGTTATTATGGTATACATGTACTATCTTTAAAATGTTGGGTAAAACGCTACCAGTTTTTCAGATGGCATTATTTACTGTTTAAATTTTTATTTTTTGTATTTTTATGGCAGGAAATGTGGAGCCAATATTTTGAGTGCCGTAGATAACTATGCAGTTCTCTGCTTAGACATTGTTTGGTGCTACCTCTGTTTACAAAATATCGAGGAACTTCCAGATGCAGGTCTGTCTATATGTAATATGATGTAGTCAACCGTGTCTGAATTTTTTTTATTCCTTTTAGCTCACCTGAGCTGAAAGCTCAAGTGAGCGTTTCTAATCAATTATTGTCTGGCGTCTGTCTGTCTGTAAACCTTTACGTTTTTGACTTCTCCTCCAAAACCACTGGGTCATTTCAACTAAACTTGGCATAAAGCATCATTGGCTGAAGGAGATTCAAGTTTGATGAAATGGAGGCCATGCATGCCCTCTTTCAAGGGGAGATGATAAAGAATTATTTAAAATTTGTTGGTATTGTTCAAAAATCTTTTAAAAAACCAGACAAGCTGTTATTTGCATGAAAGCATCCTCAGATAGGGTAGATTCATGTTTGTTCAATTCATGATCCCTGGGGTAAGGTGGGGCCACAAAGGTGGGGGGTGATATAAGAAAATATAATGAAAACTCTTTAAAAAAAATTTTCTCAGAAACTGGTCAGCCAGAAAAGCTGAAACTTGTGTGGAAGTATTCTCAGATAGGGAAATTCAAATTTGTTCAAATCATGATTCCCAGGGGTAGGTGGGCCATAATAGGGAGTCAATTTTTACTTAGGAATCTATAGAAAAAACTCTTTCAAAATATAAAACAAATTCTTCTCAAAAACCAGTCAGCTATACTCTGTCCCAAGATATTTTGGATTCACGTTTGGCTTAATTGTTTGATATTTATAAATACCTCAGGATTCAAACGATGTTCATTCAAAAGTATGAAAAATTTCCAAGATTTCTCAGTCAAAACGCCCCTGTTAGCTTATCAGGTTTCAATACAATGCTAAAAAATGTGATGTCTACGGAGATTTTGCATTGCAGCAAGCCCGGATGATAACGTTGAAATATTGCGCGATGTATTCCGAGTGTGTTCCGAATGGAGAAAAGATGTAAACATTTCCCATTACAAATCTCCGTAAGAAAATTGGAAAATCCTATAGGAATCTGTTTTCGTTCCTGTGAATTTTTCCGAGAGAAAGATGATAATGTGTCAATGATATTATCTTGGAAAATATCCCTTTCAACTATTTCAATTGCACTTCTTTCACAGGTAAGTGTATTTTTATTAAAAATCGTCCAAATGTGCAGCATAAATATCTTGGGACAGACTATAGAAGCTACATTTGGGGGTCCAATTTTACAAAGGAAAAATTCTTAAATTAATCTCAAAAACTCAAGATGTTACTATATATGGTCTTACTTGTATGCAAGCATTTTGACATATTGTTGATTCTTTAAAATTGTTCAGATTTTGGCCCTTGGACAATTCTTAGGCCCTACAATGGGTTCAAAGTTTGATGTAGGTTTATATAGGTCCATATATCATTTATAAACCCATATTTAAGATCTTCTCAAGAACTACTATGCTCAGTATCTGATATTCCCATTAAAATCATCCTGTTACAAAAGGGGCTCAATGATTAACATGAGAATATCTCGGGGAAAATTAGAAATTTTTTTTATACAGGATATATTCTACTACATAGTCCTGATATTTTGTTTATGACTCCATGAAGCTGATTTTGTTATGTCTGTAGTTGCTTAAGTGAGCGATGTGGTCCATGGGCCTCTTGTTTACAAAAATATTGATACATGTGAATTTGCACACAAAGTCAATAATTTCCCTAAAACTTAACCATTTTATGCATAAATGCATGTTAAAATCTGTTAATGATGCAATTGTAAGCAAAGTCCAATAACTCTTGACAGATCAACGATTGAGATCTAGTGAAGACTGTTTTGTAAGAAGTTATGGAGCGAATTTAGAGAGATTGGCAGCAGTCAAAGTTTGTATTTTTCCATAAAGCTTTTCCCCCTGAAATTTGTTTTGAAATGCTTTGCTAAATTCTTGATTTCACTGATGCCTATACTGGTAATTGCAGGGAGAATCAGGAACACAGTTAGCATTGTACATGAAATTACATCTACTTCAAGGCATTGTGGCTTTCCATCATCATAGAATTACAGAAGCTAATGTACTCCTTAGAAAGGTACATATATTTATTGTTTTGTTGTTTTATTTGTACTCAATTTGTGTGTGTGTATGGAGGGGGGGGGGGGTATAGTCTTTATTGCAGTTTTTCAATACCCATTTCATTTTCCAGACTTTTTTCTGCTATAGTTTAGGGAATTAATTACGGATGTAAATATTTTGTGTAGTGAAAAAATTGTATGACTAATTGAAATTACATTTACTGGCATGTTCCATGCAATTCGCTTAATTATAAAAATCCATTCAAAGGAAGTAGTTGTATATGACATGTTTCTTTTGTGTTGATTTTTAGGCTGAAGAAGAACTGAAGAGGTTACAGATCGATGAAAACCAACTGTCACAAAGTATTTGGCATTTTTGATATGGTTTTAATTGAATTGAATTTTTGGAGAAAAACCTATCCTATAAATATCCTTTCATACAATCCTGTGGAATCATTTGACTTTGTGGGGGTCAATTTTCGTGGATTGCAGGTGTTTTGCTTTTTCTTGGGTATGTAATTTTGTGAAAGTGTTATTTTTCAGTTTCAGTAAGAAAACTAACTTTTTAAAAATTTGTTTTTGACAGGAATTTAAATTCATGCGGGAGGGCTACCCACGAATACCATGAAAATTGAGCCACCATGAATTCTAATGATTAGGAATAGTTTTTCTTTGTGTGTGATGATGTTTTTGTCTTTGCATCTGATGATGTGGTTTATTCTCTGTGTAGTGATGGTGATGGGTTTTAGTGAGAGAGAAGGTCGCCTGGGGTTAAGAGCAACCAATGGGGACATGACTAAAGCAATACAGCACATCATTGAAAAGAGAAAAGTAAGAACCTTACAGATTTTATCCATACAGAAAATTTGTACAGGTACAAGAGTTGTTATTTAAAACATACCCATTCTAATTTTTTCTTCTTCATTTTTATACTAATCTGTGAATCAGTAAATGAGTAACTCTATATACATTTACTAACTTATATGCACACCATATTCTTTGAAGCATTTACATGTGTATTATTTGTTTAAGGAAAAGGAAGAAATTGAGAAGAAGGTTAAAAAAGAAAGGAGACAGAAGAAAATTCAGAGAGATTTGGGCAAAACAGCATCAGGAGCAAAGTATGTAATTAAGTTATACCCATTTGTTATCACTGTGAATTTTAAACCGGAATTGGGAAAAAAAACTAACTTAACACTTTTGAATGATTGATAGTTTTCCTGGCTTTGTGTGGATTTGAATTTTGAGCCTTACATTGCAGGGTGGATATGTCTCTTTATGAGAATCTGATCAGCATGGGCTATGGCAGGGGTGCTGCAGCAGCCGCCCTTAAACAGACTAACAATGATTTAAACCAGGCATTAGAGGTAAAACTAGAAGTCAGCATTGGTACATTTGTGCTGTTAAAAAAAAGATTAATCATTTTTAGGAACAAAAATATTAACTTCATTGCAATAAAAGTACATTTTTCTGAAGTCAACAACAACATGTGAACATAATTATTTGGAATTCAAAAGTAATGGATTGAGAGTGATTTGATGTGTATATAGTGTATGCAAATAAACTGGGATAAAAAATGGACTAAAAAACTGTCAAATCATAGCTAGAAAGCTATTTTAATTAGATTTGTTATCATGTCTAAAAATGAGGCTATAAAGACATAAACAATTTTATGGGGGCAAAGTGTTGTAAACTAGTCAAAAGAGGTGAAGGGAGGCAAACTAGTCCATGGAAGTGTCGCATTCTCTCACCAGAGGTCATGCTACACAAGCTTCGCTCTGTCAACGCCTGAAAAATAGTCTGTCACATAATCAAAACAAGCATGGCGATCACATGGCATTGTTGATTCGCTTCTTCTGTACAATCAGCTTGAAGGGAAGTCATCAACGGGCGATGACTTTGAGGATACTTTTAAAAACATCACAGGAGATGACATTACTGCTGATTTATGTAAAATCATCGATAAATCGGTAGCGTTCAGAAACTGATTCCTCAAACATCTGTCAAACTAGATCATGTAATTTAAAATTTAATTATTCATAATCATATTCATAGACAAAAGGAATAATTAAATAGATTTTATTTACATTTTGCCCATCGTTTAAGTTTGTACAAGAATCTTGTACATCGGGCGTTGACAGAGGTGTAAGTGAAGCTTGTGTAGCACGACCCTCTGGTGAGAGAATTGGAAGTGTCAATGGAAGTTAAAGGACGCAAACTAATCTATGGAGGTCAATATCATGTGTAAAATGGTTCATCGAGGTGAAGAGAAATAAACTGATCAATGGATGAAAAGTTTAAGACTTGTTAAAGGAATAGAAGGATTATAAACTACTGGTTCTTTGTCACTAGAGGGATGAAAACAAGTCTATATGCCTTGACAGATCTAAACTATCAGTATTAAATCCATGTAAGTAATGGGATGTAAACAAATCCATGGAGATGAAGGGATATGTTAACTAATCCAAGGAAGTGAACTACGGTAGTTTATGTTAGTGAAGAGATATAAACTGTTACATAATAGAGGTTTAGAAATACTAACTTGTTCAATGGGGTGAAGAGATACACATAAATTTATAAGATTAAGGGGGAACTGTACAAAGTTTGAGGGATGTAAATAAGTTCATAGCAGTGATGAGATATAAACTGGCTCACAAAGGTGAATAGAGATGTAAACTTGTATGTGAAGATATAGAGATGTATAGCAACTGCTTCATGAAAAACAGGTGTTTTAACAAGTGTGTAAAATTTGATTGATGTAATCTTACTAACAGAAAAATAAAAGAAAAAATAGCTTGTGGATAACAAAGGTTTTAAAAAGTCCATTTATAAGAAGAGATTAAAAATATGTAGATACCTCTGTATCATTAACCTTGTTATTTCCAGGTCTTACAGTTACACCCAGAGCTCTTAAATCTTCCAGATCCTGAAAAGAAGTCAGTTGATATCACAGATGACATGATTGCACAGGTAGATTTCAAAAAATAATTTTGAATGTACAACACATACATCCAATTCAGTTCACAGTCTGCAAGTTATTTTTTCAATGAGACATGTACTGGTACTCTTAGTGGAGGTTTTGAAATAAAAAAAACAATTAGAGGATGCAGAATTAAGTTATCAATAAATATCTTCATTTATATGTACAAATATGTTTAGAGATGCATTTCACAATGGCTTTTTAATTTCCCCCTTGTAAATAAACCTTTCAACAACCATTGAAGCATCCATGTATTTTGATTCTTTTACTCTATTGAGGTGGTGGCTATGGGTTTTGATACCATCATGGCAAGCAGAGCTTTACAATTAGTCAAGGGAGATGTACAGAAGGCAATAGAAGAACTGATTCAGAAGGGAGGTATTCTCCCACCAACACCAGAGGAGAGCTCACCCAGTAGTTCAGGTGAGAAAGATACTGATAGAGCCATTTTAACAAGACCATTGACTTTGGTTTACTGTAAATTCTTTATTTTATGCGATTACTTAATTCCGCTGTTTGAAATACTGTAAATTCCTAATTAAACGCGAGGAATTAATATCTGCATAAAATAGCGAGAAGCATCCTTCCCGGATTTTAAAATCTCGCCATTATTTTCTTGAGCTGAAAACTATAAGAAATAAGGATAAAAGTTCTGCGTTCGCGATTTTATATTTTTTGATTTGATACGAAACAGCGGGATCGCAGTATGACTTAAGGCCTGTCTACTTCATTGTCAGTTGTTCATTCAGTGGCTTATAGAGCACAAAATTTGTGTGCCTACATAGTTAGTGCATATTTCACTTGATACCAGCATCAATTACAACTTGTTTTGATGAATGAATAAGATTATTTACGTCACAACAGAAGGCTGCGGTCTCTTTTAAATAGCTCATATAGGCTTAAAGCTGCTACATCATTGAATTGTGGTTCTATATTTTATAAGATATTGAGATTGGTGGTTAGAAAAGTAAACTGAGGTGTGATAAACCTCCTACAACCCCTAACAGTCAGCTACAGGATATAAATAAGACCGTGTGATTAATACATTCATACACATTGATTTATACTTTTTAACACTGATGAAAGTTGTTGTTGTTTTAATACATGTCTGTTTATGATTTGAGTATTAGATTCACTGAAATTTAATACCCCCAAAAAAATAATTCATAAAGATGATTACCTGTAAATACATGTACATGAGTATTAACAAAAACATATTTGATATAAGCACATATCACGCCATACATAGTAATCTGGTGTGTTTTGATTCCAGACAGTTCTCCCAGTGAGGCGGGGCCCAGCCACCGGTCTTCTGAGGAGGAGGAGAATAAGGCGATAAAGGAGCTGGTGTCTGACCTCCCTGAGGATGAGGAGGACTACCTCGACCTCACGCTACAGGAGGAGGCACAGTATCTGGAGGAGTACTTGGCTAAAGTCAACAGTGTCCTCTCTACCAACACCTAGTAACACAGGCTAGACAAGTCCTGGATATGTACATCATGTTGACAAATCTATCTAAATACATCTTGTAGACAGGTCTTCGCTATTTGCACCATGTAGACAAGTCTTGGCTATTTACACCATGTAGACAAGTCTTGGCTATTTTCTCCATGTAGACAAGTCTTGGCTTTATACACTATGTAGACAAGTCTTGGCTATATACATTATGTAGACAAGTCTTGGCTATTTATACCATGTAGACTAGACTTGGCTTTTTACATCATGTAGACAAGTCTTGGCTATTTACACCATGTAGACAAGTCTTGGCTATTTACGCCATGTAGACAAGTCTTGGCTATATACACTATGTAGACAAGTCTTGGCTATATACACTATGTAGACAAGACTTGGCTATATACATTATGTAGACAAGTCTTGGCTATTTATACCATGTAGACTAGACTTGGCTTTTTACATCATGAAGACAAGTCTTGGCTATTCATACCATATAACAAGTTTTAGTTATTACTTAATGTGAACAAATCTCACAAACCTACACTTTCCAGAAAAGTCAGACATCAACCTACACTATACTGAAAAGTTTCTTCCACTTATGCTATGTAGAAAGATCTTGCCTTTAGGACCATGCAGATAAGCTCATTTACATATATCATGTAAACAATACACTTATTAATTAACACTATGCAAACAAGTCTCTTCCATACAGATAAGTCTTATCTTACAAAATGTATTGACATTAACATGTCATGTCTACAAAAGTCTTTAGACGAGTCTTTTCTACCAAAATATATTGATAAGTCATGACTACCAAAATCTATATACAAGAATTGTCTACCAAAACTTGTCTACAATGGAGAGAAGAACAAGAGGCAGCTTCTGTATCAACAACGCTCAAATCTCCTCAATTTCACTGCACTACATTCAGTGTATTACAGAGGAAAAATGTGTGCCTTGGTGTAGTACCGGGATATTTTTATATACTTTTTAACAGTTTAATCAGAATATGAAAAAATCACTAGATACTTATTTACATATGAAAATCAGTGATATTTTCTATGCCAAATTTTTTTTTCTTCTATTGATAAGAGAGAATGTTTCAAGAATTTGAAATACTTTGAAAATATGAGCAGCATATGTGAAAATAACGTTAATTTCGTTTTGTGAAGAGCAATACATTATACTATAGTTAAAACAATTGTTTACGGTATTTTTAAACAGGATTATATAACTTATATACCCGTTATCTCAAAATTTCCGATTTGTTGAGTTCATTCTATTGTGTTAATGGAATATTTCATATGATAAAATTTGTTGTTATACTTTCATGTTAAATACTGAAATCTGATTGGTTAAGACGCAGTTAATAATATTTACTATTACCCTCAGCGTTAGCAACGCACTTGGCAACGGGTAATATTAAAAAATGTTACATGCGCGAAAGTTATGCGCGTACGGTTCGCTGTATAATTCACGTTATTCCTATATAAAAGCAGTAAAATTTTCTTAAAATTTTTTAAAAAGACATTCAGTATAACAAAATAAATAGTGCCTGTTTGGGAGGATAACAGTTGAAATTGACACCCCTCGAAAACCATTGTCAACCTCCGCTTCGCGTCGGTTGACAATGGTTTTCTCGGGGTGTCAATTTCAACTGTTACCCTCCCAAACAGGCACTATTTATATATTGCTACATGATAAATTAAAATACATTTGAAATAAAATTTAACCCAATTCCAGTTTGTTTGTTTGTTTGTTACATCGGATCCATTTCTTGGACCAAAAAAATAAACAGTAAAAACTTTTACTGGTTGTACCTGCTGATCTGAATACTTAGTAAAGGAATGATATCCGAGTGTAGAATTATAAAGTATAAGGCTATATGTTGTTTTAATTGAGGATCCTACATCCGTGATGATGAGCCATTTCTATCTTGTAGGACCTTGGACATTCAGTAGGATGTAACTACAATGTACCTATTTCTGGCACCAAAACAAATTAAAATTGGCAATGGTTTCAAGTGAAATATACACAAATTGTGCAGTCTTAGCTCAAAAGCCTTGACTTGAAATAGAGAGGCCTACGTCACAATGCTGTTTGACACAACTACCCAAAGTCCAAGCTTTGTTAAAATGGTTCTATATTATGCTGTAAAATCTTTGATAAAAAATTATTGTTACTTTTTACTTTGATTAGAACACTGAATAAAACTGCAGTTACTGCATGTGTGTGATGAAATAGAATGATGAAGCCCTCGGTAGGGTAATTGTTGACACGCTCTGTAAACATGTACATTATCTTCAACATACGAAGACATTCGTAAGGTTTTTTGGACCAAGCCTGGGGGTTTGTGTCCAATGTACTTTTACTGTACATATAGCCTTGACTTTCGACAAACAAAAGCATGCTAAAAGGAAACGTTTATCTGATGTCTTAGAAAATATTATACATAATGAGACGAATTAGATATTATTCATAATTTGTACCGGGCCAGTGGCTGTAGAAGAGTTGATCAAATTAAATGGATTCCGATATATCCCACTTAGATGTGGGAGAACGGAGTCGGAAGCAATCCCAGTTGGGAATAGGAATCTCCGATGAACAGTTCAAGCTTTTATCGGTTATTATCAAATCTTGGTTAGACAAATAGCGGATAATTTTAATCTCGGAGAGCATTGAAAGTGTGGACTTTTGGAGGGTGCAGGTACAAACATCTTAGCGTGCAATACAAATCTCACCAAGCTAGATGATAATCTTTATTTGTTACTATAATGTATTGCTTATTAAGGTATTCAAATCTATGTTGTTGATTTGTAAGACAGTAAGAGCAATAAGAAATTTCAGTATTGTTTTTAGAAATATTTTAATAGGAGTTTGCATGGCTGCTCTAGATCCGATGTTTCATTTGAAAAACCTTCAACTTGAAGAAGTTTACTCCCTATATGCGAGAAGGAAAGGTTCTCATTGACGGGCATTCGATCATGCCATAACCGGGCAATCTTGTGATTAAAAAAAAGAGCTACTATCCAAAAAATTTCAGGTCACATGACACTGCAAATTCGGAAATATCTTAAATAATTAAGGTAGTATGGGACACCTGACTGTCAATATTAATGTGAATGAAAGTACACACTAATCAAAATAATTTGAATTTGATAAGATTAATAAAATTATACTTGATTTTCTATTTATTTCAATCGGAAATATGTCGCAATATGGAAATATCCCATACCACCTTAAAAACACTGAGTAATATTCCTTGTAAGGCGCTGCCAGGGAAATTCAACTGTATGTGAACCTCATAACGAGCAAAATAACAAGCATGGGGCATGAATTGTGTTTGCTGATAAAAACTCTGCACAACTTCATTTTGGGTCACGCCTTTAACATATTTGACACTATCCTCAGGTTTGATCACTGGATGTCACTACATCCGCTGCCTACGCATCTGTTGAAGGCTCCAGAGTGGTGATCAGTCAATGTGTGTCACTACATGGTTTCCTGTTGTACGTCCTCCTTTTTGCAACCAACATCATCGCGATGCTCTTTAATCCTGTTGCTAATTTTTTTTAGGTAAATTTTCCAGAACGTCGTCATACATGTCTCTGAAAAAAAAAATGTCCAAAAAAGTTGTTTATATGTATTTAAAAATTTAATCGTACGATAGCTTAAACTTATATAAATAGAAGTAATAAGGAATCATTCTTTAAATATTATGAGGTGATCATTTTGGTCGGGACGTGATCAAATCTATCATTAAGGCCTTTTGGATATGATTAAGCCCGACCGCATTTGATCACCTCATAATATTCAAAGAATGATTCCTTATTCCTTAAATATACATTTATATATACGAAACAATGATGTAATGATAGATTCTGAAGCTTTATAGACCCTGTCTTTTTTAGTCTTTGAGCGGGACATAGCGGTAGCAATTAATGGTGCCGTTCCTGATTTCTTTACAATGAAAAAAAAATTTGCGTGTCGTCAAGATTGGGTATCAACCGATAAATTCAAACTTGAACTTTTCATCTGATTCTTATTCCCTGCGGGAATTGCTTCTAGTTTAATTTTAATCACATCCAAATGGAATTTATTTATCATAATTAATTCTAAAAATGATTTTGATAGAAACAGTTATTTAAGGGTGTGAAATAAGAAGCAGAAAATAGAATTACGTAAAGTAATACCCAATCCGTTTTAAGAAAATAAGGCATAAAATACATCTAAACAATATCAATTTTATTCATCATAGGCATTCGAATCAACAATAAACTAAACAAGAATAGAATTCCTGGGTCCCCACCGGTCAAGCAGTATACTAGTATCGACCAAGGCTGATTGGAACTTGACCAAGGTATTAGTGGTATAAACATTTGGTATAAATTTCATGTAAATCCGTCAAAATTTGTAGGCATGAGAGCGCTTACAAGGTCAATTTTTGGATAAAACGGAGTCTTTATTGTGGTCGAAGTCCCATAACTCCAACAACAAGAATAGAATTCCTGGGTCCCCCGCCGGTCAAGCAGTATACTAGTATCGACCAAGGCTGATTTAGGAACTTTACCAAGGTAATAGTGGTATAAACATTTGGTATAAATTTCATGTAAATCCGTCAAAATTTGTAGGCATGAGAGTGCTTACAAGGTCAATTTTTGGATAAAACGGAGTCATTATTGTGGTCAAAGTCCCATAACTCCAACAAAAAGTATCTACCAATGCCGATTTTCGAACTTGACCAAAGTATTAGTGGTATAAACATTTGGTATAAATTTAATGAAAATCCGTCAAAATTTGTAGGCATGAGAGCGCTTACAAAAAATGTGACGGACGGAAACACGGACGCACGGAGCCACGGACGGACGTCCGGCATTTCTATGTCCCCGCTCCGCGTTGCGGCAGGGGATAAAAAGTATCGACCAATGCTGATTTTCGAACTTGACCAAAGTATTAGTGGTATAAACATTTGGTATAAATTTAATGAAAATCCGTCAAAATGTGTATGCATGAGAGTGCTTACAAGGTCAATTTTTGGATAAAACGGAGTCATTATTGTGGTCAAAGTCCCATAACTCCAACAAAAAGTATCGACCAATGCTGATTTTCGAACTTGACCAAAGTATTAGTGGTATAAACATTTGGTATAAATTCAATGAAAATCCGTCAAATTTGTAGGCATGAGAGCGCTTACAAGGTCAATATTTGGATAAAACGGAGTCATTATTGTGGTCAAAGTCCCATAACTCCAACAAAAAGTATCGACCAATGCTGATTTTCGAACTTGACCAAAGTATTAGTAGTATAAACATTTGATATAAATTTAATGAAAATCCGTCAAAATTTGTAGGCATGAGAGCGCTTACAAGGTCAATTTTTGGATAAAACGGAGTCATTATTGTGGTCAAAGTCCCATAACTCCAACAAAAAGTATCGACCAATGCTGATTTTCGAACTTGACCAAAGTATTAGTAGTATAAACATTTGGTAAAAATTCAATGAAAATCCGTCAAAATTTGTAGGCATGAGAGCGCTTACAAGGTCAATATTTGGATAAAACGGAGTCATTATTGTGGTCAAAGTCCCATAACTCCAACAAAAAGTATCGACCAATGCTGATTTTCGAACTTGATTAAGGTAATAGTGGTATAAACATTTGGTATAAATTTAATGAAAATCCATCAAAATTTGTAGGCATGAGAGCGCTTACAAAAAAGTGTGACGGACGGACACACGGACGCCCGGCATTTCTATGTCCCCGCTCCGCATTGCGGCGGGGGACAAAAATATACTTTTAGAAAAGCTTGTTACAAACGTACCATTAATAGATATTCTTTGCCCATTGGTGATTCAACCTTTTGTTCATATGCGGGCAAATCACTTTCATCAAACTAGGAGATCGGGTTTATTTTACCCTGTACCATGAGGTTGTTTAGTATTTTAATACCCAGTAGATAAAGAAATGGCTTTATAATTAAACCGATTCTTTTCATTGAAATCATTGAGAATTGATTAAGGTGAACATCAAACCGACCGCATTTTAGAGTTCTCCCAATATGGAGCGTTTTATGAACTCTGAGGTAGAGAGTTTTCCTTTTTGAGATATTTTTTCTTGATAGTGTGAAATTAGGTTAACCACAATATGTATCTCATGAGCCTAGCTAGGGGAAACACTTGTCGCTACCTCCGACCGGAACACTGATGGTAATCGCTGACGACAGCAATTTTAGTACAAACTTTAGTACAAAAGAAACATTAAACGACAAAAAACGTCTTATAGTATATTTCGTTCTTAGTAAATACTCTACATTTTTTTTAATTGGACACAAAGTATTCACTGGGACGTTCAAGTCTGATTTGGCGACACGCACATAATGTGATATTAATACAAGGTCATCTTGTTTCTACATATCCATTTGTTGTCATTTTGACACCTAGATAAAGCATGCATGTGTGCGTTATTTATTTCGTCTGTCGCATCGTGCGTCGTTCTTAAATTCACGGTACAAAGAGTATATTGGTGACACTCCATCTCCCATCTTCGCAAGCCAAGGGTTTAGTTTACGATCTGCTTGCAGTGGCATATTTAGAGGAGTGTTACAGAGGCTGCAAACAACCCTAATCCTTCGTAATATTTTGAAAAAAAGAGATATATAAAGATAGTAGGTGGGAGGGCTTATATTTGTTATAAGTATGTATGATATACCAGTTTATACGTGATTAGACAATTCAACATCTTGTCAACCTGGTGTGCCGAAAACATATACAAATCCTACATTAAACTTGATAGTTGAAGGATGTTTCTGTACTACTTTGGAATCATTAGAATTCGTGGTGCTTCAGTTTCCGTGGTATTCTTATTTAACCTCCTCCACGAATTTACATCCTCGACGAAAACAAATTTTGAGGAGTTAATTTTCTTACTAAAACCGAAAACCGACGGATCCACGAAGTTACATCCCCACAAATAAGCAAAAAATCCAATCCAAGAAAATTGGCCCCACGAATTTTAAATGATTCCACATATGTTTATAAAAATTAAAATGTATCTGCTTATTGTCCGCCTCATCGGGAGTCCATCAAGATTGATATGCTCATAACTAGTCGAGCATTTTTCAATCATGTATGTTTTTATTTCAACTTGGCGCAATAATGTTCACGAGTTGCTGTGATTTTAATGAATTTTAATCGCTTAAGTTATGCATTTTGTCTATAAAGGAATTTTAAGCTATTAGTAGATTTAAAGTTGGAACATAAATCTGTAAAAATGGTACGCGTCTGTTTGGGTTTTTGTTTGGATTTTTTTTTTTTGGGGGGGGGGGGGGGGGGGGGGTTGAAATTCAACTCCCTTGTTTAATACGGAAGAGTCTAAAAGGTACGGAAGCTTATTGAGGCCAGTTCAGTAAATAAATAAATTTATATTGCGTTAAATCGCAATAATTATTGCGTTTTAATGCAATCTTTTGCGTTTATTCCCAATGTATTTTGCGTTTAAACGCAAAAGATTGCGATAAAACGCAATAACTTTTGCGATTAAACGCAAAGTGGATTGCGTTTAAACGCAAAGTTTTGCGTTTAAACGCAATGTATTGCGTTTAATTGCAAAAGTATTGCATTTAAACGCAAAACAAATATTGCGTTTAAACGCAAAGCTATTATTGCGTTTAAACGCAATATATTTTGCGAATAAACGCAAAAGTTTTTGCGATTAAACGCAATAATTATTGCGATTAAACGCAATAATTTCGCGATTAAATGCAATGATTTTGCGATTAAACGCAATGATTTTTGCGTTTAATTGCAGTTTTCATTTGCTTATATATATACACTAAAGTATATGTACCAAGTGCGTTATTTGATGACAACACTTTACACATCACAAAGAGTCAATTTCTGGTTTTCTCTTGGAATTACTTATAATGAAATAGGTACTTAAAGCATCAGGCACTTCTAAGCAAACGTATCCTAAAAAAAGGATTGCGCTAAAAATAAATACAAGAGACAGAATAAGTCTTTGCTTATATTTGTTTCCAAATTCTTCCTTAGAGATGACATGCAAAATGGCAATTGATGGATGCACCAGTGATGTTTGCTTGCCGGATACTTTGTATCTAGACTGTGAGAAACAGTTGAATTGAAAAAACGGAAAAGACTCCTTCGCAAAGAGCATTATGCCAAGAGGTCTTATTAATAGAGGCATGTCAATTCGTGTGACAAATTAAAACAAATGGAACTTGCACAAACAGTTGCATTGATGGCTATACTATGAAAATTTATTGTCTCAAAGATATTACCGAATGGAATAGGTGATAAAACCTTTTCAAAAAGTAAAATCATCTATCTAAAAAGGTGATTCCATCTATTCAAACTCAAAGAGTGATACATGTATCTTTTTTTCAAACATGTGATATCCCTTGTTCAAATCACAAGATAAATAGGTGATTGATGGGTGATAATACCTATTCTAATAAATGCTATCACTTTTTGAATATGTGATATCACCAATTCAAATCAGTGATATAACAATTACAAGAAATGTCAAATCAGTCCGTCATATTGAATAAACATTATCACTTTCATTTGACAATGATATAATAATGCATTATGGATGGCAGTTATACAGTGTATGTGCAGACTGTTTGGTTTTATTGAATAATTAAGATTTGATTTATGAGAAACAATATGAAAAACAAATTAGAAATGAAGGAGAGAGCACGACGAGAAATGTCTAACATTACGTATAATTAACAGATTGACGGATGGTTGTGGCATAACATAAGTATGTCATAAACCTCTTCTTTTGTTCTAAATAGAAAAAGTCATGTTCAAATTAAAAAACAGTTTTGCAATAAAACGCAATAACTTTTGCGTTTAAACCCAATACCTTTTGCAATTAAACGCAACGATTATTGCGTTTAATCGCAAAATCATTGCGTTTGATCGCAAAAACGTTTGCGTTTATTCGCAAAAAATTATTGCGTTCAAACGCAATATTACCTTTGCGTTTAAACGCAATCATTTTTTTAGTTTAAACGCAATACTTTTGCGTTTAAACGCAAAACTTTGCGTTTAAACGCAAATCTTTGCGTTAAAACGCAATGTTCTTTGTGTTTAAACGCAATAGCTATTGCGTTTAAACGCAAAACATATTGCGATTTAATGCAAAAGATTGCGATTAAACGCAATAATTATTGCGTTTAAACGCAAAAGAAATTATTCTTTCTGCTAAGCTGGCCTCAATGAGCTTCCGTAAAAAGGTCTATCGATGTCAATCATTTTTTAAATGAATTTCGTACTTTGTGACAAGAATTACTGGAGAGAGAGAGAGAGAGAGAGAGAGAGAGAGAGAGAGAGAGAGAGAGAGAGAGAGAGAGAGAGAGAGAGCTGTAATTACTTGGCTTACAAAGATTTACTGTCTTGGGAACTTTTTCCATAAAGAGAGGTATGAATATAATGAAAATTATATCTCACTTAAGTTTCACTTAGAATTATTTTCTGCGGACGGAAACTTGATAATGGGGAAGGAAAAATTCCGATTTATATATTGTCAGAACCCGATTTAAATGTACTAGCATGAACAGGGAAGTTGTGTCATCGTTTAAAAGATCTTGTGTAAGCTGAATGAAACTGATAAAATAATTCATCCGAGTTTTTATATTTAAAATGATTAGAATTTTCACTGAAAAGCAAAGTAGCAATTTAGGATCACTATCAAGCATCAACCTCAAATAAGCCATCATGTAGGGTATTGATTAAAAACAAACTTAACGGGTATTCTTACAAATGCCAATTGCTGAGTATTTGCAACTCTATATATTTAGAGTAGTTGCTGTTTTGAATTGGTAATAAGTATACAGAATTCTTGAACTTCAAAGTCAAAATCTGATATTAATCTGATTTTAATCTTATCCATTGATCCTCAATGCTACCGTTTATAATATGATATAGTTGCTACATGTACGTTGTAACATATCATATAAACGGAAGCATAGAATATCCGATTTTAATCAGATTGTGATAATACGATGAATTACAATTCAGTTTGAAGAAAGTTAAATTTCTAATACAAAAAATATATAACGATTTTTTATAAGTTAATTGAATCGTTTGATTTTGACGCCAATCGAGTGATACAAAATGTCCATCGTTTATTGGAAGAAAATTGAGAAAATAGTCATGGAGGAAATACCATGAAGAAAAAGTAGAAGAGACGTGCACACGTACACGGCACATGTATCAACTTCATACGAATCATATATATCAACAAAAGTCGGTCCTTCAGCGCCACCTTGTTAAAGTTTACAGGAACCGTATAGTGTAGTTTTAGGGTTAAAAAGGTTAGGTTAGAACGCCGTTTCGTTGACTAAAGGATATGAAGAACGTTATTAACCACATTGATAATGCAGGTTGTCCCGACATCTTTTCTTTAATTTGATAAATGGATATGCATTCTTTTAAGATGTAGGTGATTAATCTGTCTACAGTTTGGTCAAAAGATAGAATCAAACAGACAATACTACAAACAAAATGGGGAAAGAGCAGAAAACACCGCACAATATTTTCAGAGAGAGAGAGAGGCAAATGAATGGAGCTGGTCAAAAAAAAAAAAAAACGCCAAGAGGCAAAATTTAAAACATAAAGCCCATCTGGTAAAGATGTAGAGTGCAAGCTAGTCATCGCCAACAGGTGATGTCGCTGATTAATTGCCCTTGTTTATCCTCTGTCGGTAATATTTTAGCAAAGTCGGTTACAACAATAAAATGTTTGATGTGTGAACCGGTTTAAAAGTTTCTGTAGGTTACGAAAAAAACCCAGTTAGTCCGGGGCATACTCTAAAACCTGGCCTGGCCTGGCTTGGCCCCATTGGCCTGGCCTGGCCTCAAAGTTGGCCTGGCCTCACTTTTGGCCTCAAAATTGACCTGGCCCCAAATTTTGGCCTGGCCTCAAAAATTGGCCTGGCCTCAAATTTGGCCTCTACAAAAATTTTTGGCCTCAAATTTATTTTTATATTTTCTTTACATATTTGACGTTTTTATTGATGTTTTATTTTCAATGCACATTAAACATCACTTTTGGTGCCTATAGTGTCTTAAAGTGATAATGTATCAAAAATAATAGTTACAATTGAAAATATAGTACTAACAATGTATATCTATGACTAAAAGTATGTTGAGTAATCAATTCTAACAGATTTTTATTCAGTATGATTTAAATTCTTAAGAACTTAAGAATGTGATTTTGCCCTGCAAATGTATAACGATGGCATGTTTTTGCAATGTATTTAGATCAAACTGCTCTCAGGATTAGACACTATCTATGCAACTCTTCTTTTACCAACGACTTGTTTGAGAAAAAAGTAATGGAAGAGGCCAATATTTGTTTATTCTATCAAAAATCACAAAATGTTCTGCTTTGTTCAAATTCCGATGATGACAATTCCCCATAGGAGAACAATTATTTCCTAAGTATACAAGCAACACATACAGGAAACTCTACTCTATAATCAGGAGGTGATGAATTAATGAACATCACCGGGTCAAGCTATCGAGGGATGCAATGTTGCAGTCGTTCACAAATGCCATTAATTAAATTAGACATGTGAAATGTTAAACGGCAGGATAGGCAATGAATCTGACCCAAATGTAGCAGATTAAGGACAGAAAAGGTTGATATTAAATTTCTGCTGGGGAGGGAAATTTGGGCTTGATTGGTGTTGACAGGTAATATAAACAAACAGCAGATTTTAAAGTGCATTACACAGTGATAACAATTTAATGCTATGTACCAGTTTACAAATGTTTTGGATATCAATCAGGTCAGTCTCTTAAAATGATGTTTAAATTTTAAATGGGAGATGGGAGTGACCACTTAATCGCTTTAGTATTGGGAAAATCTATTTCTTATAGTAGGAGCAGTGCTGTGCATGCATGTCATAGGTATTTTTTGTGTGATTAGACATGGATTAAAGTAATTCAACTTGAAAAATCGGTCATCTTGTCATATATATATTTTCATATGATTATTCCTTAAGAATATTCAATTCTGAAAGAAATCAATAAAAATTCAATTTTAATCTAAGAAAATGAGAAAAAAAGAAATTTTAAATTTTGAGGCCAAAAATTTTTGAAGAGGCCAATTTAGAGGCCAGGCCAATTTTTGAGGCCAGGCCAAAATTTGGGGCCAGGCCAATTTTGAGGCCAAAAATGAGGCCAGGCCAACTTTGAGGCCAGGCCAGGCCAATGGGGCCAAGCCAGGCCAGGCCAGGTTTTAGAGTATGCCGTTAGTCCGGTAGTGACTGTAGATTGTATACCTCACAGGCTGTGAGCCTCTGCATGTGCCTTGATGCCAAAGGGCTGAAGTAACGTAGTTCAAAGGAAATTATCTTATTTTTACAACCCTTGATCAGACAATAGAATCCAGCAAAAGAAAAATTAATTTGCGAGGATTTGATACATTATATCCACCAGTAAAACTTTAACCTTTAAACAAAGGTCATCTGATTAATGGAACGCGTAAAGCAACGAACAGTTTATTAAAACGGACAGTGTAAGGTATACTAGTAAATGTACATTGTGAAACAAAAGAAATACATGATATTGTATTATAAATTGACAGTAAAACTATTAAAATACAACGTATAGATGGGCTTCATTTAAATCTTTTATAGATCAACATATGTTTTACACAAGAATAAAATCGGAGCAAAGTAGTTATAATCTTTTCAATCTTATGAAAAGATCGTCAGTGCACAAAATTTATTCACCTTATCCGTAAACTGGGATACATTTGAAACCAAATACGACTTAATGTCTTTCAGTTTGAGAAAATATAATCGCAAACCATCAATTTCTGTACATATATGAAGATTTCTCCTCACTAATTAAAAAGCCTGTTCATGGCTTGTCAGTAGACTTTATGATACACCTATCAATCAATTCAGTTTCTGTAATTTTAAAACATTCTTATCGTATAATTTACTATTATTCATCACTGACTAAGTTCCACATTTCCGAAGTAAATAGAAGACATTTGGGGTGCTGGAACAATTTAAGACAGGCCTTCAAATCTAGCTCCAATCCAAAATCAACAATTTAAATTATCTGTAATCCTCCCTGGCCACGAGTTTCTGCAACCCTTGACTACCATAGATGTTTAACTGACTGATTGATTTGAACATATTTTTATTGTACAAAAATACAATTGGGATTGGGCACAAGTTCCATAACTTAGACGGCCCTCTCCCAAAACTGACTGATTATATGTTAAGGTCTTTTTAGCTCACCTGAACTGAATTTCCTAATCACATTTTGTTTGTCGTCCGTCTGTCTGCCAACTTTTCACATTTTCAACATCTTCTCCAGAACTACTGAGCCGATTTCAACCAAACTTGACACAAAGCAAATGGGATTCAAACTTGTGAAAATTAAGGACCACGGGAACTATTGAAAAAAAAAGAAATTTTCAAAAATCTTCTCCTCAAAAACTAATTATACTTGAGGAGAAGATTCAAAGTTGTGAGAATCATGACCCACGGGGTAGAGTGGGGCCACTTGCGGAGTTGAACTTTTACATAGGAATATATAGAGTAAATCTTTAACAATCTTCTTCTCAGTAACTAATCAGCCAGGAAAAGCTGAAACTTATCTTGAAGCATCCTCAGGTAGAGCAGATTCAAGTTTTTTCAAATCATGATCCCCGGGGGTAGTTTGGGGTCAAAACATGGGGATGGGGGGGGGGGGCAAAAATGTACGTTGAATATAATTATATAGAAAAATCTTTAAAATCTTCTAAAAATCATTTGCCTAGAAAAGCTGTAACATTAATGAAAGCAACCTCAGATGATGTAGATTCAAATTCATTCAAATCAAAATCTTGAGGAGTAGGACGGGGGCACATTGGGGGTCCAATTTTGCAAAGGAAAACATTTTAATTATTCACAAAAAACTGAAATGTTTTAATATAAGGTTTTATTTATATGCAAGCGTTTTGACAAATTGCTGATTCGTTAAAATTGTTTAGACTTTGGCCCCTGGACAATTCTTGTGCCTCACAAGAGGTTTAGAGTTTGATGTAGGTTTATCCCATATATAAACAATTGTTGAGGATCTTTTTCAGAACTGATGCTCAACATGTGATATGACCTTAAAAATCATCGTGTAAGAAAAGGGACTTGATTATAAACATAAGAATATCCAGGGTGAAAAATGGATTATATTTGTACAGGATCTACATGTATTAAACTACATTCACAGTCCAGATAGTTCGTATTATTACTACTTTTGAAAGCTGATTTTATCATACCTTAATGTTCCTCAGGTGAGCAATATGGTCCATGTACCTCTTTTTCACAGTTTTAGTTGACAGCAAATTGAAAGGGGGGGGGGGGGGCTTCACCTTTTCAGAAATCTTCACAAGCAAAAAAAAAATTATGGGTAAGGGTATGGTTAAGCTTATAACTTTGCAAAAAAAAGTAGGGGGGGGGAGGGGCAAAGCCCTCCCCCCCCCCAGCCCCCGGTTCCGACGCCTAAGGGCGATCCATATATAATTATCTAGCCTATGGTTATATAACCATATAAGAAATTGAATTATAATTACCACCAACACAAAATTAACGTGAAGTTTATTTCAAAATTGTTATACATATACTGACCACTTTCTAAGTTATTGAAAGAGTATCAATTAAATGGGGTTGATACCTACGTCGACCTTTATAATTAATTACTTTAATCCCCCCCCCCACCCCGTTTATCAATTAATGGGGGTGGTGGTGGTATTTTAGTACTTGTCCCACCTCCCTCTCCTTCCCATCCCGTTTATATTCATTATAAATTGGTCCCAAAGCATTTCATGCAGTTCATATTTAGATTATTACATTGCAATTTTTAAATCACATCCTGTATTTGCCCAAGGTCGCTGTATATTAGCCCGAGAGCCGTCAGGGGTGTGATATAACATCCGAAGATTGCCGAAGAGAGATGTGATATTATATAAATAGTGCCCGTGTGGGAGGGTAACAGTTGAAATTGACACCCCGAGAAAACCATTGTCAACCGACGCGAAGCGGAGGTTGACAATGGTTTTTGAGGGGTGTCAATTTCAACTGTTATCCTCCCAAACAGGCACTATTTATTTTGTTATACTGAATGTCTTCTTTAAAATTTTTAGGAAAATTTTACTGCTTTTATATAGGAATAACGTGAATTCTACAGCGAACCGTACGCGCATAATTTTCGCGCATGTAACATTTTTTAATGTTACCCGTTGCCAAGTGCGTTGCTAACGCTGAGGGTAATAGTAAATATTATTAACTGCGTCTTAACCAATCAGATTTCAGTATTTAACATGAAAGTATAACAAAAATCTTTTATCACACCCCTAGGGTTTATATCACACGGTAGGCGAAATTTCTGTTTATATCGGATAGGGCGGAAAAGGGTATATTTTCTATAAGTATACGATATATCCGTGTATCGTATCTTTGAAGATATTTCTTATATGTAACTAAGGATATTTGCGTTTTTCCGATTAAGTGAAATACTTGTCTTCATTTATTTAGGTCTTAAATAAAAATCTACATGCTAAATGCATTGATCGACTTTTCAAAAAAAATCCGGAAATATCTTGTTCAACGAAAAAACAAGATATTATGCTACTTCCTGCCATTTCAAGTTAAATGCGCGGGCATGTTTAAACTTCCTTAGTTACGTAATAGTATTGCTAGAGAGAAGCTGCGTTTTCGTGACTCCCAAAGATTGATAGTTTGTGAATACTATCAATCTTCGCCTTCGCCCATCGATTCGTCGAAAGTGTCTGGTGCTCGTGTGTGGTTATACATCGTTCAATTGGAACAGTTTATCAACTGTAAATTTATTTTTATTCTTTAATTATTATTAAACCTCAGAAATTTGAAAGGCATTATTAGATTTCTTGAAATTCATCGTGTCCAAAGATGAAGGACACTATGATTGTGACAAGTGAAGTCCTGCCAAAGCGTGAACCGATTGTAGTAAATCGGGACGTTTGGTACAGCTTTATGAGCAAAGAGGATGCCGACCCTCAGGCCTGCTGGCTTGAGAGGAAGCGGCAAGAGAGGATGAAAGTAAGTTTTTGCTTAATATGAAAGTAATGTTTCTATTTACATTTGATATTAATCTAATTTTTTTTTATTGCTTTAATTACATTCATATTTTTTAAGGCTGAAAAAGCTGCCCTAGGAGCTTCTACATCTAGAGTTTCTACAACTAAAACTTCTTCCTCTGGGTCTGTGGTCTTGGACTCCATGAAATTTAGAAATATTCAGCAGAAAGGTAAGGGTATTTGCATTTTACTTTTATATATTTATTGGATCCTGTTAGCATTTACTTGGCTCTCCATAAAAAAGGTTTGCTTGCCTTCTCTGAAGAAATGACAAAAGGTTTGTAATCTTCAACCCAAAATATTTTTATCAAACCCTTTCTTTTCTTTTTGTTATTAGAAATACAATTATTATAGCAAATCTATTTTCTATTGGATTAAAATAGTCAGCTGTTTGATGTAGCTTTCATTAAATAGAAACAACTTCCAACACTGAGTTTAGGAGATTTATTAAATTTATTGAAGGTTAGTGGGGGGGGGGGGGCTGTTAAATGATTGACTTTTAGATCATTAGATATTTAGAAAAATACATTTATTTTTATTTTAATAATTCTCAATTTTTAAATCATTTAGAAACTTTGTTATGAAGGTATCATTTATTTGAGGAATGTATTTATACAATTATAGTGGACAGAAACCAAAACCAGACTCCTTCTCCACCAAGTTCAGTTTCTCCACCAAGTTCAGTTTCATCAACTGCATCAGATGATGAGGTACCCAGGAACCTTAAAACTGCATCAGATGATGAGGTCCCCAGAAACCTTAAAAGATCATCTCCCAAGACTGAAAATGAAACTGGTAGTGCACCACTCTCAGGTCATATACAGGCTTCAAACAGCAAGCACTATGCCAATATTGGCAAATATTTGAATGAGATCTACAACAGAGAACAAATATGTGACATTTCATTCAAACTGGGCAGCATCATTTACCCGGTGCATAAGGTCGTTCTTGCTAGTCAGAGTCCTTTGTTTGAGAAGTTGTTTAACAGCAAGGACTTTACTCAGCCACCTATCAGACCTAGGCAAATTAGAGTTAATGGAGTTTCAGAAGGTGCATTGAAGGCATTCCTAAATTGCATCTATTCTGGTAATATAAATCCCATGAAGCCTGATTGTCTGCATGAGGTACTTGATCTCTCTCGGATGTTTGAAGTGCAGCAAATCACACAGATGTGTTTGCAGAAAATCTCCTCTCTGAGTCACCATGACATGCTTGAACTTTTGAAAAAGATGAGGAGTGGTAAAGATGTGCAACTTTGTAGCATTCTAATGGATGCCATAGCCAAAAATTTTATGGAGATAAGGAACAGTTCCTCTTTCTTTGGCTTAGATGTGGACACAATCTGCACGATTTTGTCCAATGATAGGCTCAATGTGAGTTCAGAGATGGACATTTTTGAGAGCGCTGTAAGTTGGCTTCACCATCCTGAGGATCGAATGAAGCATCTGGAAAGAGTGATGGACATGGTCAGGTTCTCACACCTATCAAACCAGCAATTGATGGAATGCTTCATAAAATGTCCCACCCTTAAGCAGAGCCCCCATTGTGTGGGCTTGATCACTTTGGCTAACTGGTAAGTACATGTACTCTTCAATATTACCTTACTTTTTATATATGAAAAGGAAAAATCATAGGTTTATAGCTTGAAATTAAACAATAGACCTAATCATAAACATAAGTAATAAGGCATATACATATATATTACCAGTCTGTTATGTAAAACATGCATTTTAAAGTATCTACTCCATTTTATTGTGAAAAAAAATGACAGTGTAATAAAGAATATCTGAATTCAATGCATCTTTCATACCTTGGTGTAGGGTTCAAACCTCCATCAGCCTCAACCAGCAAGACCCTCTGAATCTGGAGATTCAAGAACCTCGGAGCCTTGCCAACAGTGGAGGGAGTGTTGGGCAATATCTAAAGGTGCATGAATAGTTATATTTCTTTATAACATGAGTACATACCGAATTGTTTTTCTTTTCAAAACAATTTATGCTAAGTTTTTTATTTCAGTTTCTTTTATATAGTATTATACAAGCAAGTATAAAATAATTTTTCTTCCACAATAAAAGATGATTTTTCTTTAAATTTAATTATAAACAACTGAATTGACAGCATTATCAGGTTTGCTAAATGTGCAACGTAAAAATCATGCTTAGATAGATTGATCATCTGTTTGTAAATAAAGTATCATCAAAGGTAAGTACAGTATATATATGTTAAAAACTTAACTCAACACTGGAATGAATCAATGGAATGACTGTAATGATTATAAATCACATTGAAATTCAGTTGTTTGCCCTTTCTTGATTCATAATATTCATAAACTTAAGAAGGAAAATTCAGTTTTCTTTTCAAAGTTGTATGCATGAGAATTAATATGGTTAATATGATGCCCAGAATTTTATTAGATATACCTACATGAATTACATTCTTATTTATTTGTTGACTTGGAGAGAACAAAAACTTCTTTGTGAGATGGCCTAAAATCATAAATATATTTGATAGATCATTTTCTTGAAATGTTTCAATTTTACATTCAAAAATATTCCAATGTGCATTGTAAACATAAGCTATTTCAACATTTTAATGTTACATTCCAGGATGATTCTTATCTTTATTTCTGTTCTTCTGACCTATTCCTTTTCTGTCTTTCTTCTCTCTGTTGCCCGTATAGACACACTGTAGCTCTGAGTTCAAGGAACCCAATGTCACTTATGACATTGTTCTAATGACTGAAGATGCTATCAAGGATTTTAATCGTCATGCCTGTTCCCAAAGTCAAAGCTGGTCCACCATTTCTGCACCTTGTATCAAGCAATACAGGGAATCAAAATGTAATATTTTATTGTCAACATACCATCAAAAAAATTGATGTGAAAATGATATAAAAAGAAGGATAAAACCGTAAAAAGTATACATTTCCAGGCTCATCATAATAAAATTGACATGTACAAGTACACGTAGCATTGTTTGACTTTCAGTAGTTATCATTTAATTCAGTAAAACTCATTCACATGTATAAAGACCTCTTGGGATAAAGGAATTTTATTTCTTAAAGAGTATGATTATTTATATTAGTAGAAGAAAGTTTAACTGTACAAATGATGGGTGAAATATTATAATTTCATTCATAAATCCAAACTAAACCTTTTCTATTATCCAAGTTCCTTGTTAGCAAGTTTTACTGTAGGTGGTTACCTTGGAAACAATTAATGTACTATTTAGGTACAGCTTAGATAGCCATCTTATTTGTACATAACTACTTTTTAATCATTTCATTTAATTATGTCACCTTTATTCACTTGATGTTGTTGGCAAAAAGGCATGGATAGTTGGATACTTTCAAATTTAAGTTGATCAAGGTTTAAACTACAAACCTTATCAAAGTACATGAATGCTCCTAATTTTTAGACACTTCAAATATTCAAATTTGAAATTCATTTAGAAGATGTTATTATTACGGTTTGTCCCAGGGACAGAGTATAGAAAACTTCTTTACAAAGAACTTCATTATCAATTTGGAAATTGATGTTGAAACATTATCATGCAGTTAGATATAGGTATACAGAGCTAGGGACTTGCTTCCTAATTATGTACATATGATGACCAGAGTTTATTATTTTGTAATAACTGAACTTGCTTAAAAGTAAAACAGCTTATTATATTATCATAAATATAAATATATACCTAGGGTCTGTGATGAACGAGAAAGAAAAACAGAACGACATTAAAGTTCTGACATGGCTTTCTGGAAAGCCAGCCAGTGGCTTTCACAATCATCCCAACCCAACTGGACTACAAAGCATGGATTGTATGATTGGGAGGAAACCAAAGCAAAAACATGTTTCCATAATGGAGGGAAAAAGCAATGACAAACATGTAAAAAAGAAAAGGAGTAAAAGAGATCGAATGCAGGACCTGCCCCTCTCTGATGGTGGTAGGGATTCTCGTACAGAGATGATATGGGGATGAGACCAGTGGTACATGGTTGGTAAGTAGATACAGTTCTACCTCATTATATAGAATGCCAGTAACTCTTAATACATGTACCATGGACATCTGGAAGTAAATTGGAAGTTCTCTTCAGTGTTTCTTTTTTAAACTTCTGTATGGCTCTACACTGTGGATATCCTTCTCTTTGATCATCAGTTCAAAATATTAGATAATGAAGCTTGACTTATGACGGGTTGTCTCTAAAAATTGAAGTAGAAGGAAGAAATAAAAAAATATAAGGGGGGTCTGGAGGTCTAGCTTATAGCAGATTGTGTTTGAAATGCAATAATAGCTGGGTAATTACATCATTATAGGCGGGGAATTCAAGATTGTAGTAATAGATAGATCCAGGGGGTCAAATTTCCATGGAACTTTCAAGTTTGACGGGGTTTGGGGCAAAGCATGTCACAAAATCAGCAAATACTGCAACTGACCTAATTAATTTTCACTTTGAAGAAAATTTTAATATATATTTGTCAAATCAAATCATGTTAAAATCAGTGCAAGATGATCTGATTATGCAATTTTTGTAGGTGGAACCAGGTACAAAGATTCGGAGTGTCCCTCCCCCACCAATAAAGTATTGGTGTACTCATACGAGACCAAAGAGTGGAGACCAGTGGCTCCATTGAATGTTGCCAGGATGGAGCATTCCCTTTGTGAAGTAGATGGCTATATATTTTCTATTGGTGGAATAGGTGAAGGCAATCGGTATGTACCAGTATGTCTTCACAATTTTCAGGACAAGAAGAGAAATATTGATTAAAATTAATGGAAAGAAATTTGGGTGATAACTTTTAGAATTATTTTCATATATTTTTCATCAATTCAGCTTGCTTTCATCAGTGGAATGTTATAATCCTAGAACCAATTGTTGGTTCTATGTGAAGGCACTCCCTGAGCCCAGGGCTGCTGCCTCTACCTCGGCTGAGGAGGGCAATGTTTGTCTGAAAGGGGGATACAGTCAAATGAATCATGGGCAGCCCTCCAGTTTTTACTATAAGAACAAAGTTGAATTGTTCTACAACATGGAAACCAATAAGTAAGTAAAGAAGTCATATTAAAGCTAGGTCATCATAGCTTTTCTTGTCTGATAAGACTTGTCTGCCTTAATTGTCAATGAATTTTAGTACCAGGTAAATGATGTAAGTAATGTGTGAACTTTTTCATATTTTTCTTTCCTTTTGTATTTATTTTAAGGTTTAATTGTGATAAAATTATATTTCTCATTTATTCACTGGATTAGTTATACTAAACAGTTTTTGTAATTCATAAATGTACATTATGATTATAATGTAATCTTTTCATATTGTTTTGTTTTCAGGTGGATAAGAAAATACTGAGGCCCATCCATCTTTTCTGGATTTTTTTGTTTTTTAAGGACAATTTTAAATTTAAATCTTTATTGTCTGTGTAATTTTTTTTAAGTGGATATTTTAGAAACATTTAGGTACAATGGGGCAAGAATAATAAAATTGTATGCAACTGTTGGTATTCAGTTTTTTTTTTCTTTTACTTTGAATTTATTTTATAAGTTTGGATGTAATGAGTTTGAACATTCCCGGCCTTGAAATAGAGCCCGCATTGGGGGGGCTTAATTGCTATGGCAAAATGGCCAATACTTGTACTCTTATAAGTCAATATACCTAAGTCCTTACTTTTCAAAAATATTCAAATTGTGATTGTTTTGTTTCTGGGTTTTTTAAGAAAATAGATCTAATAACATTTTTTTAATTACTATTTAAAAAATCTATCTCAAATAAGTTTAATGGAATAAAAATATCAACATGCAGTGATTTCAAAGCCTTTTTTGTAAAACCTTGCTTTAGGATCCAAAAATCAAGAAGATCCTCTGAATCTGGAGGCTTCCAAGCACAGGAACATTGATCTCAATCACGAACCAAATGTTCAACATATCTTGGTATATCTTTCAATTAAATGTACATGAACACTTTTCAAGATACTTCAATAAAAAATTCAGTTCCATTCAAAAACACATTTTTTTTTAATTTTTTTTTTTAAAACTTCATAACATTTTTATGATATTAATTTCATTTGCATCCTTTCAAAAACATTGCAAAAATTGGTTTAGTACTGCTGGGAAAGAAACTATATGTTTCGAGTCAAGTTTAATTTAGAATGAGATTCTAGAATTTTAATGTGAAAAATGTACATGTAATTACATACAATATGATACAGAACTAGGGAAAAGGGTCTAAGTGATTTTAATTAACTTGGTTTTTAGTAAATAAAATGAAGGCCAACATTATTATCAAGCCTAGTCACATCAATTAATTACTAGTAATTTGTAATGTGATGATTAGATTTTATTCTGAATCAACTTTTTTCATGGAAAATGGTACGCATCCAACATTTATAGTTTACCATGTACGTATTTAACATACAAATACACACACACACACACACACACACAAATGGAGGGTAATCGTGTTCAAAAATCCAGACATGTAAACTTGTAAATCCGAATATGCAATCATGTTGGCGTGTGAGCCTGAGTATGAATATGTGTAATTCTGATCGTGTAACCTATAAAACTCGGGCATAAAATTCATGTAAGATTTCACTCAGTTCCTTCGTATGATGCACATTTTGCAGCTTTATTGTTTTCATTATATAGTTAATTAAACCTTTAACTTTGCACACTTTCAATCTGTAGTTTCTGCATTTGTATCTTCAGGCTCGGCAATAGCACATCTGATATGATACAAATTGACAAATGTCGAATTTTGACATGACCTTATACGGCAACTGCCTTGTTGCGGGAAAAGGCATGTCAAAATCGCCGGAATGGACGACAAATAAACATAATATTCAACTAAACTGTTGCAATTCTCAGGCACGTAGCATCGTTTTTGAAAGTGGGGGGGGGGGGGCTAGACTCATCCAAAAAATCTTGACGACAAGCAAAAAAAAAAAAAAGAAAAAAAAAGAAAAAGGATATTCGGACTTTCCCAAAATCCTAATGGGGGGGGGGGGGGGGGGGGGAGGGGGTGGCGTAGTTTATAACTTCAATGTCAATACTAATTTCCTTATTTTCATATCAATTTTTTACCTGCTCACACAAAAGTGGGGGGGGGGGGGGGGGCAACTCCATGATAATTCAATTTTTTATATGTAAATTTTAAAAAAAATTATTTGCTGCGCGGAAAAGTGGGGATGCCAGGCCCCCCCCCCTGGAGGAGTGCCCCCCCCCCCCCCCTTGATGCTACGTGCCTGATACTAGTAAGCTTTTAATGAACGACACTTAGGTTCATGTACATATAAAAATCGTTGCCAATGTGACAAATGCACTAATTTCTGTATTAATATAATTCTCACGGTATAATACGATAATTGTTTAAAAGAAATGCCTAATATCTTATTTCTCTAAAATATTTTGACATGAAAACTGGAATATAAGTAATGCGTACTCTTCTATATAGGAAAGAGACCGATCAAGAAATTTCCCAAGGGGGTATATATTTTGTGCGGCATGGGGTTCGGAGACCGCCGTGAGGTCACATGTAGCTCCATTGCTTCTGAATTCTAAGAATTTTGAGAGAAATTTTTTTTACCGTGTTTTCCGATTATTGAAATAGTGAAAACGGCGGGCAGGCCAGTGGCTGCCAAAAATGTACCCTTATTGTATCGATAACTCCTCGTACAGTTTTTAAGATAGGAAGTTGTTCTTTTGCAAATCAATTATACATGTATCAGAGGTATTGAAATTGCTAGGATTTAAATTTCTGATAATTAATATACAATTATTTAATGCTTGAGCAGTCAATAGACCAGAATATTTTTCCCGAGGTGCAGGGAACAGCTCAGTATGATCTATTGCCTGAGGCCAACAGCTCAGTATGATCTATTGCCCGAGGCCAACGGCCGAGGGCAATAGATCATACTGAGCTGTTCCCTGCACCAAGGGAAGAAAATCTGGTCTATTGACCGTTCAAGCATTAAATAATTGTTTTATTACCTAATTTCTTTTTTACTTTTCGGGGTTTACAATTTTGCAGATGGTTTTCGTGCCATTATGCAATATACTAAGATATTTTTTTCATCTTTTACATGCAAAAAACCTGTTGCATGCATTACAACATCTCAATTTAATATTAGTTTACACAAAGAAGGGGGAGGCTTCAAACCATTAGATTTTAAATACATGTAGTTTTTTACCTTATATGAGGCTTTAAAACTGTTGATTATTTGATACTCCGTTTTGATAACTTTGAATTTGGTTTCACCAAATACATGTACTGAAAACAGAGTCTATGTAAAGAAATATACATTCCCTGAGAACTGTCGAAAGGATGTAACATTCAGGCACGTAGCATCGTTTTCGAAAGTGGGGGGGCCAGACCCATCCCAAAAATCTTGACAAGCAAAAAAAAAAATAGCAAAAAAAAGGAAATTTAAAGTTTCCAAAAATCTTCAAAATCCTAATCCGTGGGGGGGGGGGGGGGGGGGGGGGGGGGGGGGGGGGGACTAAACTATACCTCCAAAAAAAAAAAAGAAAATTTTCCCTACCAAAATTTTCCCCCCCCCCAAAATCAGGAAATTCCTAATCCGTGGGGGGGGGGGGGGGGGGGGGGGGGGCACTTCAATTTGACTCCTTATTTCCTTATTTTCATATCAATTTTTTACTTACTTCCAAAAAAGTGGGGGGGCCAACTCCGTTATAATTCATTTTTTTATATGTAAATTTAAAAAAATTTGTTGCTGCGAGAAAAAGTGGGGGGGCCAGGCCCCCCCTGGCCCCCCCTGATGCTACGTGCCTGACATTAACATACCCGCGTTCTGAAATGCGTTGCCGGTCCAATAGATCGTAGTCTATTGAATGGCGGTCCAAAAGATCGAAGTCTATTGACCGGCGGTCCGATAGATCGCAGTCTATTGACCGGTATTATCACGTGACAACTATAAATAGCTTAAGTATGTTCCTAACTAAAAATGAGATAGAACAACATTACCCCGCGGTTTCCAAAATAAAATAAACATACAAAGTGAAGGCAAAACATCTCAGTTTAATCAAAACCGCCGCTAGAATTCTATGTTCTTCTTAATTGAATAGTTATTCACCCGACTCTCGTAAAACCTTCCCAACTTTTATAAAGTTTGCTCGGAAAATGGTATGTTGCATCAAAACAAAACACAACATGCGATTCTATTGCAGCACTTTTCAATCTAAGTATTGATCAAACTAACGATACGTATAAAATTTCAAGTTCAATATATACGGGGTAGTGCTGTTCTAGTAGGATATTTATATCGGAAACAACGACAGAGGAAAGCCTGGCCGAGAAATAAAAGCAAATTGACATACCTTTCAGCGAATGATTGATAAAACTATATAACATCTCTCCCAGTATCCTTATGTTGAATTCTCAATAAATCAAACCACAATAATTTATTAGAGTTCTTAGATTAGTTGTAAATTTTGAATATGTTTACAATGCTTTCCGATCAAATTCACACGACATTCAACTTTTAGTCATGACGTCATCAATGTGTAAATCTACGTAATACAAACTTATTTCTGAGAAAAAAATTGTCTTCAGTATATTTTATGTGTTTGATCTTCGTTTCGTTGCTTAGAGATTTGTGATTTCATTTACATAACTCAGATTCCATATATATGCTTCCTTAACCCCCGCGTATATTAATCAATTCAAAATTGACAAATGGACTATGGATACTGGCCCCGCCGTCACATGCCAGCTTTTCTGAATTTGGTACAATAAACGACCTGCAAAGAGTTGGTAATTTTTTGCAGAAAAATATATGTCACTATACATGTATTTATACTTTTTTAAATATCAAAATGATTTTGTTGTGCAAGTAAAGATAAATAATAAAACAATCTAAAACTGTTGAAAATAAATAGAAGTTTTATAATATTTAAAGCACCAAGTTTTGTTAAAAATTGAAAGGTTTTGAAGAAATAGTAAGAGTATACTAGTATATGTTTTTATTTTGTTTGTATATTATGTTTGGGCTCGGGTCGAAAACGTGAAGAGGGTTCAGCAAGTCTAACTATAGCCCTCTGTCACGTTTTCTTAACCCGCCTAAATATAGCTAAATCAATTCATATATTTCAAGACTGTAACCATGTATTTAATATTAGTGACCCGTAATATATAATGTTATATATTTATTTATTACTTAAATATGTATGAATGTTTTAATAATACTATAAAGATCACCGTTTCCGCCTTTGTCAGATAAAAAAAAACATTATCTGACAAATCTGGGAATTTGGGCATACAAAAAATAACTTTGATAAGACCCTTAATTGGAACAAACCAGGAGGTTTTTTTATCTAACCATTTGATGCCTTTTAGCAATAACTTTAATATGAAGAACAGAAAAAGAAATCCCTGGGGCGGAAGTTTAAATAAAATGTAAAAATGTGCAAAATTGACACATTTCAAGCAAAATCCCATAGGGTCCCATGTTAAAAATTAACAAACTTTTATCGAGATGACACCTTAAACAAACGGTGTATTAAATGTCCTATTTTTTTATCTTAAAAAAATAATCATATCAGTAGAAATTCATGTAAAAAATTTCATTCAAAAATCTAGGGCAGAACAAATTAGACCCGGCCTCGTTAAAGGCTAAATTAAATTCACTTATAAATTAATTAATTTTATCGTTGATTTATATAAAAAAGAAAAAAAAAACGGAGTTTTTTATTATATTCGACAGGCCCTGCGTGAATGATTTTTATTTACAGTTTTCGGTTTTTATAGTATTTATCTTGTTCATACTGATATCCGTGGTGTACAGCATACATCTACCTAGCTCAGCTCTGTCTACATAACATATATATACACCTTTGTATTTGTTAGGGAAACTCTGATTGGTCGTTTTATGTAGAGCAGGTCATGGTTTCAGCATTTTAGCGGGAACAATATTACAACTATTAAATATAAAAAGTATGTCAATCTTAAATGCACACGAGTAAGATCATACTAATATACAGTATCAAACAGTCAAAAAGGTCATATGTACCGTATAACGGACTTTGTCGTGTTAACCGATGTCTCATTAATATTCATGAATATGCATAAACATAGCAGCCATGATACTTCCATGTTGAATTTCTTAACAAGTTTACACTACTACGTTCCTGTGCTTTAAAAAGTAAACACGACGTCGTTTAAGGATATTTCGTGGCCACTTAATGGACACGTCGTCCATCATTACACAAGTAAATCGTGATGAAGAGCAACTCAATTCATTTCCTCCATCGGAAAAGGGTAAGTTTCAGTTTTTCTTGCCAAATCGGACGTTACTGTGCCTAAGCACCTGTACCTCCACTACTGGAATTTAGTCCTCGCTTGTTGATAAGGGGTTTTTGCAACATTTCGATGATAAATTCAATCTTAAGGCACTGTACGAGGAAATTTCTGTATTGTAATTTCATTCTTGAGTTTTAAAAGAAATATATTAAGTTTTGTTTATATTTAAAAGGGTGAAGGTCACAAACATGACCGACATGTTTACCTAAAGTTTTGGGCAACTCTTGATGGTGACGATGTGTGATTTGTCCGAGCAGTGTGTACCAATGGTTTTTCATGTGCAAAGATATTTGTGCATTTTCAATATTTTTACAGTGCCCAATGATTAGTGCACCTTATCTATTTTTAACTTGACCTATATATCTGTAAACACAATGGTACACTGCTTGACGATGTAGAAGGTCCCAACAAAAATTAGGTCAAACACCAGACGGCATAAAATGTGGCTGGTTTTTGGCTAAATTTTAAAATTAGTAGAGAGTATAGTAGGCATTTATGTCGTGTAAATATGAGATTTCTTATAATATTGAAGTTAAGATAATTTCTTACACAAATATCTAATGATTGTAAATATCCGAGCAGAGCAAATTAAAAATTGCAGGTAAAATGGTCAATGGAACAAGTATCAACACAATGCACTTTGCACAATGTACCATCATTTACTTACTGATTCGCTGTAATATCAAGAAGGTTTTCAATCAAAGTAGAATGTTTATATATTATGATTGTAGTCAGTCATTCTAAAAATATCATAGTCATGAGATTGCAAGCTGTTTGTGGGTTTTTTCAGGATCCAATAAGACCTAATTTTAATTATAATCAGCTTCTGAATCAGTTTAGGGCATCTTTACTTCTCAAAGTTTATTCTTTAAAAAATTCAAACCCTCAAAGGCCTTTTGTTTTTAATGAGGTGAAAATAAAGTATAATGTGATTCAAAATCTTAATAGAAACAACTGGAATTGTGAGCATGTGAAACTTCCATGTATTTATTGTGCAATCCAAAATAAAATTATACATGTATTTACAGTGGTACGTCCTCAATATTCATTATTATACAGAGTACCGTCTAGTGTCAACCAACTGATAATAGCTCGTGAGAAAATTTTACAAAATTCCTGAGAACTTCGTCTTTGTGAATATTAGTCCCAGATTGTCACAACTTTTCATTTAGAAAACCCTCAGTTGAAAAGTAAAGTCTCTATGAGCAAGTGTATCATGGTTAGATTGTATAATAAAGTCATTTCGAATTAAATTTGATTGACAGTATCTGAATATGATGGAAAATTTTCTAAGTCTTTAGCTTTGTGTTTATCTTTAATATCGACCATTTATTTACATTTAATCTACAGGTTATCTGTTGTCTCACTGTAATGTACCTATTCACTAGCTGTTATATTAACTAAATATTTCCTATGAACCATCAAATCAAATTTGTAATGTAAAAACAAGCAAACAAAGAGCTTATATTCATGAATAGGATGATTTACATCAACACTTGTCAGATTTCATTGAGCTTTACAGAACTTTGTTGTCAACACTTTTACAATAAAGAAAATCAGATTTGGGGGTCTAATGTTAAGGTATGTGGACATATCACCAGATCTCCATCCTGAACTATTCTTAGTGTTGAAGGATGTCATATTCATTGTCTTGGTATCGGTTAGATGTATGGAGAGCGTGCACCTAAGAAATGGTGGGTAATTAGATCTACAAGCTAGAGATGGTTGTGTCGGAGTAGCTTGGGAACATGTGCACTGTAATCATGTTGTCTATCCTTGGAGATACCACAAACTCTGAGAGACACTCTCTTGAGCAGACTTAAGTAGATTTAAAACTATTTCTGGTGGTGCAATATCATTTATGTACAGTATAATTGTGGAATTGAGTACCGTGCACAATGGCAAAAGTCAAGGGGACACAGAATGGTATCTATTGCCCCAACATTACTATATTTATGCATCTTGACATGAATCCATGTGGGCAAGTTCACATCCTTCTAGGTACATGTATTATAATTGTTAGTACCTCTTCTCTCTATTTCTGTCTATCGTTTCTCTCTATTAATCAGGAAATGCATGAACTAGTAAATCAAATACATATTAAATACATGTACGTACACATAATACATGTAATAACATGGAATATGAAAAAAGGTAATGTCAGAAACTAACACCTGCAAATTCAATAACATTTGGTCATATCCTACTGCAAAATACAATATATGTATACCATTAATGTTTGGTCATATCCTAGAGAATAGACAAGCAGTAGCTCTTGTTTACTAGTATTCTTCTACCGATAACTCTATACCTAATGGACAGCCTGTCTGTGCAGATTTATCCATACATTTTTTTTCTTCACAATAACAGCTGTAAGCTCATTGATCAGTGAGTATTAAATGATCTGGCCTACATCAGAATTTTGAGCTGCTTTGCCCTTCTCTGTTTGCTAAAATGCAAGCTAATTAAACCAATGGGAATTTGATTCACCTTTATATTTTAAATTTTCAGTCTTTGAAGATAAGCATGAATAAAGATATTTTGTTGTTTTACTTTAAAATGAGATCCTTGGTTGCCAGCAGTAAAATGCTTTGTACTGCGTTTGAGCAGTATGAATGAGGTTTATCACTGAATCTTCTATAAACAAAATGGATTACCTATGCGTTTTTAAAAATCTCGTTTTAGGTTTTGAGGTCAACACTTCTTAATGTACATGTAGTTGCATTCAGACTTTAAAGTATATTGAATCAACGTGCCCCGAAAGTTCAAAATCAGAACATGATTCGAGATTAGAGAGTTTGAGATTGAAAGGTGCGCAGTTTTGAAACTAACAGAAAAGGAAATGCATTGTAGTGCATTTAATCTTTAGAGAATGTAAATCTAAAAGCGCTTTTATATATAATTGAAGTAATATCACTGAAATACATGACTGTTTCATAGGGTTATCTACATTTTTTTCTTGAGATAGAACTCTTTTCAAGTACAAAGACCCAACAGAAAAGAATTTGAAACAAGCATATTTATACATACATGTATGATATTATGATTAACATTACTTGTTACTTATAGTAAGGTGTGATAAATCTAAATCATGGGAATTGTTTGTTTACTCTATAAAATTCAGCTTTTATGTTTGAAAAATTTGCATTATTCTAATAGTGTTTCTATTAAGATAGACAATCATCAATGCCTTGGGCTTGGTGGAAAGATGTAAACTTGTATCATATACCGGTAATTTGGCTTTTATGTTAGAAAATGTGTAGTGGTCTAATAGTGTTTTATTACATGTGTTATATAGAAGTTTTGGTCAAAGACTGTAGCACAGTAGTAAGATGGCAAATATGGCCAATATTCTGCATTTTGAATTAATAGTGAGTTCCACCATCCAAAATTTATGAAAATTGAAAGGAAAAATAACTTGCAGCCCCATATATTGTGGTCCCACGTACACCTTGGATATTTATGGGTTTCATTATACAGGTAGTATTCTGTAGCACAGAATTATTTGCATCAGAGTCGCCTAAACATTACCAAGGTACTTTTATACATGCAGCGATCGAGACATAAAATTCAATAACTAAGGTGCAGATAGGGGGTTACGTAGTGACTTTGACTGCGGGGTCTATGCTAAGTAACACTGTATGGTATGAAAACGGATACCAGGAAGAAAAAGTGTAGCCATTGAATGACTGGCATTATTATGGAAGATCATGTCAGACACATCAGCTTTTTATCAACTTCATCACCCGCTATAATGAAAGAGTAGTGGTCCTTAATGAATAGCCATTATTAGCATTTACATACAGTTACTACACTTGGGGCCAAAACATGTAGTTCACTATCCTACGTAGCCATGTGATTCTGCATCAGGGGGGAATATTAATCGGGTCCGAGACAGCTGTTTAAAGCGTGTACATATAGATTTGGACAAAAAACACTTGTGGATTGGCAACATGCCTGGCATTAGGAAAGCCTCATTTCAGTTGATATATGTGAAGGATAAGACATCCTGAAAAAATGAAGAAAACGATCTGTTTGCTTTATGAGCCATGTTTTCATACAGAAACAATTTTCAAGCTCAAATAAATTGTCCATCTGTCAGTAATGTATTATTCCAGGAGATTGGAGAAAGTCGCATATCGACTTGATCAAATTGTAAATTTTATAGTGTGAAAAGTTCAACTTGGAAACTGAAAGAAAAGGGGGTTGGCTGTACACTGCATTAAGGTTTTATGGTTAAATACATTAAGATTAATAGTGACATAGTCCTTTGGTCACATTTATGAGTGGATTTGGAGTGCTGATCAGTGCAGTTACTGCTGTTTGATTGGCAATGGAAGCCATTTGATGATTATTGGTTATGGTGTAGTTGTGTGAGATCGGTGACAGTTCCCCAGCAACTGAAGGCTTTTCACACAAGTTGTTATGTGATTAAGGAATGTAAAGAGGTTCGCAACAACAGAATGGCAGAGATTTCTTAAGGATGCCAACTATTGGATGCTGGTTGGGAATCCTCAAGATTTGTAAAGCTGTGGTGAAATGGGTTTCGTCATCTTGGAAAGGTTAGCTGATATCGAAATTTGAAAAACAAATCAAGATGGCTGGAAAGAAAAAAAAGTTATTTAAAGAATGTGCTCTTGAAATGATTCACATTTTGAAAACAGGGAAGTTTGAAAAGAATGCATTCTATAGGTAGTTTATATCCTACAAAATTGATCAGAAAATTTTTTTAACAGAAAGTATATTGCAGACCTACGCATTGAAAACTTAGCTGCAGGTCCCAATTGAAAATATTCTTAAAAGCTCACTGCTCTGCAGGTCTGGAAGAAGGAAATAGATTATTCAATGAATTGGGGTGAAAGGTGTTAAATGACTAGCCATGTTAGTTCCACAGTGTATATTCAACAGAGCCAAGAAATCAGCAGGGATTAAGCAATGTTGCTTAACACAGAAGACCCCCCTGTTCTTGTACAAGACTAAGCTGCCTCTTACATATAGGTTACAGGAATACATGTAACTCTAGTTCATTACTCTTGCTCATGTTCTGAGTGCACCTGTGGATATGATACCTGCATTTTCCATGCTCAATATCATAAGAAAGTATCATTCAACAACTAGTTATTTCTGTAGGTTGACCCTAGCACCTTGTACCTGTGTAGCTTTAGTATTTACTTTTTTGTTCATTTGCCTTCAGGCCTTTGATTACTTTATTCATCCTTGTTACATCCCGGGTTAAGACATCAAAAACATGACGTGGCCAGGAAAATTCATTTTGAATATGGGCCTCTCACTGACAATTGCATGTACTTCAGTATTGATAACTCCATTTCCATCATTGTAGAATACTTCATAAAAGACCTGCCAAAATGAATTTGTGTTGTTCAGTATGACTTGGTAATATGATAGTATATTACTCACTCCTATGGATTTTATGTTCATTTCTCTTGCTTTTGTTGAACCCCAATGAACGGTGTCCTTGCCAAATATTGCCCCCCTGAACATCAGGCCAAGAGATCAGTTTACTGGCCCTCACTGACAAAATCAAAATTCTTATCTGAAAAGCGGATCACCTTAAGACTGCAATATTGGCTTGACAGTAGGATCATTTATTTTATGATGGGGATATTCAGAGGAGCCTTCTTGTCTGAAAATCAATAGCCTTAGAAGCCTCCTTCGTAGAGTTAGTGTACAGAGTATGTCACATTTAAATCTGGACACTCCCTTTATACATGTATTTTTATTTTCAAAAGATATTCTGCAAGTTAGATCTAAAATAAGAACTGTAAGAAGGCAAGAAAAAGGCAAGATGGATATGTATTTATTAAGACTTCTCATATTACTAAGTGGATTAGATAACATGCAATGTGTCTTTTACTCTATTTATAAATTAGAACAAAGGTCAGATTATTTTGGGAGTTTAACTGCTAGATGATTGAAAGGAAGTTGTATAATCGCGGCTATAGGTGCACAGTCTGATGCTTTACACAACTGTTTCATGTCATCGTGTCTTGTTTATTTCAGGCTCGTCGACGGAGTCCAGCACCAACTCCTTGAAGAAACCTCGTAATCGTAACATATTTAGTAACTTTCTGTGCTGTTTTGGGAATACAAATAACAACAACACTCAGACAAGTAATTGTCAAGTTCCTGTTGTGGAGGAGAATGGAAACCCTAGGGTACGCTTACAACACCAAAATACACACAATCAGATTAGTCAAGCTAAAATAAGGGACTCAAGACTTGTTCAGTACTTATTATGCATTTGTATTAGTCATATCATAGGTAAACTTTTAAATGATGAAGTACTGTAAAATATTAATGAAGAAAGAATTTAACAGTTATAACGTGATGTAGTATATATTCTACATTCAGTTTGACTAGAAAATGTGATGAGACAAAGTGGAGCATTCCCCATAATGTTGTGTTTCAATCTTTTATTTTTTTAATTGTGGAAAATGTATATGATGGTTGTGTTTGTTGTTTTAGAGCCCTGCTGAAAAGTACCTTCTTCCAGCTGTCCTGAACAAGGACACCAATAAAATCTGTGCTGTGATTGATCTGGACGAAACTCTTGTCCATAGCTCTTTTAAGGTATGACAATGCGAGAGAAGAACGGGTCTCTTTCTTCCTCATTGGCTACATGGTTTACACTGATTTGACTTCTTGGTTTTCAATCTATAATGCAAGTCTCCATGTTTAGTCTTGTTGAAATCGTCCGATCAATATTTCAGTGGCCTGTCATGTACATCTGATTGGTAACATGACGTTCATAGAATTGAAATTATCTCTATTAAATTAAATGTTGAATTTTGATGAAAAAAAACATAAAGATTGTTGATATTTGTCCATAAACTGAAGGAATGTTTTGTAAGGCATTCTGCTGATTTCTCACTTTTTCTGTTGTAGCCTATCAGCAATGCTGATTTTATAGTTCCTGTTGAAATAGAAGGCACAGTTCACCAAGTAAGACCCTTAATGCTTCGTGCGTTTGCAGATTCTGTATTATGTAATCATATTCCAACAGCATTGAAAGTAACTTGAAATTAACATTTAACTGCCATAATTTTGGTGAATAACTATTGAATTTGATAATGGAACTCAGAGGGGTTTGTGTTCAGTCGTTAAATTTCAAGTGTCTCTTTAGAGTTATGTATTCACCCACACACAGTGCAAGAATTTGAATATTATGCTGAATGTTTTCTATAAGACAAATGTATTAAGTCAGTGTTTCAATGATAAAGATCTTATTACAACGATACACATCCTGATGTGAATTGATATAATAACAAAAAATAATTACTATCATACCAGTACCGATAGCTGTATGCATTTCATGTGATGTCTCTTCTCAGGTTTACGTTCTAAAGCGGCCTTATGTTGACGAGTTCCTGAAAAAGATGGGAGAGATGTTCGAATGCGTATTATTTACTGCTAGTTTAGCTAAGGTAAGCATTGCAAGTCAGTGCATGATTGCATGTAAACTTGGCACTGGGTTCTGAATTTAATGACAACGATGTTTGCAAACCATTTATCAAAAACTTGACTTTGACTCTGTATAAAACTGTGCTGTTTATTCAGGGAGACGATTATCTAAGTGATTGTTTTTATTCTGTTGCAGTATGCTGATCCTGTGGCAGACTTGTTAGACAAGTGGGGGGTCTTCAGGTCAAGGTTATTCAGGGAATCATGTGTCTTTCACCGAGGCAACTATGTCAAAGTAAGAAAAGGCGTCTCCATGAATTTTTATCCTGCTATGTCGGTAAACAAAATTTTTGAAAATGCAGACACTGTCAAGGCTCTCTGTAAACCTAAATGTCTCAACAACAAAAAAAGGGCCTCCATATAAATCTCATAATTAGATAAAACTTTGCCCACTGGTAGGACATGACTGCATTAAGAGCCAAAGCCAGAGTCATTTAATAGTGCATTCAACAAGCAGGAAAAGGTCTCAAATTTTAAGTCACATGAAGATTTACATGTACAAGTATATATATATATATATTTCTACCTGTATTTTATCCTTCCCCCCCCCCCCCCCCCCCCCCTTAAACACAGCCCCATTAACCCACAACACACGAAATATGTACATATGCACTTCAATTGATCAAATGACAGTTCCATGACTGATTGAAATAAACAAAGTACCATAGAAGCATATATTTATATTACTAAAAACAATCATAATGAATAATTGTGAACACATAGAGATAGGACACACACCACTCTAGTGAGCTGATGTTGTTTCATAAGATTACTTGACACGTGTAAGCACTGGTATGTAAATTCATCAGTTATCTTCTATTGGAAAATGTTTTAGAGGCGAATAATTTTAGATGGAGTTGTTATCTAATCAAATGTAAATACAATCAATACACCAAGATTATTGTGCATATCAATGTATGTTGACCTGCAAACATTAATCTTGCTATCAGAAAAATGTGAAATGGGATAGATAACAGTGTCCATAAATCATCAAATCTTTTATGTTTTAGTGTATGTATTGGGAAAAGATTTCAAGATTTTCCTTCATGCAATAATGTCTGTCAGCTTTAATATGAAATGTTTTGCTGAAAGCCAGTGCTGCATTTGCCCATAAATTATCAACAGACAAAATAAAAAGTGTTCTAGTTCCTGCAACATTCAAATGATTACAAAAAGAAGTTACAAAAGTTTGCCCATAATTTCATGTAAAACCTCTTGGAACACATGATAAAAAAAGATTGAAATGTGAGTCCACTTC